>NC_083342.1:68482530-68823155 GCF_019175385.1 Lycium barbarum
CGGGAATAGTGGGCCCACCTCGGGACAAGCAAGGCGGTGGGCTCAAATTACGCATTTTAAGCTTATGGGGTCACCTACGAAGGTTCTACGGACATTCTATAACCTTTCAAATAGTTTGGGGAAGGTTTGCATAATTTTCAAGAAAGCATACAAAAAGGGTTCAATTCTATTGAACGAAAATGTGACAATTTCAGACGCGGATTCCGATGAGCAGAATATTCTCCGATGCGTGAATCCGATCCTAGTACTTCTAGGACATGCCAAAAGAAGAATCGGGATAGCTTTACATACCTTGTATGCTCTTTACGCCTTTCCAAATTCAATTCCCGTTTCCTTCAAAATCTACAATTGGTCACAATTACCAAATATCAACTTCAAGCCTTTAAGAATTCAATCTTAATTCATACTTGTCTACGGAAATTTGGGCAGCATCTCCCCTATACATATAGCATCCCCGAGAATTTAACTCGGCCAAAATAATTCAACAACAACCCAACAACAACAGCAACAACAACAACAATCACTACACAACACAATATAGCATAACTAGTCCTCTTTCCAATATAGTGCAATAACTTTCATTCCAACTTCACATTTCCAAACCAATCTCAATGTTTTTACATTCATTACTAATCAAGATCATTACAATATAATTCGGAAGCATTTCATATCAATTCTTCAAAATATTCACAAGATATACAAAATATACAAACTTTCCACCAAAACCATAATCCATCCAAAACTTCTAATCTTCAATCTACATATTCATATAATATTTTCATCTTCCAATTTCATCAACCATAATCATAATTTACATCTTAACAACTTCATTTTCACAATTACATGAATCTACCATAAAATCACAAAAGTTCCCATAACAACTTAACAACCAATCTTTCATGCTATTATGGACTTACATCCCTCCAAATCCACCAACTAACATAATAATTCACATTTAGAACTTCACTTCCATAATTTCATAAAAACTACATTAAAATCACATAATTTCCTATAACCATTTTCAACAATTTTCCATACCAACTTGAACCATTTCCTTCCATTTCCATTACAAGGCTTCAACAACACAATTAACATAACAAATAAAATTGTTTCATCCTTCTACACACATACATACCCACTTTGCAAACTTCCATATTTCCATAATTTCCACTCATTTCTACATACTACAACATAAACAGACCTTCATAACATAAGAAAAAGGAATTGATTCTTACCTTTTTCTACAAATTTCTTCACTTGAACAAGTTGTCAACTTGAAGAAATAAGTGCTCCTTCTTCCAAAACAACTACACCAAGTTGTAAAGGACACTTAATTTAGTAGGAATTCAACAAGAAAATAATTTTAGAGGCAAGATTTTGAGGGGTGATTTTCCTATGGCCAAACCCGAAATGGCCTTATTTTTGCTCTTGGTTCTTGAAGTTTCTAATGAATAAATAATGCATATATGGCCCCTTATATTAATTTGGCACACGGAAATTAATCCATTTGGTGGTCTTGGACCAGGTATGGCCGGCCACCCTCTCACCTTGGGCCTAAATTTTTCTTTTCATTTTTTGGGCCAACTCGGTTGGTCCCGAGTTGGGCCTAGCCCACTGACCTTTCGACCTTAAAACGTCCATATCTCCTTGTACCGACGTCACCTTGGAACCCACGACCTATGGATGAAAAGCTAATTCCATTATCTACATCTTCTATTTCATGGTAATTTTCCAAATTCCAAACTTATAATACAGGTTTTGCCCCCCCAAAGTCAGGTCACCCGAAAACGTTTTCTTATAAATATTCGTTTGGAGGACTTCCACTTTGATTTGGCCCAAGGGTCCTTCTTGAGTTGTGTTTAACTTCACATATGTGATTCATATAATTTGTCACATGTCCCAAAAAAAATCTTGACGTGTGGGCCCCACCTCAACTTACAGTTAATCCGACGTTCAAAAATACGGGATGTAACATCCTCCCCCCCTTTAGAACATTCGTCCTCGAATGTTCAACTAGCCTTATGGGGTATTATAATATGTCGGAGAGGTCTCTTTCTTTCCTTCAAAATTTCCCAAACGTTACTATTACTATCCTCCTTTTACGTACTCGTTTTCTTTCTATTTCCGAACATCGTTGTGCTAGAACGTCCCGGCATTAGCTGGCGACGGAACTAGTGTCAGTTTACTTGTAATATCTGTACCATGTCTTTCGCTTTGTCTCTCAAATTCTGTTCAGTTAATATCTTTCATACCTCGCGACACTGGCTGCTGAAGTCCACTTGTCGGTCGGTACAATCATGAATGGGGTGTCATATGCACACATACACATTTACTACCATTTTGCTTACAAAACAATTCTCAAACGCTTATTCAAACTTACTCTCATTCCCAAGCTGCATTGCGCTATCTTCTTCCTCACCAGCTTATCTTGTCTTAGTCTACCCGACTTCTTGAGGGTTTCTAATCACTCCGCATATCCTAATTTCCTTTAAGTTACCTCAAATTTCCCATTCGTCCCTTATTCCTATACTTGTGAAAATTTTAGTTTACTTCCCAGGGGGTCACCCATCCCAGAATTGCTCTGGCCCTAGCACGCTTAACCTTACAACTTTAATGCATTTAGGCACGTTAAGGCCGGTATAATTACACCAATTGCCCCGCACGTCCTTTGTCACGTAATTTAAGACAAGTCGGGGTCTTGACAACTTTTCAAAACGTTCTCGTTGCGGGTACCACCCCGACCTAGCGAGAATTCTTTTACTTTTCTGACTATATAGTTACCATGTCGCCCCCTGTAAATCCTCAATATTTACCTTCATGTATATATATATATAATTCTAGACAGCCCACGAGTTTAAGTTTTTATTCCACAAATTCCATCTCCAATCCGTCGATGAAAACTGATGGAATGTTACTATAAGGCATCTCATTTGGGCAGAGGTTCCTCTGTATTTCTTACTATCCCAAAACCTGTACACAGGAAATACCAACCATGCCTCACAGGGCCAACACATATACGTATATACATATCATATCATATCGCCTCATAGCCACACGGGGCTAACAATTTCAAATAAAAGTATAAAGATACCGAGGCTTACCTCACATGCCCAACTCAAACTGCACCTGCTACACTTTCCTGTTTATCTTTCATTTCAATCTTCAACTTTATGTTTCAATCGTATTTTAAACACCTTACCCAACATACATCTTTCATACCATTACTTACCTGTGTACTGTGTAGCTTCCAATATCATCAGTCGTTGTCTTACGTCGATACCGTTCTCCAGCTGCAATCAAGGGTTAGTAAAAAAAAGGGTTCATTTCCTACAGCTGGCTCTATCGCACGATCTAAGATCCAAAGAAAAGTAACACCCTAAATGTCCTGTAGCCTCCTGTTTATAGATGTGGTGCACAACACACCGATAAACAAGACTATACTAGACACGGTCTGTAGACACTCCGAGGACGAACCGCTCTGATACCACTTTTGTCACGACCCAACCCCGTAGGACGCGACTAGTGTCCGTGTTGGACACCCATACGTACCCAATAACCCAAATCAGCATATCAGCAGAATATTTTTTAAATGTAAAAGTCAATCGACGTTAGTAATTATCATAAATGAACCGACATAGTACATGGAAGCCGATAAGGCTGTCACAGATCATATCATCCCAAACCATATACAGAACCCACACAAGTATGTCTACAGACCTCCACAGAACATAACAGAATCATAAGACGGGACAGGGCCCCGTCATACCCCTGAATAGCATACATATATACAATAGCAGCAGACTGTACCAACATATAGGCTCTGGACAAAAGAGCACTCCCAAAATAGCAGAACAGATATCCTAGGCAGGCGGTCAGCAAATCTGTCGTCTGTACCCGCGCGGCATGAAAACGCAGCCCCCGAAGGAAGGGGGTCAGTACGAAATATGTACTGAGTATGTAAAGCACGGAACGTAGTAAACAAAGTCATAATCGAAGCAAAAGATACAAAAAATGAACTGAATATCCAGATTAGCAAAATGCTGATCATATAGCATAAATAGTATTCGCTGAATACATATGTCGTACCTGGTCCCATTACGGAACAAGATCATAACCGAAACAGAACTTACAGAGGAGTGAGTGTAACATCCGAAGTATCAAATGCATATTTTCAAAACATGAGGAGTGTGTACAGAAACATATACCATATCATATCCGACCCCTGCTAAGGGGCTCGGCAAACAGAACGTGGTCACCCCCCCGACGCTGGTGCCACAACACATAAGGAGCAAAATAGGGGATAACCCCGTAACATAACATATCATATCAGATGGCCATATCAGATCATATCATATCAGAATGTGTGTACATGGCACAACATACTCCATAACCCATGTACATATATACCTGCCCCCTCACATCGAGGCACGGCGAACAATGCACTGGAAGTCGCTTGAGAACATATCCTGGCCCGGGCTCAGTGTGGGAAACATTGGGGCATCCACGAGTGGAGTAGTGAGAGACTAAATGCAATTAAATTATCATAAGTATTTTCAGAGACTCGATGAGGCATACCAATGACAAACCAATCCAATGAAGTCAGACGGGATCATAATAAGTGAGTTTCGGATGTCATAATGAATTACAGAAGCATAATATTTCTGAAATCGTTCCGAGTGCCAAAACAATTTATAAGACTTGATGAAATATTTAAAACAGTTTTTGTTTAGTAGTTAAAAGAGTAGTCAGAACATTTCTTTCAAAAACTGCTCGAAAACAAGCCTTAAGTACAATAAGGGTAAAATCGGGAATAGTGGGCCCACCTCGGGACAAGCAAGGCGGTGGGCTCAAATTACGCATTTTAAGCTTATGGGGTCACCTACGAAGGTTCTACGGACATTCTATAACCTTTCAAATAGTTTGGGGAAGGTTTGCATAATTTTCAAGAAAGCATACAAAAAGGGTTCAATTCTATTGAACGAAAATGTGACAATTTCAGACGCGGATTCCGATGAGCAGAATATTCTCCGATGCGTGAATCCGATCCTAGTACTTCTAGGACATGCCAAAAGAAGAATCGGGATAGCTTTACATACCTTGTATGCTCTTTACGACTTTCCAAATTCAATTCCCGTTTCCTTCAAAATCTACAATTGGTCACAATTACCAAATATCAACTTCAAGCCTTTAAGAATTCAATCTTAATTCATACTTGTCTACGGAAATTTGGGCAGCATCTCCCCTATACATATAGCATCCCCGAGAATTTAACTCGGCCAAAATAATTCAACAACAACCCAACAACAACAACAATCACTACACAACACAATATAGCATAACTAGTCCTCTTTCCAACATAGTGCAATAACTTTCATTCCAACTTCACATTTCCAAACCAATCTCAATGTTTTTACATTCATTACTAATCAAGATCATTACAATATAATTCGGAAGCATTTCATATCATTTCTTCAAAATATTCACAAGATATACGAAATATACAAACTTTCCACCAAAACCATAATCCATCCAAAACTTCTAATCTTCAATCTACATATTCATAACATATTTCCATCTTCCAATTTCATCAACCATAATCATAATTTACATCTTAACAACTTCATTTTCACAATTACATGAATCTACCATAAAATCACAAAACTTCCCATAACAACTTAACAACCAATCTTTCATGCCATTATGGACTTACATCCCTCCAAATCCACCAACTAACATAATAATTCACATTTAGAACTTCACTTCCATAATTTCATAAAAACTACATTAAAATCACATAATTTCCTATAACCATTTTCAACAATTTTCCATACCAACTTGAACCATTTCCTTCCATTTCAATTACAAGGCTTCAACAACACAATTAACATAACAAATAAAATTGGTTCATCCTTCTATACACATACATACCCACTTTGCAAACTTCCATATTTCCATAATTTCCACTCATTTCTACATACTACAACATAAACAGACCTTCATAACATAAGAAAAAGGAATTGATTCTTACCTTTTTCTACAAATTTCTTCACTTGAACAAGTTGTCAACTTGAAGAAATAAGTGCTCCTTCTTCCGAAACAACTACACCAAGTTGTAAAGGACACTTAATTTAGTAGGAATTCAACAAGAAAATAATTTTAGAGTCAAGATTTTGAGGGGTGATTTTCCTATGGCCAAACCCGAAATGGCCTTATTTTTGCTCTTGGTTCTTGAAGTTTCTAATGAATAAATAATGCATATATGGCCCCTTATATTAATTTGGCACATGGAAATTAATCAATTTGGTGGTCTTGGACCAGGTATGGCCGGCCACCCTCTCACCTTGGGCCTAAATTTTTCTTTTCGTTTTTTTGGGCCAACTCGGTTGGTCCCGAGTTGGGCCTAGCCCACTGACCTTTCGACCTTAAAACGTCCATATCTCCTTGTACCGACGTCACCTTGGAACCCACGACCTATGGATGGAAAGCTAATTCCATTATCTACAACTTCTATTTCACGGTAATTTTCCAAATTCCAAACTTATAATACAGGTTTTGCCCCCCTAAAGTCAGGTCACCCGAAAACGTTTTCTTAAAAATATTCGTTTGGAGGACCTCCACTTTGATTTGGCCCAACGGTCCTTCTTGAGTTGTGTTTAACTTCACATATGTGATTCATATAATTTGTCACATGTCCCAAAAAAAATCTTGACGTGTGGGCCCCACCTCAACTTACAGTTAATCCGACGTTCAAAAATACGGGATGTAACATCCTCCCCCCTTTAGAACATTCGTCCTCGAATGTTCAACTAGCCTTATGGGGTATTATAATATGTCGGAGAGGTCTCTTTCTTTCCTTCAAAATTTCCCAAACGTTACTATTACTATCCTCCTTTTACGTACTCGTTTTCTTTCTATTTCCGAACATCGTTGTGCTAGAATGTCCCGGCATTAGCTGGCGACGGAACTAGTGTCAGTTTACTTGTAATATCTGTACCATGTCTTTCGCTTTGTCTCTCAAATTCTGTTCAGTTAATATCTTTCATACCTCGCGACACTGGCTGCTGAAGTCCACTTGTCGGTCGGTACAATCATGAATGGGGTGTCATATGCACACATACACATTTACTACCATTTTGCTTACAAAACAATTCTCAAACGCTTATTCAAACTTACTCTCATTCCCAAGCTGCATTGCGCTATCTTCTTCCTCACCAGCTTATCTTGTCTTAGTCTACCCGACTTCTTGAGGGTTTCTAATCACTCCGCATATCCTAATTTCCTTTAAGTTACCTCAAATTTCCCATTCGTCCCTTATTCCTATACTTGTGAAAATTTTAGTTTACTTCCCAGGGGGTCACCCATCCCAGAATTGCTCTGGCCCTAGCACGCTTAACCTTACAACTTTAATGCATTTAGGCACGTTAAGGCCGGTATAATTACACCAATTGCCCCGCACGTCCTTTGTCACGTAATTTAAGACAAGTCGGGGTCTTGACAACTTTTCAAAACGTTCTCGTTGCGGGTACCACCCCGACCTAGCGAGAATTCTTTTACTTTTCTGACTATATAGTTACCATGTCGCCCCCTGTAAATCCTCAATATTTACCTTCATGTATATATATATAAAATTCTAGACAGCCCACGAGTTTAAGTTTTTATTCCACAAATTCCATCTCCAATCCGTCGATGAAAACTGATGGAATGTTACTATAAGGCATCTCATTTGGGCAGAGGTTCCTCTGTATTTCTTACTATCCCAAAACCTGTACACAGGAAATACCAACCATGCCTCACAGGGCCAACACATATACGTATATACATATCATATCATATCGCCTCATAGCCACACGGGGCTAACAATTTCAAATAAAAGTATAAAGATACCGAGGCTTACCTCACATGCCCAACTCAAACTGCACCTGCTACACTTTCCTGTTTATTTTTCATTTCAATCTTCAACTTTATGTTTCAATCGTATTTTAAACACCTTACCCAACATACATCTTTCATACCATTACTTACCTGTGTACTGTGTAGCTTCCAATATCATCAGTCGTTGTCTTACGTCGATACCGTTCTCCAGCTGCAATCAAGGGTTAGGAAAAAAAAGGGTTCATTTCCTACAGCTGGCTCTATCGCACGATCTAAGATCCAAAGAAAAGTAACACCCTAAATGTCCTGTAGCCTCCTGTTTATAGATGTGGTGCACAACACACCGATAAACAAGACTATACTAGACACGGTCTGTAGACACTCCGAGGACGAACCGCTCTGATACCACTTTTGTCACGACCCAACCCCGTAGGACGCGACTAGTGTCCGTGCTGGACACCCATACGTACCCAATAACCCAAATCAGCATATCAGCAGAATATGTTTTAAATGTAAAAGTCAATCGACGTTAGTAATTATCATAAATGAACCGACATAGTACATGGAAGCCGATAAGGCTGTCACAGATCATATCATCCCAAACCATATACAGAACCCACACAAGTATGTCTACAGACCTCTACAGAACATAACAGAATCATAAGACGGGACAGGGCCCCGTCATACCCCTGAATAGCATACATATATACAATAGCAGCAGACTGTACCAACATATAGGCTCTGGACAAAAGAGCACTCCCAAAATAGCAGAACAGATATCCTAGGCAGGCGGTCAGCAAATCTGTCGTCTGTACCCGCGCGGCATGAAAACGCAGCCCCCGAAGGAAGGGGGTCAGTACGAAATATGTACTGAGTATGTAAAGCACGGAACGTAGTAAACAAAGTCATAATCGAAGCAAAAGATACAAAAAATGAACTGAATATCCAGATTAGCAAAATGCTGATCATATAGCATAAATAGTATTCGCTGAAAACATATGTCGTACCTGGTCCCATTACGGAACAAGATCATAACCGAAACAGAACTTACAGAGGAGTGAGTGTAACATCCGAAGTATCAAATGCATATTTTCAAAACATGAGGAGTGTGTACAGAAACATATACCATATCATATCCGACCCCTGCTAAGGGACTCGGCAAACAGAACGTGGTCACCCCCCCGACGCTGGTGCCACAACACATAAGGAGCAAAATAGGGGATAACCCCGTAACATAACATATCATATCAGATGGCCATATCAGATCATATCATATCAGAATGTGTGTACATGGCACAACATACTCCACAACCCATGTACATATATACCTGCCCCCTCACATCGAGGCACGGCGAACAATGCACTGGAAGTCGCTTGAGAACATATCCTGGCCCGGGCTCAGTGTGGGAAACATTGGGGCATCCACGAGTGGAGTAGTGAAAGACTAAATGCAATTAAATTATCATAAGTATTTTCAGAGACTCGATGAGGCATACCAATGACAAACCAATCCAATGAAGTCAGACGGGATCATAATAAGTGAGTTTCGGATGTCATAATGAATTACAGAAGCATAATATTTCTGAAATCGTTCCGAGTGCCAAAACAATTTATAAGACTTGATGAAATATTTAAAACAGTTTTTGTTTAGTAGTTAAAAGAGTAGTCAGAACATTTCTTTCAAAAACTGCTCGAAAACAAGCCTTAAGTACAATAAGGGTAAAACCGGAAATAGTGGGCCCACCTCGGGACAAGCAAGGCGGTGGGCTCAAATTACGCATTTTAAGCTTATGGGGTCACCTACGAAAGTTCTACGGACATTCTATAACCTTTCAAATAGTTTGGGGAAGGTTTGCATAATTTTCAAGAAAGCATACAAAAAGGGTTCAATTCTATTGAACGAAAATGTGACAATTTCAGACGCGGATTCCGATGAGCAGAATATTCTCCGATGCGTGAATCCGATCCTAGTACTTCTAGGACATGCCAAAAGAAGAATCGGGATAGCTTTACATACCTTGTATGCTCTTTACGACTTTCCAAATTCAATTCCCGTTTCCTTCAAAATCTACAATTGGTCACAATTACCAAATATCAACTTCAAGCCTTTAAGAATTCAATCTTAATTCATACTTGTCTACGGAAATTTGGGCAGCATCTCCCCTATACATATAGCATCCCTGAGAATTTAACTCGGCCAAAATAATTCAACAACAACCCAACAACAACACCAACAACAACAACAATCACTACACAACACAATATAGCATAACTAGTCCTCTTTCCAACATAGTGCAATAACTTTCATTCCAACTTCACATTTCCAAACCAATCTCAATGTTTTTACATTCATTACTAATCAAGATCATTACAATATAATTCGGAAGCATTTCATATCATTTCTTCAAAATATTCACAAGATATACAAAATATACAAACTTTCCACCAAAACCATAATCCATCCAAAACTTCTAATCTTCAATCTACATATTCATAACATATTTCCATCTTCCAATTTCATCAACCATAATCATAATTTACATCTTAACAACTTCATTTTCACAATTACATGAATCTACCATAAAATCACAAAACTTCCCATAACAACTTAACAACCAATCTTTCATGCCATTATGGACTTACATCCCTCCAAATCCACCAACTAACATAATAATTCACATTTAGAACTTCACTTCCATAATTTCATAAAAACTACATTAAAATCACATAATTTCCTATAACCATTTTCAACAATTTTCCATACCAACTTGAACCATTTCCTTCCATTTCAATTACAAGGCTTCAACAACACAATTAACATAACAAATAAAATTGGTTCATCCTTCTATACACATACATACCCACTTTGCAAACTTCCATATTTCCATAATTTCCACTCATTTCTACATACTACAACATAAACAGACCTTCATAACATAAGAAAAAGGAATTGATTCTTACCTTTTTCTACAAATTTCTTCACTTGAACAAGTTGTCAACTTGAAGAAATAAGTGCTCCTTCTTCCAAAACAACTACACCAAGTTGTAAAGGACACTTAATTTAGTAGGAATTCAACAAGAAAATAATTTTAGAGACAAGATTTTGAGGGGTGATTTTCCTATGGCCAAACCCGAAATGGCCTTATTTTTGCTCTTGGTTCTTGAAGTTTCTAATGAATAAATAATGCATATATGGCCCCTTATATTAATTTGGCACATGGAAATTAATCAATTTGGTGGTCTTGGACCAGGTATGGCCGGCCACCCTCTCACCTTGGGCCTAAATTTTTCTTTTCGTTTTTTTGGGCCAACTCGGTTGGTCCCGAGTTGGGCCTAGCCCACTGACCTTTCGACCTTAAAACGTCCATATCTCCTTGTACCGACGTCACCTTGGAACCCACGACCTATGGATGGAAAGCTAATTCCATTATCTACAACTTCTATTTCATGGTAATTTTCCAAATTCCAAACTTATAATACAAGTTTTGCCCCCCCAAAGTCAGGTCACCCGAAAACGTTTTCTTAAAAATATTCGTTTGGAGGACCTCCACTTTGATTTGGCCCAAGGGTCCTTCTTGAGTTGTGTTTAACTTCACATATGTGATTCATATAATTTGTCACATGTCCCAAAAAAAATCTTGACGTGTGGGCCCCACCTCAACTTACAGTTAATCCGACGTTCAAAAATACGGGATGTAACATCCTCCCCCCCTTTAGAACATTCGTCCTCGAATGTTCAACTAGCCTTATGGGGTATTATAATATGTCGGAGAGGTCTCTTTCTTTCCTTCAAAATTTCCCAAACGTTACTATTACTATCCTCCTTTTACGTACTCGTTTTCTTTCTATTTCCGAACATCGTTGTGCTAGAACGTCCCGGCATTAGCTGGCGACGGAACTAGTGTCAGTTTACTTGTAATATCTGTACCATGTCTTTCGCTTTGTCTCTCAAATTCTGTTCAGTTAATATCTTTCATACCTCGCGACACTGGCTGCTGAAGTCCACTTGTCGGTCGGTACAATCATGAATGGGGTGTCATATGCACACATACACATTTACTACCATTTTGCTTACAAAACAATTCTCAAACGCTTATTCAAACTTACTCTCATTCCCAAGCTGCATTGCGCTATCTTCTTCCTCACCAGCTTATCTTGTCTTAGTCTACCCGACTTCTTGAGGGTTTCTAATCACTCCGCATATCCTAATTTCCTTTAAGTTACCTCAAATTTCCCATTCGTCCCTTATTCCTATACTTGTGAAAATTTTAGTTTACTTCCCAGGGGGTCACCCATCCCAGAATTGCTCTGGCCCTAGCACGCTTAACCTTACAACTTTAATGCATTTAGGCACGTTAAGGCCGGTATAATTACACCAATTGCCCCGCACGTCCTTTGTCACGTAATTTAAGACAAGTCGGGGTCTTGACAACTTTTCAAAACGTTCTCGTTGCGGGTACCACCCCGACCTAGCGAGAATTCTTTTACTTTTCTGACTATATAGTTACCATGTCGCCCCCTGTAAATCCTCAATATTTACCTTCATGTATATATATATAAAATTCTAGACAGCCCACGAGTTTAAGTTTTTATTCCACAAATTCCATCTCCAATCCGTCGATGAAAACTGATGGAATGTTACTATAAGGCATCTCATTTGGGCAGAGGTTCCTCTGTATTTCTTACTATCCCAAAACCTGTACACAGGAAATACCAACCATGCCTCACAGGGCCAACACATATACGTATATACATATCATATCATATCGCCTCATAGCCACACGGGGCTAACAATTTCAAATAAAAGTATAAAGATACCGAGGCTTACCTCACATGCCCAACTCAAACTGCACCTGCTACACTTTCCTGTTTATTTTTCTTTTCAATCTTCAACTTTATGTTTCAATCGTATTTCAAACACCTTACCCAACATACATCTTTCATACCATTACTTACCTGTGTACTGTGTAGCTTCCAATATCATCAGTCGTTGTCTTACGTCGATACCGTTCTCCAGCTGCAATCAAGGGTTAGTAAAAAAAAAGGGTTCATTTCCTACAGCTGGCTCTATCGCACGATCTAAGATCCAAAGAAAAGTAACACCCTAAATGACCTGTAGCCTCCTGCTTATAGATGTGGTGCACAACACACCGATAAACAAGACTATATTAGACACGGTCTGTAGACACTCCGAGGACGAACCGCTCTGATACCACTTTTGTCACGACCCAACCCCGTAGGACGCGACTAGTGTCCGTGCTGGACACCCATACGTACCCAATAACCCAAATCAGCATATCAGCAGAATATGTTTTAAATGTAAAAGTCAATCGACGTTAGTAATTATCATAAATGAACCGACATAGTACATGGAAGCCGATAAGGCTGTCACAGATCATATCATCCCAAACCATATACAGAACCCACACAAGTATGTCTACAGACCTCTACAGAACATAACAGAATCATAAGACGGGACAGGGCCCCGTCATACCCCTGAATAGCATACATATATACAATAGCAGCAGACTGTACCAACATATAGGCTCTGGACAAAAGAGCACTCCCAAAATAGCAGAATAGATATCCTAGGCAGGCGGTCAGCAAATCTGTCGTCTGTACCCGCGCGGCATGAAAACGCAGCCCCCGAAGGAAGGGGGTCAGTACGAAATATGTACTGAGTATGTAAAGCACGGAACGTAGTAAACAAAGTCATAATCGAAGCAGAAGATACAAAAAATGAACTGAATATCCAGATTAGCAAAATGCTGATCATATAGCATAAATAGTATTCGCTGAAAACATATGTCGTACCTGGTCCCATTACGGAACAAGATCATAACCGAAACAGAACTTACAGAGGAGTGAGTGTAACATCCGAAGTATCAAATGCATATTTTCAAAACATGAGGAGTGTGTACAGAAACATATACCATATCATATCCGACCCCTGCTGAAGGACTCGGCAAACAGAACGTGGTCACCCCCCCGACGCTGGTGCCACAACACATAACGAGCAGAATAGGGGATAACCCCGTAACATAACATATCATATCAGATGGCCATATCAGATCATATCATATCAGAATGTGTGTACATGGCACAGCATACTCCACAACCCATGTACATATATACCTGTCCCCTCACATCGAGGCACGACGAACAATGCACTGGAAGTCGCTTGAGAACATATTCTGGCCCGGGCTCAGTGTGGGAAACATTGGGGCATCCACGAGTGGAGTAGTGAGAGACTAAATGCAATTAAATTATCATAAGTATTTTCAGAGACTCGATGAGGCATACCAATGACAAACCAATCCAATGAAGTCAGACGGGATCATAATAAGTGAGTTTCGGATGTCATAATGAATTACAGAAGCATAATATTTCTGAAATCGTTCCGAGTGCCAAAACAATTTATAAGACTTGATGAAATATTTAAAACAGTTTTTGTTTAGTAGTTAAAAGAGTAGTCAGAACATTTCTTTCAAATCCTGCTCGAAAACAAGCCTTAAGTACAATAAGGGTAAAACCGGGAATAGTGGGCCCACCTCGGGACAAGCAAGGCGGTGGGCTCAAATTACGCATTTTAAGCTTATGGGGTCACCTACGAAGGTTCTACGGACATTCTATAACCTTTCAAATAGTTTGGCGAAGGTTTGCATAATTTTCAAGAAAGCATACAAAAAGGGTTCAATATTATTGAACGAAAATGTGACAATTTCAGACGCGGATTCCGATGAGCAGAATATTCTCCGATGCGTGAATCCGATCCTAGTACTTCTAGGACATGCCAAAAGAAGAATCGGGATAGCTTTACATACCTTGTATGCTCTTTACGCCTTTCCAAATTCAATTCCCGTTTCCTTCAAAATCTACAATTGGTCACAATTACCAAATATCAACTTCAAGCCTTTAAGAATTCAATCTTAATTCATACTTGTCTACGGAAATTTGGGCAGCATCTCCCCTATACATATAGCATCGCCGAGAATTTAACTCGGCCAAAATAATTCAACAACAACCCAACAACAACACCAACAACAACAACAATCATTACACAACACAATATAGCATAACTAGTCCTCTTTCCAACATAGTGCAATAACTTTCATTCCAACTTCACATTTCCAAACCAATCTCAATGTTTTTACATTCATTACTAATCAAGATCATTACAATATAATTCGGAAGCATTTCATATCATTTCTTCAAAATATTCACAAGATATACAAAATATACAAACTTTCCACCAAAACCATAATCCATCCAAAACTTCTAATCTTCAATCTACATATTCATAACATATTTTCATCTTCCAATTTCATCAACCATAATCATAATTTACATCTTAACAACTTCATTTTCACAATTACATGAATCTACCATAAAATCACAAAACTTCCCATAACAACTTAACAACCAATCTTTCATGCTATTATGGACTTACATCCCTCCAAATCCACCAACTAACATAATAATTCACATTTAGAACTTCACTTCCATAATTTCATAAAAACTACATTAAAATCACATAATTTCCTATAACCATTTTCAACAATTTTCCATACCAACTTGAACCATTTCCTTCCATTTCCATTACAAGGCTTCAACAACACAATTAACATAACAAATAAAATTGGTTCATCCTTCTACACACATACATACCCACTTTGCAAACTTCCATATTTCCATAATTTCCACTCATTTCTACATACTACAACATAAACAGACCTTCATAACATAAGAAAAAGGAATTGATTCTTACCTTTTTCTACAAATTTCTTCACTTGAACAAGTTGTCAACTTGAAGAAATAAGTGCTCCTTCTTCCAAAACAACTACACCAAGTTGTAAAGGACACTTAATTTAGTAGGAATTCAACAAGAAAATAATTTTAGAGGCAAGATTTTGAGGGGTGATTTTCCTATGGCCAAACCCGAAATGGCCTTAATTTTGCTCTTGGTTCTTAAAGTTTCTAATGAATAAATAATGCATATATGGCCCCTTATATTAATTTGGCACATGGAAATTAATCAATTTGGTGGGCTTGGACCAGGTATGGCCGGCCACCCTCTCACCTTGGGCCTAAATTTTTCTTTTCGTGTTTTTGGGCCAACTCGGTTGGTCCCGAGTTGGGCCTAGCCCACTGACCGTTCGACCTTAAAACGTCCATATCTCCTTGTACCGACGTCACCTTGGAACCCACGACCTATGGATGGAAAGCTAATTCCATTATCTACAACTTCTATTTCATGGTAATTTTCCAAATTCCAAACTTATAATACAGGTTTTGCCCCCCCAAAGTCAGGTCACCCGAAAACGTTTTCTTAAAAATATTCGTTTGGAGGACTTCCACTTTGATTTGGCCCAAGGGTCCTTCTTGAGTTGTGTTTAACTTCACATATGTGATTCATATAATTTGTCACATGTCCCAAAAATATCTTGACTTGTGGGCCCCACCTCAACTTACTGTTAATCTGACGTTCAAAAATACGGGATGTAACAGAATATAAGTTGGTAGAGGGGTTGATTCTATTTCTAAGGGACTAGGGAGAATATTGGTCTTTTGGTTGGAATCCTGTTTTTTGGGCTTGGGGGGAGGGGGTTGACCGGGTCAAGATGACCTCTTTTGGGAATTTTAAGGGCACGGATGAGTTCGTAGTGTGATTTTACATTGGTTTGAATGTTTGGTTTGTATCCGGAGGTCTCAGATGAGTTTCGGGTTTTGGGTTGAACTTAGTGAATAATTAGATTTTTGCTAGTTATAGTGTGCTGCATCTGCAGACATTTGGCCACACCTGTGGGGTTTCTTCTATGAGGCTAGGTCCATAGGTATGAGATCATGTGAGTTAAAGAGGGTCTGCACCTGCGGAGTATTTCCCGCTGGCGCGGATCGCTTTTGCGGAAGTTCTACCGCACCTGCGAGATTGTGATATTCTAAGTGGTTCGCACCTGCGGAACATTTTTTCGCAGGTGCAGCCCTGCATCTTCGAGAGATTTTTTGTAGATGCGGGAACTTTGAAAATCCGAACCTTAAATTCCCCATTTTGAAGCCATTTGTTTCATTCACAAAATTAAATCCTAGAGAGAGATTATAAACGATTTTGTGGAGCTTTTGGGGTATTCTTCTTTGGGGTAAGTCCCCTATGTTCTCTTTGTGATTTAATATGTTTTAAATATGGAATATAAGGTAAATATCTGTAACAACCCGTTTCGTCGTTACTGTGACTTCCGAGAAATTCATGACCTTGACCCCTTTTTAAAACACCTATGGATCTCCACGCTCTCTAATCGCTAACTTGATCGGACCAATCGCGTGAGTCGCCTGTAAAATGTCGAATTAGGGCCAGTTATTCCACCATTGCAGCAAACCTACAGCCCAGTGCAGGCACCATAGCGACTTGGAACTCCGCCGAAGTGGAAATGCAATGTTTTGAATGACCGTCACAGCGGTGTGATACCACTACAGCGGTGTCACCACGGTGGCCTTTGGACCTCCACGGCGGTTGACGGACAGATATTTCTCTATTTAAAACCCCATTTCCAGACTTGACCTAGTTTTCATTTTCCCAAGTCACAACCGCCACTTGGAGATATTTTCAAATCCTTGACACAAAAATGTTGGGGAGGTAAATTCCTTAAACCCCTCATCTCTTCTCCTTTAATTCCTCCTTTTCTTCTTACACCATTTGTGATTATAGCAAGCTTAAAATGAGGGCTCTTTCTAAAATCTTCCAACTGTCCTAAATGGGTTGTAGTTGTTAGAGACTAATAATGTCCTATGAGAATTAATTGGGTAAGTCGACCTAGATTAACCTTGTGTTCCACAAAGAGGTGAGATTTGCGTAATCAAGAACCTTGGTCTAGTAATTTAAGAATGTCGTTTACACCCCTATGACGCCAAATTCTTCAAGCTTTGCTTACGTAAATATGGTTATGATTCCTAGAGCCCTCAGATCTATGAAGATGGAAGATGGAATCCAGGTGGATGTTCGCGCTCCTGTTCGGGCTCGAGGTAGGCTATGGCTTCCTTTTTTGGTAGACTCCGATTAGATTTACATATTTATGTATTAGAGGAAACGGAGAATGCATGTATGGGAATTGGAGTTTGTGATGGAATCTTAGGATGGTACTGCTATGCGATTGTGTGTTCAGGCTTGCGGCCTGTAGATCCGCTAGGTTTCTGTGTTGGCTTCCCCATGAGTATTGGTGGTTCTATGTGACTTGGAGGATTAGCTATCCGGCATTTGGTTTACTATGTTCCTTGATGAATAGTTCCCCTTGATGTGTATAACTGGTCATATGCTATTAATAGTAAATCTTAAATGGAATTGAAATCAATAAAATGTACCAAAGATCATGAATTGATTCAAGCGCGGATGTTTATTGGTAATATTTTAAGTAGAAATTGTAATCATCATGTATTGATGTTTTTAGGCAGTGAAGAAATGAGGTGATATGGTTAAGTAACTTGTTTGTATTGGTTATTGGAGACTATTGTTATATCTTGTTCATGATATTGTGGTATCGTACTTGTTGACATTTGATACGAGGATAGTTGTCACGACCCGACTCAGGGCCGCGACGAGCACCCGGTGCTAACCCACCCGAGCACCCTCTTAGCTTACTCTTATACTTATATCTAGGTGAGCCACATAATTATACATGCATTTCCATTGATTCGCCAACTAATCCCATATGGACAACCGCACATTTATATCATCATAGGAATTTATGCTACATCAATATACATGGGCCAACGTGGCCGACAAAATGATATACAAAACATAGGCCGACAAGGCCAAACACATCTACCCACACACACACACGTCTACGAGCCTCTAAGAGTATAACATATCACATTAGCGAGACAGGACCCCGCTATGCCCATAATTATATACACAACAGAATGAGTACCCAAAAGACATGGCTCCGAAGGAAATGGAGCTCTCTATGAAATCTCCGAATAGGCAGCTAAGGATCAAATCTGTCTCCCTGCGCACCTGCGGGCATGACGCAGCGTCCACAAACAAAAGGACGTCAGTACGAAGAATGTACTGAGTATGTAAAGCATGATCAACATCAATATAGAAGCATAATAGATATCATATGAAGATAGCATAGGAGGGGAGACAGTAATATCATCATCATGTCGCTTACTTGCATACATCGTCGTTCGTATCCCATAATAATACTCGTACCATACTTTTGCTCATATTCCTATACATGTCCTTATTCGTATCCCTATACATAGTCTTTTCACATTCATATTCATATTATATACATAGTCATTTACATAGCATACCCGACCTCATGGGATCGGTGTCTTATACATACTTGGCCAACCAAGGCTCAAGGTCATACATACCTGGCCCTACCAAGGCATCAGGGTTATCCGTACCCTCTGCAGAGGTGTGCGCGCGTTTCGTAATCGTATACATACTTTATACATAGTCATATACATACAGTCTTACCCGGCATCATAAGCTCGGGGTCTTATTATAGCCCTTCATAGGCACACATACACATATATCGTAGCTCGTAAGCATCTCTAGTCTCATTTTACTCTCATCATCATTACCATCCTCATCATTATCGTTACATTTACTTTATAGACTTACTCGTCATACGAGGAACGTAGTATAAGAATAGTACATATCAAGGGTCGTGAGCTTATGAGCTCGGAATGTCAACCAAGTGAAGACAACATACTCATATAGAGGAATTTAGGAATTTGGCCAAGAACCATGCCTTATGAAAGAAGGGTTAGCCTTACATACCTTTCCGTCAAACTATTCTATGCTTGCACGTTCCCTTCCAATGCTAGCGTTTGTACCTTCATTAATATCATAACAATGGCCATTAGTCATTCACATTATCCACATTATCTAGAATTCCTCAATTTGCCTATAATTCACCCACATTCATGATTATAACACCCATCTTCGTCCATTCGTCTAAAGTGTTTAGTTCATGATCTTAATACCATTTATAACACATTCATATCACAACACCACAACATTCATAACTCAATTCAAACTATTTCTCAAAATATCACTATTCATCATTCATGACCTAGTTGACCACATTTTCTACAATCCATGTATTTTAATTTTCCAATACCTCAAACATCTTGTAAAAATCATGAATCTTACTGTCACGACCCAACCCCGTAGGCCGTGACTAGTGTCCGTGCTGGACACCCATACGTACCCAATAACCCAAACCAGTGCATAAGCAGAATATACAGATACAGAAGTCGAATGGCTTAACTAATTATCGCAGACAAACAAACATATCGCACGGAAGCCGATAAGGCTATCATAGAACATAGCAACCCAAAACATATACAGAACCCACATGTATGTCTACAGACCTCTACAGATAGCAACAGAAACATAAGACGGGACAGGGATCCGTCGTACCCCTGAATAACAAACATATGTACAACAGAAGAGTCTGTACCCAAAATATAGGCTCCGGACAAAGGAGCACTCCAAGACAGCAGAATAGGATCCTAAGCGGGCGGATCAGCAAATCGGTCGTCTGTACCTGCGTGGCATGAAACGCAGCCCCCGAAGAAAGGGGGTCAGTACAAAAAATGTACTGAATATGTAAAGCACGAAACAGAGTAAACAAAGTCGTAACCGAAGCAGAAGGTACAGAAAATGAACAGAATATCCAGAATATCAAAATGCTGATCATATAGCATAAACAGTGCATGCAGAAAACATATGTCATATCTGGTCCCATTACGGGACTGAGTAAACAGAACGTGGTCGCCACCCCGACACTGGCGCCACAACACATCATACTCCGGAGTAGGGAATATCTCCATAGCATATCATATCACAACAGATGGCCATATCATATCATATCATATCATCAAATAACAACATAAGTGTACATGGCACATCATACACCACAACCCATGTACGTATCATACCTGCCCCCTCACATCGGGGCATGGCGAACAATGCAGAGAAATGCGCAAGATAACATATCCTGGCCCGGGCTCAGTGGAGGAAACACTGAGGCATCCACGAATGGAGTAGTGAGAAACTAATGCAAAATAAAAACATAACGCATTTACGGAGACTCAGTAGCATAATTCAGATGACAAACCATATAACAGAAACGGAGCAGTAATCATAGTGTATGCCTTTCGGATATCACAATAGCATATGTCAAAATAAGCTTTCTGAAATCATTTTCATGTTTCAAAATATATTATGGGACTTATCAAAATAATCCAAACAAATGTCATATGGTAGTGAGAACAGTAGCCAAGAGTTTCCTTTGAGTTCTACTTCAAAATAAGTTAAACGGAACAAATCGGAAAAATCAGGGAATAGTGGGCCCACCTCGGGTCAAATGAGGTGGCGTCCATAATTTACGTATATTACACTTCATAACATCACTCGTGAGAGTTTTAAGGTAATCGGGTCCTATTTGTGCAAGTTCTAGACTTTTAGGCACTTTTTCTAACTATTCATAACATATTCAATTCAATTCTACTGAATGAAAAAGGGGCAAATTTGGACATAGATTCCGAAGAGTAGAGTCGTCCCCAAGGCTCGAATCAAAGCCTATCATACCTAGGACATGCCAAGAGAAGAATAGGTAAAACTTTACATACCTCGATCGCTTCCTAAGCTAATCTCAACTCAAGTCTCGGGCTCCCCAAGATCTACAATAACATAATTAAATACCAACGTTAGCTACAAGTACTTAGGAATTTAATCCTAAGCTAGTACTTGTCTACAGAAATTTTGGCAGCATTTCCCCTATATATTCGCCTATCCGAATTTCCAATTGCTCTCCTGTTGACACAGAAATACCAACAATAACATATGGACACAACCATATCTTCAATTCCTTTTATTTCAACAAGAACAACAACATATCAAAACAGCCCCCAACTATAACATAACGATGCCCAAAATGCTAACGAACACTTACAATACACCAAGCAACCCATATACACTTCTTATACCTTATTTCATGCAATATTTTCAGCAAATTTCAGGGAAATACAACAACAGCCACACGACACCACATCATCTACTCATATGCAAGAAAACCACATTATTATCTCTACAATCCTTACAACAACCCACAACAATTTTAACTCCAACTCTAACCATTAAATTCCTTCATTCTCCTCACATAATATATGATTACAACAACCAAAATATTAATTCAAACCAGTCCATCAATTTCAATTAAAACAGCCCCTAATCCATAAATTTCAACAAAACAACAAACGAGTTATAATGCTGTTTTCTCCGTTCTAATTCGTTAAAACACTTTAATAAAATAAAAGGAAACTTATAAATACCTTAGCAGAAGCTCCACCACTAACATTTCATCCCCCAAGACCAATATTTAGCTCAAATTGAAGGCAACGCAACGTACAACGCTTTTCTCTTCATGAGCTTCGGGATTCGGGGCTCGGATTTTGATCAAAATGGCTTCCTTAGCCTAGAAGCTCTCTCTCTCTCTCTCTAATGTTTTTGGAGGGTCTTAACTGAAAATTATCAGCCCTCAAATGAATGTTCTATATATTTTAACGTTATTGGGCCTCATGGGCCGAAACATACTAATGGGCCAAAATATGAGTGCTTGGATCGGATTTCCAGTTTCTGCCCCACCAGCCCAACTTGCATCGTCCATATCTCCGTATTCCGATATCATTTTGATGAGCGGTTTGTTGCGTTGAAAACTAGACTCGATGAACTTCATTTTAGGCTTTTGAAACACCTTAAAACTCCTCATATACTATGAGATATGCCTCCACCAATCTAGGCTAAATTCGGGTCCGAGATTTTACTGCAGTTGTTCCGATTCATTTTGTTTAACTTCTAATCCTCTTCCAACCTCATGTGACCTCTTATACATACATATACAGACTCATATACATCCATAAAAATTCATATACATGTCTCGAAGGGTCCGGAGAATCAAAATAACCTTAAACGTAACTAGAGAACTCACAAGCTTTGACGAAATTCCAACCGCAAAAGTATATTCATATCTTTTGTCCATCTTCTATATCATTACTAATAATCACAAATACTTTAAAAGGTCACTCACATTACCTCATATACATACTCATAACGCGATTTCAAATACTTTAGGTTACCATGTCACCTCGGGATACTTAAGACAATCATATATATAACGATATTCTTACTACTCGATTAACTTTCCTTGAACCTTCTTAACTCATTCTTTCTTGTCTTAATTCAAGTAGCACAGATTATTATGGAGTGTAACATCCTCCCCCCCTTAGGAACATTCGTCCTCGAATGTTAAATTAGTACTGTATAAGCATACTGGTTATGGTGATTTTATAACGAATCAATTGTAACTCGAACTCATCTATCATGCTGTGCCTTCCTTTACTGAGCGTAATCCCATTCTCCACCTGCCGATCGATACAGTCATAAATGGGATATCATATGCATACATATACCTTTACTACCACTTCGCTTACAAATTATTCCCCAAACACTTATTCAAACTTACTCTCATTCCAAAGCTGCGTTGCTCGGTCTTTTTTTTCACCAGCCTATTCTACCTTAGTCTACCCGACCTCTTTAAGGTTTCTAATCGCTCTGCATATTCTAATTTCATTTAGGTTACCCCAAATTCCCATTTGTCTCTTATAACTAAATTTGTGAAAATTTTGTTACACTTCCCAGGGGGGTCACCCATCCCAAAATTGCTCTGACCCTAGCACGCTTAACCTCGAAACTTTAATGCATTTCGGTGCCTTAATGCTGGTATAATCGCGTCCACTCCCCCATACGACCTTTATCACGTAATTCTAGAACAAGTCGGGGTCTTAGCAAAGTTTCGAAAAGTTCTCGTAGCAGGTCCCACTCCAATTTAGAGAGGGCATTTTATCTTTCTAATTATGTAACTACAGAGTTAGCCTTTTAAATTCTCAACGTCCACCTTTTTATCCGTATAGATGGCTACCTCAACCGGTGTTATCAGTTCAGGTTCTTATCCCAATTCTACTAGTAATCGGGGGATATAAACATATCCTCTTTGAATCCCAAGATCAAACGAGCAAAGTATTCCCTTTTTTTTTTCTAGTCAAGGCTCCATTAAGGATAGAAGTCAAGTGGGAAATGTTGTGTCATTTCCTAAGACTAAAACGTGTACAACAACAAACTAGGTGTCAATTTCCTCTTTAAAAAAAATCTCGTGACTAGCCCCAAAATATATATCTATATGAGGTATATTTGGTCCATTCATTTTATTCTACTGGTTGCCCCTTCATTTTGAGAATTTGTGGAAACAATCTGACCATATTGGTCCCATCAACAATGAAATGGTAAGATCATATATGTAGAGATTTAAATGGACTCACATAATTGACACTTTCATGGTTACAAAGCATTCTCTTCCAAACGTGTCCACTAAGTAAATTAACACCTAACAATAATTATATATATTGATATAAACATCATGATGCCATGTGCATTTACACTCATCCTCTTTGTCTCCCATAATAATTTGGTAATTAATTACTCATCCTCATTTGACCCGTTACACACATAATTAATCTCATGATCTCAATTTACTTAAATAATGAATCACTTCTAACACACTTCGTGTACTCATTATCATAATCATGTGTTGTAACATTAGTCCATAGCCACTTAATGCACACACCGATATTATCTCCAATCATCATCGTCATACTTTTCTGTCTTAAATTATGGGATCTCATTGTCACATGTCGATAACTTACAGGGCATTTGTCCAAATAATATTTATCTCACAGTTTTAATTAATTTCTAGGAAAATTTTGGCAGAGTTTCCTCTGTATTTCTTACTATCTCAAAACCTGTACGCAGGAAATACCAACAATACCTCACAGGGCCAACATATATACGCATATATCGCATCATATCATAGCCACATAGGGCTCCCAATTTTCAAAAAAAAAAGTATGAGGGCATCGGGACTTACCTCACATATTACACCTCGAGGCGTACCCGATCCTTTAACGATTTGTCCTGTTATACCTTCCTATCCACCTTTTTTTCATTCTTCAACTTTGTATTTCAATCATATTCCAATATTCTTACCTTATCCGACATGCCTCTTTCGCATCGTAACTTACCTGTGTACCTTGTAACTGCCAATATCATCGGTCACTTTCTTCTATCGATGTCATTCTTCAGCTGAAATCAAATGTTAGTAAAAGGAATTCCATTTCCTATGGTTGGGCTCTATCGCACGATCTAAGATCCAAAGAAGGGTAAAACCTTAGATGTCCTGTAGCCTCCTGTTTATAGATGTGGTGCACAACACACCGATAAGCAAGACTCTACTGGACACGGTCTGTAGACATTCCGAGAACCAAACCGCTCTAATACCACTTTTGTCACGACCCAACCCCGTAGGCCATGACTAGTGTCCGTGCTGGACACCCATACGTACCCAATAACCCAAACCAGTGCATAAGCAGAATATACAGATACAGAAGTCGAATGACTTAACTAATTATCGCAGACAAACAAACATATCGCACGGAAGCCGATAAGGCTATCATAGAACATAGCAACCCAAAACATATACAGAACCCACATGTATGTCTACAGACCTCTACAGATAGCAACAGAAACATAAGACGGGACAGGGCCCCATCGTATCCCTGAATAACAAACATATGTACAACAGAGGAGTCTGTACCCAAAATATAGGCTCCGGACAAAGGAGCACTCCAAGACAGCAGAATAGGATCCTAAGCGGGCGGATCAGCAAATCGGTCGTCTGTACCTGCGTGGCATGAAACGCAGCCCCCGAAGAAAGGGGGTCAGTACGAAAAATGTACTGAATATGTAAAGCACGAAACAGAGTAAACAAAGTCGTAACCGAAGCAGAAGGTACAGAAAATGAACAGAATATCCAGAATATCAAAATGCTGATCATATAGCATAAACAGTGCATACAGAAAACATATGTCATATCTGGTCCCATTACGGGACTGAGTAAACAGAACGTGGTCTCCACCCCGACACTGGCGCCACAACACATCATACTCCGGAGTAGGGAATATCTCCATAGCATATCATATCACAACAGATGGCCATATCATATCATATCATATCATCAAATAACAACATAAGTGTACATGGCACATCATACACCACAACCCATGTACGTATCATACCTGCCCCCTCACATCGGGGCATGGCGAACAATGCAGAGAAATGCGCATGATAACATATCCTGGCCCGGGCTCAGTGGAGGAAACATTGAGGCATCCACGAATGGAGTAGTGAGAAACTAATGCAAAATAAAAACATAATGCATTTACGGAGACTCAGTAGCATAATTCAGATGACAAACCATATAACAGAAACGGAGCAGTAATCATAGTGTATGCCTTTCGGATATCACAATAGCATATGTCAAAATAAGCTTTCTGAAATCATTTTCATGTTTCAAAATATATTATGGGACTTATCAAAATAATCCAAACAAATGTCATATGGTAGTGAGAAGAGTAGCCAAGAGTTTCCTTTGAGTTCTACTTCAAAATAAGTTAAACGGAACAAATCAGAAAAATCAGGGAATAGTGGGCCCACCTCGGGTCAAATGAGGTGGCGTACATAATTTACGTATATTACACTTCATAACATCACTCGTGAGAGTTTTAAGGTAATCGGGTCCTATTTGTGCAAGTTCTAGACTTTTAGGCACTTTTTCTAACTATTCATAACATATTCAATTCAATTCTAATGAATGAAAAAGGGGCAAATTTGGACGTAGATTCCGAAGAGTAGAGTCGTCCCCAAGGCTCGAATCAAAGCCTATCATACCTAGGACATGCCAAGAGAAGAATAGGTAAAACTTTACATACCTCGATCGCTTCCTAAGCTAATCTCAACTCAAGTCTCGGGCTCCCCAAGATCTACAATAACATAATTAAATACCAACGTTAGCTACAAGTACTTAGGAATTTAATCCTAAGCTAGTACTTGTCTACAGAAATTTTGGCAGCATTTCCCCTATATATTCGCCTATCCGAATTTCCAATTGCTCTCCTGTTGACACAGAAATACCAACAATAACATATGGACACAACCATATCTTCAATTCCTTTTATTTCAACAAGAACAACAACATATCAAAACAGCCCCCAACTATAACATAACGATGCCCAAAATGGTAACGAACACTTACAATACACCAAGCAACCCATATACACTTCTTATACCTTATTTCATGCAATATTTTCAGCAAATTTCAGGGAAATACAACAACAGCCACACGACACCACATCATCTACTCATATGCAAGAAAACCACATTATTATCTCTACAATCCTTACAACAACCCACAACAATTTTAACTCCAACTCTAACCATTAAATTCCTTCATTCTCCTCACATAATCTATGATTACAACAACCAAAATATTAATTCAAACCAGTCCATCAATTTCAATTAAAACAGCCCCTAATCCATAAATTTCAACAAAACAACAAACGAGTTATAATGCTGTTTTCTCCGTTCTAATTCGTTAAAACACTTTAATAAAATAAAAGGAATCTTATAAATACCTTAGCAGAAGCTCCACCATTAAAATTTCATATATTTAGCTCAAATTGAAGGCAACGCAACGTACAACGCTTTTCTCTTCATGAGCTTCGGGATTCGGGGCTCGGATTTTGATCAAAATGGCTTCCTTAGCCTAGAAGCTCTCTCTCTCTCTCTAATGTTTTTGGAGGGTCTTAACTGAAAATTATCAGCCCTCAAATGAATTTTCTATATATTTTAACGTTATTGGGCCTCATGGGCCGAAACATACTAATGGGCCAAAATATGAGTGCTTGGATCGGATTTCCAGTTTCTGCCCCACCAGCCCAACTTGCATCGTCCATATCTCCGTATTCCGATATCCTTTTGATGAGCGGTTTGTTGCGTTGAAAACTAGACTCGATGAACTTCATTTTAGGCTTTTGAAACACCTTAAAACTCCTCATATAGTATGAGATATGCCTCCACCAATCTAGGCTAAATTCGGGTCCGAGATTTTACTGCAGTTGTTCCGATTCATTTTGTTTAACTTCTAATCCTCTTCCAACCTCATGTGACCTCTTATACATACATATACAGACTCATATACATCCATAAAAATTCATATACATGTCTCGAAGGGTCCGGAGAATCAAAATAACCTTAAACGTAACTAGAGAACTCACAAGCTTTGACGAAATTCCAACCGCAAAAGTATATTCATATCTTTTGTCCATCTTCTATATCATTACTAATAATCACAAATACTTTAAAAGGTCACTCACATTACCTCATATACATACTCATAACGCGATTTCAAATACTTTAGGTTACCATGTCACCTCGGGATACTTAAGGCAATCATATATATAACGATATTCTTACTACTCGATTAACTTTCCTTGAACCTTCTTAACTCATTCTTTCTTGTCTTAATTCAAGTAGCACAGATTATTATGGAGTGTAACATCCTCCCCCCTTAGGAACATTCGTCCTCGAATGTTAAATTAGTACTGTATAAGCATACTGGTTATGGTGATTTTATAACGAATCAATTGTAACTCGAACTTATCTATCATGCTGTGCCTTCCTTTACTGAGCGTAATCCCATTCTCCACCTGCCGATCGATACAGTCATAAATGGGATATCATATGCATACATATACCTTTACTACCACTTCGCTTACAAATTATTCCCCACACACTTATTCAAACTTACTCTCATTCCAAAGCTGCGTTGCTCGGTCTTTTTTTTCACCGGCCTATTCTACCTTAGTCTACTCGACCTCTTTAAGGTTTCTAATCGCTCTGCATATTCTAATTTCATTTAGGTTACCCCAAATTCCCATTTGTCTCTTATAACTAAATTTGTGAAAATTTTGTTACACTTCCCAGGGGGGTCACCCATCCCAAAATTGCTCTGACCCTAGCACGCTTAACCTCGAAACTTTAATGCATTTCGGTGCCTTAATGCTGGTATAATCGCGTCCACTCCCCCATACGACCTTTATCACGTAATTCTAGAACAAGTCGGGGTATTAGCAAAGTTTCGAAAAGTTCTCGTAGCGGGCCCCACTCCAATTTAGAGAGGGCATTTTATCTTTCTAATTATGTAACTACAGAGTTAGCCTTTTAAATTCTCAACGTCCACCTTTTTATCCGTATAGATGGCTACCTCAACCGGTGTTATCAGTTCAGGTTCTTATCCCAATTCTACTAGTAATCGGGGGATATAAACATATCCTCTTTGAATCCCAAGATCAAACGAGCAAAGTATTCCCTTTTTTTTTTCTAGTTAAGGCTCCATTAAGGATAGAAGTCAAGTGGGAAATGTTGTGTCATTTCCTAAGACTAAAACGTGTACAACAACAAACTAGGTGTCAATTTCCTCTTTAAAAAAAATCTCGTGACTAGCCCCAAAATATATATCTATATGAGGTGTATTTGGTCCATTCATTTTATTCTACTGGTTGCCCCTTCATTTTGAGAATTTGTGGAAAATATCTGACCATATTGGTCCCATCAACAATGAAATGGTAAGATCATATATGTAGAGATTTAAATGGACTCACATAATTGACACTTTCATGGTTACAAAGCATTCTCTTCCAAACGTGTCCACTAAGTAAATTAACACCTAACAATAATTATATATATTGATATAAACATCATGATGCCATGTGCATTTACACTCATCCACTTTGTCTCCCATAATAATTTGGTAATTAATTACTCATCCTCATTTGACCCGTTACACACATAATTACTCTCATGATCTCAATTTACTTAAATAATGAATCACTTCTAACACACTTCGTGTACTCATTATCATAATCATGTGTTGTAACATTAGTTCATAGCCACTTAATGCACACACCGATATTATCTCCAATCATCATCGTCATACTTTTCTGTCTTAAATTATGGGATCTCATTGTCACATGTCGATAACTTACAGGGCATTTGTCCAAATAATATTTATCTCACAGTTTTAATTAATTTCTAGGAAAATTTTGGCAGAGTTTCCTCTGTATTTCTTACTATCTCAAAACCTGCACGCAGGAAATACCAACAATGCCTCACAGGGCCAACATATATACGCATATATCGCATCATATCATAGCCACATAGGGCTCCCAATTTAAAAAAAAAAAGGTATGAGGGCATCGGGACTTACCTCACATATTACACCTCGAGGCGTACCCAATCCTTTAACGATTTGTCCTGTTATACCATCCTATCCACCTTTTTTTCATCCTTCAACTTTGTATTTCAATCATATTCCAATATTCTTACCTTATCCGACATGCCTCTTTCGCATCGTAACTTACCTGTGTACCTTGTAACTGCCAATATCATCGGTCGCTTTCTTCTATCGATGTCATTCTTCAGCTGAAATCAAAGGTTAGTAAAAGGAATTGCATTTCCTATGGTTGGGCTCTATCGCACGATCTAAGATCCAAAAAAGGGTAACACCTTAGATGTCCTGTAGCCTCCTGTTTATAGATGTGGTGCACAACACACCGATAAACAAGACTCTACTGGACACGGTCTGTAGACATTCCGAGAACCAAACCGCTCTGATACCACTTTTGTCACGACCCAACCCCGTAGGCCGTGAATAGTGTCCGTGCTGGACACCCATACGTACCCAATAACCCAAACCAGTGCATAAGCCGAATATACAGATACAGAAGTCGAATGGCTTAACTAATTATCGCAGACAAACAAACATATCGCACGGAAGCCGATAAGCCTATCATAGAACATAGCAACCCAAAACATATACAGAACCCACATGTATGTCTACAGACCTCTACAGATAGCAACAGAAACATAAGACGGGACAGGGCCCCGTCGTACCCCTGAATAACAAACATATGTACAACAGAAGAGTCTGTACCCAAAATATAGGCTCCGGACAAAGGAGCACTCCAAGACAGCAGAATAGGATCCTAAGCGGGCGGATCAGCAAATCGGTCGTCTGTACCTGCGTGGCATGAAACGCAGCCCCCGAAGAAAGGGGGTCAGTACGAAAACTGTACTGAATATGTAAAGCACGAAACAGAGTAAACAAAGTCGTAACCGAAGCAGAAGGTACAGAAAATGAACAGAATATCCAGAATATCAAAATGCTGATCATATAGCATAAACAGTGCATGCAGAAAACATATGTGATATCTGGTCCCATTACGGGATTGAGTAAACAGAACGTGGTCGCCACCCCGACACTGGCGCCACAACACATCATACTCCGGAGTAGGGAATATCTCCATAGCATATCATATCACAACAGATGGCCATATCATATCATATCATATCATCAAATAACAACATAAGTGTACATGGCACATCATACACCACAACCCATGTACGTATCATACCTGCCCCCTCACATCGGGGCATGGCGAACAATGCAGAGAAATGCGCATGATAACATATCCTGGCCCGGGCTTAGTGGAGGAAACATTGAGGCATCCACGAATGGAGTAGTGAGAAACTAATGCAAAATAAAAACATAACGCATTTACGGAGACTCAGTAGCATAATTCAGATGACAAACCATATAACAGAAACGGAGCAGTAATCATAGTGTATGCCTTTCGGATATCACAATAGCATATGTCAAAATAAGCTTTCTGAAATCATTTTCATGTTTCAAAATATATTATGGGACTTATCAAAATAATCCAAACAAATGTCATATGGTAGTGAGAAGAGTAGCCAAGAGTTTCCTTTGAGTTCTACTTCAAAATAAGTTAAACGGAACAAATCAGAAAAATCAGGGAATAGTGGGCCCACCTCGGGTCAAATGAGGTGGCGTGCATAATTTACGTATATTACACTTCATAACATCACTCGTGAGAGTTTTAAGGTAATCGGGTCCTATTTGTGCAAGTTCTAAACTTTTAGGCACTTTTTGTAATTATTCATAACATATTCAATTCAATTCTACTGAATGAAAAAGGGGCAAATTTGGACGTAGATTCCGAAGAGTAGAGTCGTCCCCAAGGCTCGAATCAAAGCCTATCATACCTAGGAAATTGCCAAGAGAAGAATAGGTAAAACTTTACATACCTCGATCGCTTCCTAAGCTAATCTCAACTCAAGTCTCGGGCTCCCCAAGATCTACAATAACATAATTAAATACCAACGTTAGCTACAAGTACTTAGGAATTTAATCCTAAGCTAGTACTTGTCTACATAAATTTTGGCAGCATTTCCCCTATATATTCGCCTATCCGAATTTCCAATTGCTCTCCTGTTGACACAGAAATACCAACAATAACATATGGACACAACCATATCTTCAATTCCTTTTATTTCAACAAGAACAACAACATATCAAAACAGCCCCCAACTATAACATAACGATGCCCAAAATGCTAACGAACACTTACAATACACCAAGCAACCCATATACACTTCTTATACCTTATTTCATGCAATAGTTTCAGCAAATTTCAGGGAAATACAACAACAGCCACACGACACCACATCATCTACTCATATGCAAGAAAACCACATTATTATCTCTACAATCCTTACAACAACCCACAACAATATTAACTCCAACTCTAACCATTAAATTCCTTCATTCTCCTCACATAATCTATGATTACAACAACCAAAATATTAATTCAAACCAGTCCATCAATTTCAATTAAAACAGCCCCTAATCCATAAATTTCAACAAAACAACAAACGAGTTATAATGCTGTTTTCTCCGTTCTAATTCGTTAAAACTCTAAATAAAGACTTTAATAAAATAAAAGGAATCTTATAAATACCTTAGCAGCAGCTCCACCACTAAAATTTCATCCCCCAAGACCAATATTTAGCTCAAATTGAAGGCAACGCAACGTACAACGCTTTTTTCTCTTCATGAGCTTCGGGATTCGGGGCTCGGATTTTGATCAAAATGGCTTCCTTAGCCTAGAAGCTCTCTCTCTCTCTCTAATGTTTTTGGAGGGTCTTAACTGAAAATTATCAGCCCTCAAATGAATTGTCTATATATTTTAACGTTATTGGGCCTCATGGGCCGAAACATACTAATGGGCCAAAATATGAGTGCTTGGATCGGATTTCCAGTTTCTGCCCCACCAGCCCAACTTGCATCGTTCATATCTCCATATTCCAATATCATGTTGATGAGCGGTTTGTTGCGTTGAAAACTAGACTCGATGAACTTCATTTTAGGCATTTGAAACACCTTAAAATTCCTCATATACTATGATATATGCCTCCACCAATCTAGGCTAAATTCGGGTCCGAGATTTTACTGCAGTTGTTCCGATTCATTTTGTTTAACTTCTAATCCTCTTCCAACCTCATGTGACCTCTTATACATACATATACAGACTCATATACATCCATAAAAATTCATATACATGTCTCGAAGGGTCCGGAGAATCAAAATAACCTTAAACGTAACTAGAGAACTCACAAGCTTTGACGAAATTCCAACCGCAAAAGTATATTCATATCTTTTGTCCATCTTCTATATCATTACTAATAATCACAAATTATTTAAAAGGTCACTCACATTACCTCATATACATACTCATAACGCGATTTCAAATACTTTAGGTTACCATGTCACCTCGGGATACTTAAGGCAATCATATATATAACGATATTCTTACTACTCGATTAACTTTCCTTGAACCTTCTTAACTCATTCTTTCTTGTCTTAATTCAAGTAGCACAGATTATTATGGAGTGTAACACTTACCTTAGAAGTTGTAGGAACAAGCTTTGGTTGATAATACTCTTCTTTGAGCAAAACCCTAGTTTTTCTCCATTTGGATTTCTTGACTTGGATGATCCTTGATGATTCCCTTATCCTTGATTTACTTGTCTTAATGTTATGGATGACTTATAATCCTTGAAAACTCATGAAATAAATGTAGAGAGAAGTTCTAGAGAGAAGTGGTGTAATGTTGTAAATGAAATAAGACAAGTCTTGATCCTCATATTTAATGAATTGAAAAATCTGTGCTGGGTGAACAGTGGTCGTCCATGGAGGTTTACGGTCCGTCTTTCAGTTTACGGACCGTCCCTCGTGGTCGTATTTAAGCTTAAGCAGAACCAGAAACTTTGGCCTGCATGCATGGTGATTTACGACCATGGTTTACGGGCCATAAATCACTTTACGGTCCGTCCACCAGGTCGTATTTTAGCCATTTCCTCAGCTGGCAGAAAGTTGAAGTTGGACATGCCAGTTTACGACGTCAAGTTTACGGACCGTATTGCACTTTACGGTCCGTATTTTGCACTATACGACCATTGGGCAGTTTTGCCAACTTTCAATTTTTCTCATTTCTCGACTTTTCATTCTAATCATCCACATCCCTTTACATACATTTCCCATGAAACATTATACACTCGCACTCCTCGCACACATCATTAGTTCATTTACTTGCGTACCAACGGGAAATTTTCTGAGGTGTAACAATAGTGTTATCTATGGCTTGTGTAGCCTTTTCATGATATTGTTGACGTACCCATGCTTGGTACTTGTGATATTGATCTGGCTATTTTTGATAAGATCATGCTTACTGTTGAGTTGATTTATATAAGTCTTGATAGGGTTTATAGTTTTGTGACTTCCATAGTATATTTGTTGGCATTTATTGCATTGATTAGGCATTCATGCTTTCATACATTCGTTCATGATGGAAATGGTTTGGAACTGATTAATGAAAGGCTTATGGTATCTATAAGAGAAAATGTTTTAAATGCCCGATGGGAAATGGTTCCAGGTGATGTGATATTATATGATATGATTTGATAAAATTCCTCCGTGGGAAACGATCTGGAGACTCGTTACCGTTGGGCAAAGATCTGAAACGAGTGGTACATGGACTCTATGGGTCCCCCATGGGTTGTGCTATCGAGACGTCAATACTTATGTCCGGAGTACATGTGTACACAACATTGCATATACATTTCATACATTATTGAATTGCATAGCATTTGGTTTCTGTTGTGATATGCTTATGATGTACTTGTGGTATATGGATTTGGACTGAGTATTAGATACATGTCAAAGTTGGGTTTTGTTGCTACAACCGTAGGACATAATCTTGGATTACCTTTGAGTTGTGGGAAATGTAGCTGAATGATGATTGTTGTTTGCGATATTGTGAATGTTGTTATGAATGTTTGGAAGTTGATATAGAATATGGGAAAAGTTGTATAAACAAAGGAAATGCTGCCCAATTTTCCCTAGAAATAGTAACACGTTCTCATAGCCGACTAACTAATGTTAATGCGCATTCTCTTGAAGGTAGAAACGTGGGTATTGAAGGAGAACAAGCAAGCGATAGAATAGTTAAACATCAAAGGTATGTGAGGTTAGTCCTTTCTTTCTATGGCATGAATCCTATAGCACGAATTTTCCTTCCTCTTCATGAATTTCCTACATTTCGGAAAACTAATAGCTATGTTCATGAATAACAACATGAGACAAGAGATACATTATCAGTTCAATAGTGATGATGAAGGGTTTAGTATAACGATTCTAGAGTTTATGATATGATGTTCTTATGACGTTAATGGTGTCATTTATTGTAACCACTCACCTTATATACTACTTCCTTCAAGGTGAGGTAGAATACTTAAAAATATTCCACAATGGAATCGGGGGTTCGTGACCTTATGTCACACCGATAAAGTATAGCTATCCTTGAGTTATTATACATGCATTATGATGAGTATATGTTCATGACATTACACCGTGCCTATATGGACGGGCAGACACACACCACTATAGTGGGCAGCTTATACCCCGGACGTGGGAGGCCTGGACGCAGGTTAATTATTATCACACCATACCTATAAGGACGGGCAGCTTATGCTTATGATGCATATATGACATGATGATGATTATGAGTAAGCCAGCATGTGTGATTCTTTTATAAGTGACAATTATATACAGTTGCTCCTTATTGATGCTTCCTTTATCTCATTGACATATTTTTCATTACTTATGCCTCTCATACTCAGTACAATGTTCATACTGACGTCCGTTTTCTTTGGACGCTATATTCATGCCCACAGGTAGACAGGAGGCGAACTTGATCCAGACTCGTAGGGGCTAGTAGCTGATTTGAGAGCACTCCATTGTTCCAGAGGTGCTTATCATTATTCTTTTGTGTACATGTATATTTTGGGCACGACGGGGTCTTGTCCCGTCCATATGTTTAGTACTCTAATAGAGGCTCGTAGATACGCAGTGTGGGTTACATGGTCTCACGAGGTTGCTACTATCTTTCTAGATATATATTGTTTTGATGGCCAGAAGGCTTATGTATATAAAGGTATTTATGTTTTCAAATGAAAGATGATTTTCTTATAAATTGAGTATGTATTTGATAAAAGAACGTTTAATGAGCATGATAAGTAGTAGAACGAGTGGTGCTCGATGGTTAGCCTCGGGTACCCGTCCCGGCCCCTAGTCGGGTCGTGACAAAAGTGGTATCAGAGCGGTTCAGTCCTAGGAAGTGTCTACGAGCCGTGTCTAGTAGAGTGTTGTTTATGGTGTGTTGCGCGCCACATCAATAAACAAGAGGCTACAGGGCATTTAGGAAAAATGACCATCTTTCTTCTTATGAAATCGTGCGATAGAGCCGTGTATAAGATTTTATCCTCCCTAATAGTGTGTTATGATTTCAGAATGCCGCCAAAGGGAAAATCTACAGCCGCCCAGAGGGGCAATACTACGGCAAAGAGGCGGGTAGAAAGAGAGCCTCCGATGAATATAGAAGAAGGCGAATCACATAATGAAGCCTTGTCTAATACTTCTTCTACCCCACCTAATGTGGAAGAACAAAGAGGAGCTCCAGCTCAAATTCCTTCACCGGGTGCTTCTGGTCAACAAATGACTGAGGCCATCCATTTATTGACACAATTGGTCGCCGCACAGGCACAACGACAAAATGTGACTTCAAGTGATCGGGCAGCGAGTACCAAAGCCCGTGACTTTATGAGTCTAAATCCTCCAGAGTTTTTCGGGTCGAAGCCAGACGAAGACCCGCAGGGTTTCATTGATGAAATGTTGAGGACGTTGAGGATTGTCCATGCCTCCGAAGCTGAATCCGTGGAGTTGGCATCTTATAGACTCCGGGATGTGGCAGTCTTATGGTATAATAACTGGGTATTGTCAAGAGGAGAGAATGCGCCTCCTCCGGTTTGGCAAGAATTTGCAGATGCTTTTATCCGCCATTATTTGCCACCTGAGGTCCGCCGAGATAGAGCAGATAGATTTTTAAATTTGAAGCAAGGAAATATGAGTGCCCGAGAGTATAGCATGCAATTTAATTCATTGGCTAGCTATGCCTCGACTATGGTGGCCGACATGGGAGATCGGGTACCTAGATTTGTGAGTGGCTTAGGGCCACATTTGTTCAAAGATTGTTTGACGGCCTCCTTACAAGACGGGATGTATATTTCCCGAATACAAGCCCATGCCCAGAACTTGAATGGACGACAACATTCACAAAGGGGTGATCGTGATATTGACAGGAGGCAAAGCAAGAGGGCCAGATCTATGGGGGCAGACAGTGATTATAGAGGGGGATCGAGGCAGACTTATTCCAGACACTCAGGCCAGTCGGTGAGTAGTGCACCTTCACGATTTACAGGTAAGAGATTTGATTGCTCCTTTCGTTCAGGACAGGGTCAGAGTTCGAGGGCCTCAGGTTAACAGTTTGGGGGAGATCATAGCCAGAGGAGACCCCTAGTACCGCAGTGCAGTCAGTGCGATAGACTACATTCCGGACGGTGTCGCCAGGGATCAGATGCTTGCTATGCTTGTGGCCAGGTTGGGCATATGATGAGAGATTGCCCGTTGATGAGTGGTAGAGTTGGAGTTCAGCCTACAGGTTCAGCAGCTGGTTCTTCCTCAGTGCGCCCGACAGGGCAGATTCCCTAGATGTCAGCAGGCCGAGGTAAAGGTAGAGGGGCAGCATCTACTTCAGGTGCCACTCATGTTACACCCCGGAAAAATTTCGCGCTACAAAATCATAGACGGCGTAGTACGAGCTCGAAAATGAGTTAAGTCAAACAAGGATTAAGGATGAAGATTGGGTGATCTAAGTCTAAGAATATATACACATACGACATTTGGAGACAATATGGTGTGAATTGGTTCATAAGTTATTTAACGAAAAACCCTCGTTACAGTAAGTTAAGGTGGGGCCCACACATCGGGACCTTTTAAAAGACATATGAAGAGATATATGGGTAGTACATGTGAATTTGAGCAAGTCCTAAGAAGGACGCATAAGCCAAAAATGAGTGTAAGCCCTCCAAAAGGACGATTTAAGAAAACGTTTTCAGATAACCTAACTTGAGGGGCAAAATCGGCATTATAAGTTTGGAATTTGGGACAACTCCCAGAAATAAAGGTTGTAGATAATTGAATTATCTTTCCAACGGTAGGTCGTGGGCCTACAAGTGACATCGGGATAAGGAGATATGAACGTTTTAAGGCAGAAGAGTCGAGTTGAACAGTAAATCCGGCCTAACCCGAATCCAATTCGGGTCAGGCCCATTACCCATGCTTTTTAACTAAAATTTTCGGTTTCTCTCCATCATTTTCAGACCAAGAGAACCTAGAAAACTCTAGAGAAAAAGAGAGAGGAGAAAATCAATTTTTGACCAAAATCGGAGCCCCGAATCCCGAAGCCCATGAAGAGAAAAGTGTTCTACGTCGCGTTGCCTTCGATTTGAGCTAAAAATCAACTAAAGAGAAGAGGGTGGACGTGGTGGCTGTGCACTTAAGGTATGAATAAGGTTCCTTTTCATTGTTAACAAGTTTATTTAGAGTTTTAACGGATTAGAACGAAGAAAATAGCGTGATAAATTCGTTTGTTGGTATGGTTGAATTGTGGAATGAGGTTTGAAGAAAATTTTGGATGAAAAAAAATGTATTTAACTTGTAGAATGCGAAGGATGTTGTTAGTGTTAATTTCGACTTCTTTACGGAAATAAAATTATTAAATAATTATATCGCGAATTGGTTGGTTGGAAAATTTGGAAAATAATGTGCGGGCTGTTTTACAGCATATGTTGGTGTTGGAAATGATGTTAATATATTTGGTATTGTTGTTGATGTGTTGGTTGCTGAATTGTAATTCTGGGCTAGGCATATAAACAGGGGAGATGCTGCCCAAATTTTTGTAGACAAGTGTTGAGTTAAGATTGAATTCTTAAAGGCTTATAATCAATGTTTGGTATTTGTGACCAATTGTAGATTTTGGGGCATTCGGGACTTGAAATTGGAGGAGCGTAAGAAGCGGAAAAGGTATGTAAACCTCACCCTTTCCTTCTCTTGGCATGTCCTAGATGTATTAGGTTTGAAGTTGGACCTCGGGGACTACTCTACTCTTCGGAATCCGCGTCTAAATTTGTCCCTTTTCCATTCAGTGGAATTGAACTAATTATGTTGCAAATGATTAGGAAAGTTGTTTAAATACCTAGAACTTGTGTAAATAAAATCCGATTACCTTAAAACCCTCATAGAGACTCCATAAAGTTTATTACACATACTTTGTGTCCGCCACCTCGTTTGACCCGAGGTGGGCCCACTACTCCCGGATTTTTCTGATTTGTTCCATTTGACTTGTTCTGAAGTAGAATTCAAAGGAAACTCTTGGCTACTCTCCTAACTACCATATGACGTTTGTTTGAATTATTTTGTTGACTTCCATAATGCATTTTGAAACATGAAAATGATTTCAGAAAGCTTATTTTGATATAAACCATCGTGACATCCGAAAGGCATACGCTATGATTACCGTTCAATCTCTTTTATATGATTTTCCATCTGAGTTATGCTATCGAGATTCTGTAAATGTTATATTTTGATATGTTCAAACAATCCCAAAAGCATTAATTCGATATAAACCCCCGCGACATCCGAAAGGTACGTGCTATGACTATCGTCTGATTTCTTTCTTAAATGACCTGTCATTCGGATTATTCTGTCGAGTCTTTGTAAATATTTTATGATGCAAAAGTTTCTCATTACTCCACTCGTGGATGCCTCAATGCTTCCTTCACTGAGCCCGGGCCAGGATTTGTTATCAAGCGTATTCCACTGCATTGTTCGCCGTGCCTCGATGTGAGGGGGCAGGTATGACATGTACATGGGTCCGGAGTATGATGTGCCATGTACACCTATGTTCTGATATGATATGATATGATGTGATATGATATGATGTGGCCATCTGATATGTTATGATATGTTACAGAGCTATTCCCTACTCTGAAGTATGATGTGTTGTGGCGCCAGTGACGGGGTGGCGCCACGTTCTGTTCACCGAGTCCCGTATTGGGGCCGGATTTGGCATATGTTTCTGCATGCATTATTTACGTTTTGTAAGTATACATTTTGATATCCTGGACTTTGCACTCATTTTCTGTATTTTCTATTCCGGTTATGATTTCGTCTACTGTACTTCATGCTTTACAAACTCAGTACATATTCCGTACTGACCCCCTTTCTTCGGGAGTTGCGTTTTCATGCCGCGCAGGTACAGACGACAGGTTTGCTGATCCGCCCGCTTAGGACTTTGTTCTGCTATTTTGGAGCTGTCACGACCCAACCCCGTGGGCCGTGACTGGTATCCTAACTGGATACCCATACATACCTACCTGACAGAATTGGCGTACCAGACAGAATATTTCAAATAGGTGTTTACAGATTCAAGCCAATTCAGATACGGCGCGCGCGAAAATATATATACATATGTATACTGAAACTTTTGCATAAGCCGATGAGGCTAACATAATAGACAGAGTCACGAAATCGTACGCATCTACCTGAACAGATGTAACCCGTAACCCACATACATATCTACAGGCCTCTAGTAGACGTACTGAATCAGATGACGGGACAGGGCCCCGCCGTACCCAGAATTATCATACATACAGAATATACAAATGTCAGAAGAAATATACCAAAAGTATTCGCTCCGGATCAAAGGAGCTCTTCAAAATAGCAGAATCTGAGTCCTAGACTGGCGGTGTATCTCCAGGTGCGTCTGTACCTGCGGGCATGTAACGCAGCCCCCGAAGAACCGAGGGTCAGTACGAAAAATGTACCGAGTATGTAAAGCAGAAACATAACAAGCATAATCATAGTCTGAACCATAAGTACAGAGTTATAGCGGATAGAACCATAAGTGCAACGGACGGACAGAATCATAATCCATACGGACAGACAGAATCAGAATTCATACGGACATACAGACATAATCGTAATCCAGACGGACAGACAGAAGTATGCCAGACAGAATTATGCATGTAGAGTCATACAGAATCATACAGAATCATACAGAGTCATGTGCTTATATAAATGCTGATAGCACATACATACATACATACAGATCCCGGCCCTGTCATAGGGGCGCGGTAAACAGAACCCGGCCCTCTTAGTACGGGACGCGGTGGACAGACAGAATCAGATAATGTGCCATCCTGGCCGCCATCCCCATACACAGATCATAATATCATACAGATATAAACAGATCCCGGCCCGCACACTGAAGGACGCGGTGAACAATGCAGAGGAATATGCACGATAACAGAACCTGGCCCGGGACACAGTGAAGGAAGCATTGAGACATCCACGAACAGATTAATGAGAAAACATATACATACAGACTCAACATACAGACTCAATCGAACTGAAGGGTGCCAGACGGCGAGTCAAGTCAGAGTATCCGGATAGTATGCATAATACGCGCCTATGTCCTACTTGGGAAGGCACGACAGATTATTATCAGGATCAGATTCTCAGATGTCCAGAAATCATTTTGTAAGATTTGCATAAAAATAGTCATTTCATAATCACAATAATAGTCCAGATGTTTTCTGAGAAAATCGGACAGAACCAAAGTAATTAAGGTTATACAGAAGGCATCGGGCCTTGTGGGCCCGCCTCGGACCAACTCGAGGCGACATATGTAAATTACTGATAATAGACCTTATGAGGTCATCCATAATCATTTGGAAGTATTCCGACTCCGTTTAGGAAAGTTTTATACAAAAGTTCACCTTAGGGACAAGTTATAAGAGAAATGGTTCAATCTTACTGAAGGAATTGGAGCGGATTTCCATCTCGAATTCCGAGGAACGGAGTCGTACTTAAGGCTCGCGGCCGAGCCTATTACATTCAGAACATGCCTAAGAATGAAGGGGTAGGCTTTACATACCTTGGTTGCGTCCTACGCTCGTCCAAACTCGATTCCTGTTTCGCTCAAAAACTGCAAATGGTCACATTTACCAGTTACTATTCATGAGACTTAACATTTCTAACCTTAACCAATACTTGTCTATAAGAATTTGGACAACACCTCCCCTATACATATAGCCTCCCCGAGATTCAACTCGGCTCCAAACAACCAACAACAACCCAACAACAATATCAACAACATCAACAATTATTATAATTCATAATATACACAATTAGTCTACTTTACGACATAATACAATAATCCTCATTTCAACTTCACGCTCCCAAATCAATACCAACATTCTCTCATTTATTCTAATCAAAGTCATTGCAATACCATTCGGAATCATATCATAACATTTCTACAATATATACACGAGATATACACAAGACATACAAACATGCAAACTTTCCATCAAGGCCATAATCTATCCAATTCTCCTAATCTTTAACATGCCAGTTCATAACACATTTCCATCTTCCAAGTTTATCAACATTAACCATCATTTGCACCTTAACCACTTCATTTTCTTAATCTCATAAGATCATACTAAACAACATACTTTCTGACAACAACTTAACAACAAATTCTTCATGTTAGCTTAACCCCTTATTCTTCCATCTACTTCACTAAAACACAATTAACATACTAACAACATTTAGTTCATTTTCCACCATCAACACAACACCACACGGCTACATTCCATATTTCCAATTTCCGTCGAATTCATTCAACTTTCATTTCTAATACAATTTTCACCGTAACTACAACTATAATACAACATAAAAATTCAACTCATTACATCAATACATCAACACACACACACGGCCACTTTCCAACAAACACACCCACTTTGCAAACTTCCATATTTTCACAAATTCTATTCATTTCTACATTCCACAACATGAACAAAGCTCCATAACATAATAAAAAAGGGATGGATTCTTACCTTTTTCCAACTCTTCCACTTGTCACAATTGGTAGTTTCTTGCTACAATAATTATACCAACTTGAAGAGCACCTTGAGCTTAGTAGAAATTTTAAAAGAGATGGATTTTTGAACCAAGAATTAAGCTCCAAGAATTTTTATTTCTTTTTCTCTTTCTCTTTTCTTTGGCCAAATTCTCTCCTTCTTTTTCTCTTGTTCTCAATTTTTCTTGAACCTTCTATGAATAAACATGTATTATTACCTATTTATATTAATTAGTCATGTGACTAATCACATGACTTATGGCCATGGGTTTTGGCCAACATGGCCGGTTGGGCCTCCAAGTTGGGCCTTATTTTTCCTTTTTATTTTTGAGCCCCTTTGGTTAGAATTTTTGTTTTGCAATTCCCGAAACTAATTTCCAAAATTCCTATTTTGTCCTTGGCCTCCTTTCGTAATTTCACGCCAATGTATTCTTAACCGACACGTTCATACCAAGTAAGGTCCAAATATGGCCTCATTCATTACAAGCCAAGTTATCTCGAATTTTTCGAATATACAAAAATGCCGGATGTAACAGGAGCGCTCTTTTATCCGGAGCCTATATTTTGGTATAGTATTCTGCTATTGTATATATGTACGCTATTCAGGGGTACGACGGGGCCCTGTCCCGTCTTATGTTTCTGTTATTACTGTTCGTAGAGGTCTGTAGACACATATGTGGGTTGTGTATATGTTCTGGGAAATACGTATTCTGTGATGGCCTTATCGGCTTCTGTGCGCTACATCTGCTTATATACGATAGCTTGTGACTCCGTTTGGCTTTATATATTTATGTATCTAATTTATATGTTGGTTCGGGGTTACTGGGTACGTAAGGTGTCCTGCTCGGACACAAGTCGCGGCCTACGGGGTTGGGTCGTGACAACTCAGCCCCGTGTATATGCTTTAGCCGAACGGCAGGATCTTGAGTCTTCCCCGGATGTGGTTACAGGTACATTTTCTATATTCTCCCGTGATGTATATGCACTGATAGATCCGGGTTCTACTCTTTCTTATATTACTCCATATGTTGCTGGTTGTATTGGGGTGAAACCTGAGCCAATCAAACCTTTTGAGGTGTCTACTCCGGTTGGTGATCCCGTGATAGCAAGACAAGTGTATAAAAATTGTGTAGTTGTGATATGTGATCGCCAGACAAAAGCTGATTTGATTGAGCTGGAAATGTTAGATTTCGATGTAATTATGGGTATGGATTGGTTGGCATCATGTTATGCTAATGTCGATTGCCGATTGAAAGTGGTTCGATTCCAATTTCTGGGAGAGCCCGTGCTTGAGTGGAAAGGTAAGGAAGCATCACCGAAAGGTAGGTTTATTTCCTACCTTAAGGCAAGGAAGATGATAGCGAAGGGATATATTTATCACTTAGTCCGAGTTCATGACACCGAAGCAACGTCGCCAACTTTCCAATCTATTCCGGTAGTGAGTGAATTTCCAGATGTATATCCAGATGAGCTTCCAGGTCTTCCTCCAGAAAGAGAGATTGACTTCACCATTGATGTGTTTCCGGGCACCAAGCCTATTTCTATTCCTCCTTATCGAATGGCTCCGGCAGAACTGAAAGAGTTAAAGGCGCAGTTGAAAGATTTGCTTGAGAAGGGGTTTATTAGGCCCAGTTCATCATCGTGGGGAGCACCAGTCTTGTTCATGAGAAAGAAAGATGGTTCCCTACGAATGTGCGTTGATTATAGGCAGTTGAACAAGGTGACGATAAAGAACAAATATCCTCTCCCAAGGATTGATGGTTTATTTGATCAACTACAGGGTGCCAAGTGGTTTTCTAAAATAGACTTGAGATCGGGCTATCATCAAGTGAGGGTTAAAGAAGAAGATATTCCTAAAACAGCTTTCAGAACGAGATATGGCCATTATGAGTTTCGGGTGATGTCGTTTGGATTGACTAACGCTCCAGCAGTATTCATGAATTTGATGAATAATGTGTTCAAGCTACTCTTGGACTTATTCGTGATAGTATTCATTGATGACATTTTGGTATACTCTCGCACAGAATCAGAACATGCAGATCATTTACGTATCGTTCTTGGAATTCTTCGAGCCCGAGAATTATATGCAAAATTTTCAAAGTGAGAGTTTTCGCTGAATTGTGTAACATTTCTGGGCCATGTAATTTAAGATGATGGCATTCGAGACGACACTCAGAAAATTGAAGCTGTGAAGACTTGGCCAAGGACTACAACGCCAACGGAAGTCCGTAGTTTTCTGGGATTGGCAGGCTATTATAGAAGGTTCGTAGAAGGGTTTTCATTTATTTCAGCCCCATTGACGAAATTAACCCAGAAGTCAACTAAATTTCAATGGAATGATGCTTGTGAACGCAGCTTCCAAGAGTTGAAAGATAGATTAACCTCGGCTGCAGTCTTGACACTCCCAGAAGGGACAGATGGTTATGTCGTGTATTGTGATGCTTCTGGCATTGGGTTAGGGTGTGTATTGATGCAGCATGGTAGAGTTGTTGCTTATGCTTCGAGACAGCTACGGAAACATGAAAAGAACTATACAACTCATGATCTCGAATTGGCTGTGATTATTCATGCATTAAAAATGTGGAGACATTACTTGTATGGCGTGTATGTCGATATCTACACAGATCACAAGAGCCTTCAATACATTTTCAAACAAAAGGAGTTAAATCTGCGGCAGAGGCGGTGGTAGAGTTATTGAAAGATTACGATGTGAATATTTTATGCCACCCCGGAAAAGCAAATGTAGTAGCTGATGTGCTTAGCCGCCGATCAATGGGCAGCCTATGTGGAATCCTCCAGAAAAGAAAGGGATAGTTCATGAGCTCCACCAACTAGCTGATCTTGGAGTACATGTAATTGATTCGGGTAGTGTAGGGATTGGCATTTATGATCCCATAGTTTCATCTCTGAACATAGAAGTGAAAGAGCGTCAGTATGAGTATCCTCAATTATGCAGTTACAGAGACACATCTTATGAAAAAGAGAAGTCCCCATTTGATGTATCCACGGATGTAATTCTTAGATACCGAGGCAGGCTATGTGTGCCGAATGTTGCAGAGTTGCGCTGACGAATTCTAGAAGAAGCCCATTATTCTCGGTATTCTATTCACCCAGGTGCGACAAAGATGTATCATGATCTCAAGTTGATATATTGGTGGGATGGCATGAAGAGAAACATAGCAGAATTTGTAGCACAGTGTCCAAATTGCCAACAAGTAAAGATCGAACATCAAAAGCCAAGAGGATTAATGCAAGCAATGGGAATCCCTACTTGGAAATGGGAAGTGATTAATATGGATTTTATTGTGGGGTTACCTCGTTCCCGAGGCTAGTATGATTCCATATGGGTGATTGTGGACAGACTCACGAAAGCAGCTCATTTTCTTCTAGTCAGAACCACATACTCAGCGGAAGACTATGCAAGGTTGTATCTCAAAGAAATTGTGCGACTCCATGGTATTCCACTATCCATTATCACAGATAGAGGAGCACAGTTTACATCCAAGTTTTGGAAGTCTTTTCAAGAAGGTCTAGGTACCTAAGTGAAGCTTAGCACGACATTCCATCCGCAAACTGATGGGCAAGCCGAACGTACTATTCAGACCTTCGAAGATATGCTCCGAGCATGTGTGCTGGATTTCGATGGTAGTTGGGATGATCACTTACCCCTTATTGAGTTTGCATACAACAATAGCTATCATTCCAGTATTCAAATGGCTCCGTATGAAGCTTTATATGGAAGGAAATGCAGGTCCCCAATCGGATGGTTTGAAATAGGAGAAGTGCAGCTAATAGGTCCTGAATTGATTCAACAAGTGGTAGAAAAAGTCAAGGTGATCCGAGATCGATTGTTGACAGCCCAAAGTCACCAAAAGTCTTATGCGGACAATCGCTGACGAGACGTGAAATTTCAGGTTGATGATTGGGTATTTTTAAAAGTGTCGCCCATGAAAGGGGTGATGAGATTTGGTAAGAAAGGGAAGTTGAGTCCCCGATACATTGGACCCTATAGAATTATCCGCAAGGTGGGTCATGTAGCCTATGAATTGGACTTGCCTCCAAAGCTTGAATCAGTCCATCCAGTTTTTCATGTTTCAATGCTCCGTAAATGTGTTGGAGATCCTACGAGGATTGTTCCAATTGATGACGTGCAAGTGACAGAAAAGCTAGCATATGAAGAAGTGCCTATTGCCATCTTAGACAAGCAAGTATGAAGACTTCGAAATAAGGAAGTAGTTTCAGTCAAAGTGTTGTGGCGAAATAACAACCGGGAAGAGATGACTTGGGAAGCGGAAGAGAAAATGAAATCCACATATCCGCACTTATTTCAACCACCAGAAGAGGTTCATGACGAAACACCAAGATTCTAAGGTATGTACACTTTCTTGTTTATGCATAATTGGGCGTGTGTGGCCAAATTTTGTTGCTATTATATTGTGGCCCTGTGAGGCATTATTATTATGGGTTGTTGTGACAGGATGGTAGTGTCATATTACAGGGGAAACTCTGGCAAAATTTTCGTAAAATTCCCAGATAGTTTAACATTCGAGGACGAATGTTCCAAAAGGGGGGAAGAGTGATACACCTTGGAAAATTTCGCGCTACCAAGGTCGTAGCCAGCTTAGTATGGGCCGGAGGAAGAGCAAAGCTATGCAAGGATTGAGGAGAAAGATTATATTATAAGAGTGTAATAATGGTATGCATATGACATTTGGGGACCACATGGGTTGAATTGGTTCATGTCATTTACCGAAAAGCCCTCGTTGCTGTAAGCTAAGTGGGGACCACATGCCGGATTTTTATAAAGGACATATGAAGATATATATGAGTATTACATGGAACGTTGAGCAAGTCCTAAGAAGGACCCATAAGACAAATATGGGCATAAGCCATCCAAAAGGGCGATTTAAGGAAACATGTTCGGATGATCTTACTTGGAGGGGCCAAAACGACATTATAATTTTCGAATTTGGAAATACACTAAGAATGAAAGTTGTAGATAATTGAAAGATTTTTCCAACCATAGGTCGTGGGCCGTCACACGATATCGGAATCAAAAGTTATGGCCATTCTACGACAGACTGTCTGAGCAGAAAGTTTCTACGGACCATTTGACGGCCCATAGGAATTTTGACGCCCCGTAGAAATTTTGACGCTCTGTCAAATTGACACAGCCTAGCGTCAAATGGTCACAGTGAATCATATTTGACTGGGCAGTTCTACGGGCCATTTTGACGGCCCGTAGGAATTTTGATGGCCCGTCAAAATTGGCGTAGAATTGCCCGACGGATCAGATTTTAAGTCATTAAAAAGAGGACCCAAGTTCATTAATTCATTTCATTTCCACACCACTTCTCTCTAGAAACCTCTATAGTATTCTCCACTCTTCATTCACAAGAAAAGAAAGGAAATCAAAGATCAATATCAAGAATTCAAGTGAATCAAGTGTATGAAATTCATCAAAGTTCATCCAAGCCAAGAAATTTCAAGAGAAGTGAACTAGGGTTTTGGTGCAAAAGAGTAATACCACTCAAGGCTTATTCCTACCCCATCGAAGGTAAGTTTTATTGTATTTACATGTTATTTGAGGTATGGAAAAGTTGAAACACTTGGAGTGTAGAAAGATATAGGAAATGGGTCATGAAAGTGTGAATAGTAACATTGTTGAGTAAAGGTTTGGATTGAGTCATGATCATTGATGAATTGTGATTGTAAAAACGTTATAAATGACATTTAGAACAAGGGATAGGTATTATATATGAGAAAACGCGATAGTGAGCTATAATCATAATTGTGGAGAAATTGAGGGGAAATAGTGAGTTGTGGGAAATGTAGATGAATGATGATTGTTGTTTGCGATATTGTGAATGTTGTTATGAATGTTTGGAAGTTGATATATAATATGGGAAAAGTTGTATAAACAAAGGAAATGCTGCCCAATTTTCCCTAGAAATAGTAACACGTTCTCATAGCCGACTAACTAATGTTAATGCGAATTCTCTTGAAGGTAGAAACGTGGGTATTGAAGGGGAACAAGCAAGCGATAGAATAGTTAAACATTAAAGGTATGTGAGGTTAGTCCTTTCTTTCTATGGCATGAATCCTATAACACGAATTTTCCTTCCTCTTCATGAATTTCCTACATTTCGGAAAACTAATAGCCGTGTTCATGAATAACCACATGAGACGAGATACATTATGAGTTCAATATTGATGATGAAGGGTTTAGTATAACGATTATAGATTTTATGATATGATGTTCCTATGACGTTAATGGTTTCATTTATTGTAACCACTCACCTTATATACTATTTCCTTCAAGGTGAGGCAGAATACTTAAAAATGTTCCATAATGGAATCGGGGGTTCGTGACCTTATGTCACCTCGATAAAGTATAGCTATCCTTGAGTTATTATACATGCATTATGATGAGTATATATTCATGACATTACACCGTGCCTATATGGACGGGTAGACACATACCACTATAGTGGGCAGCTTATACCCCGGACGCGGGAGGCCTGGACGCAGGTTAATTATTATCACACCATACCTATAAGGACGGGCAGCTTATGCTTATGATGCATATATGACATGATGATGATTATGAGTAAGCCAACATGTGTGATTCTTTTATAAGTGATAGTTATATACAGTTGCTCCTTATTGATGCTTCCTTTATCTCATTGACATATTTTTCATTACTTATGCCTCTCATACTCAGTACAATGTTCGTACTGACGTCCGTTTTCTTTGGACGCTGTGTTCATGCCCACAGGTAGACAGGGAGGCGAACTTTATCCAAACTCGTAGGGGCTAGTAGCTGATTTGAGAGCACTTCATTGTTTCAGAGGTGCTTATGATTATTCTTTTGTGTACATGTATATTTTGGGGACGACGGGGTCTTGTCCCGTCCATATGTTTAGTACTCTAATAGAGGCTCGTAGATACGCAGTGTGGGTTACATGGTCTCATGAGGTTGCTACTATCTTTCTAGATATATATTATTTTGATGGCCAGAAGGCTTATGTATATAAAGGTATTTATGTTTTCAAATGAAAGATGATATTCTTATAAATTGAGTATGGATTTGATAAAAGAACGTTTAATGGGCATGATAAGTAGTAGAACGAGTGGTGCTCGGTGGTTAGCCTTGGGTACCCGGCACGACCACTAGTCGGGTCGTGACACAAGGGAACCTCTACGGTCACCCCTTCGATGTACTTGATGCTTGTCCCGTCCATATGTTTAGTACTCTAATAGAGGCTCGTACATACGCAGTGTGGGGTACATGGTCTCATGATGTTGCTACTATCTTTCTAGATATATATTATTTTGATGGCCGGAAGGCTTATGTATATAATGGTATTTATGTTTTCAAATGAAAGATGATTTTCTTATAAATTGAGTATGGATTTGATAAAAGAACGTTTAATGAGCATGATAAGTAGTAGAACGAGTGGTGCTCGGAGGTTATCCTCGGGTACCCGTCACGACCACTAGTTGGGTCGTGACACAAGGGAACCTCTACGGTCACCCCTTCGATGTGCTTGATTCTTGGGCCTGTATTGGCATGTGTGATATTCTTATTTTCTCATGGAATTTTTGTTGTTAATTATGATCAATTGAAAGGAATATTTGAAGTTGTGCCTTGACAAGAGGCCTTATAATCGATTTTGATAATTCTTATTAGATACAAAAACTGAATAACTGTTCTTACATTGGTTTCACATGATTTTCAGCACTGATTTCTTTATGAGTTGTTGTACTCTATTTTCTTATTACTTATTCTCCCTGAGGCACTCACTGAGTACGAAGTACTCAAGCATACCATTGTTGTTTTTTATGGTATGTTAGGTAACGGAGAAGAGCAGGTTCTTGATACTCCGAGTGTTTAGGAAGGACTTGTTGTTGCTGCTGATTTAGTGAGCCTACACAGTCATTCGTGGGACACCCTATTTATTTATTTATTTATTTATTCATTATCTTAGTTTTTCGGGTTGTATCCCGATGAGTCAGACTATTAATCCTTTATCATAGAAGTTCCATAATTTACATTTTTGTGGGTAGTTGTTGAGTTATTAATTAACTCTCGGGCACGTTGTTACGTTTGACTAAGTATTGATTACTAAAGAATTCCGCTGATTTAATTCATATATTTCTGATCTGTTTGCATTTATTTTAATAAACTATTGGAGGCGAATGTTGAACCTGGCAGATTCAAGTGTTATTATTGTGTCGTTTAGGTTCTTCCGATGTTGTTTATGACGTCGGATGCCGGCCACGTCTAGGGTGGGTTTTTGTGCGTGACAAGCTTGGTATTAGAGCCTAGGTTTAAATGTGTCCTAGGATTGTTGTCGATGCATGTGGAGCTGTGTCTAGTGGAGTTTTCCTTGTGCAGCCTAATCACGTGCATGATCGAGAATCTCCCAGGACATTTATAGGTGTTTCCTATTCTTCTTTATTCTAGATTGTGTTGTAGAGCTTCAAGTCCTTTTAGGATCGTTCTAATTCGCTCGTTAATTCGTGCCTTGCAGAAATAGCTCTGACGCGATCCAAAAATGGTGACCGAGCACAACCCGCGAGAGCTAACCGAAATCTTGGGGGCGCGAATGTTGTTAATGGAAATAATGCTGGAAATTAAGCACCACCCCCAGTAACGCCTGCTCCTGCTGTTCCTGTTGCGGGTGTGCCTGAGATTGGTACTATGCAAACGACTATTCAAATGTTGACTGCTTTGGTTGCGGCTCAACTGCAGCATGGAGGTGTGGGACCTCATGGTTTAGGCAGACTTAAGAAATTCCTAGACTTGAAGTCACCAGAGTTCTTTGGGTCTCGAGAGGTGGATGACCCCCAGCACTTTTTAGATGAGACCTTCAAGGCATTGAGGGAAATGGATGCCCACGACTCCAAAGCTGTAGGGCTCGCTTTGTATCAGTTGAAAGATGTTGCTCACGTATGGTTTGAAATGTGGGAATATGAGAGGGGTGACGCTGTTTTAGCTCCGACGTGGGCTGAATTTGAAGAGGCCTTCATGGAAAGGTTCTTGTCAAATGAGGAAAGATTTGCTATGGCTACGAAGTTTGAAAAGCTAGAGCAGGGTAACAAGTCGGTTCGTGAGTATAGTTTGGAGTTCACCCATCTGTCAAAGTTTGCTTTATACATGATACCAACTGAAAAAAATAAGTTGACTCATTTTGTGAAAGGCTTGGTACCACGTATCAAGCCTGCATGTGTTGCTGTTGCTATGTCTCCTACTTGCACTATCTCATCTCTGGCTGGGCCAGCTGAACAACAAGAGAGTAGGAAAAATGAAGAGAGGGTGGATCGAGATCCAAACAAGAAGGCCCGATCGGCGGGTGGTTTAGTGGTAATAATTATAAGGGAGGGCAGAGTAAAAGGTGTTATGCACCTGCTCAGTCTGGCGCTTATTCCCATGCTAGTGTGCCTTCCGGTAGGCAAGGCCATAATAATTGTCACACCTTAACCCTATTAGGGTGTGATGGGCACTCGACCCCACATACAGAGCCGAGCGAACCCGCAGACCCTGATTACACACCAAATTTTATTTTGAATTCTAAAAGTCAATTACAAATAAAATACATGTTGAGCTTTCAAAATTTTCTGCTTACTATTTCAAGAATTTAACAAATCTGTAATTATATAAAATTCACTATATAACACAAAATGACAAATCGGCTGATGGAGCCGCTTACAGACTGACTATCATTACCCACGACGCTGTCTGCAAAGTCTCTAATACTGATCAGACATCACAGCATACATACTCTGACTCGGCAGCACTCCTGGAGGAAATGGAGCCCGCCAATCCACTGGATCATCTTCAGCTAACCTCGTCTATCCATCTGTGGGTACCTGCGCGGCATGAAACACAGCCCCCGAAGAACAAGGGGTCAGTACGGAATATGTACTAAGTATGTAAGGCATGTGTACAGGAAACGGAACCATAACTGAAACAGATAGCACAACATATAAATAGCTTATCCAGATTACCAAACACTTACGATTTTTCTTCTCCAGACCCGAATCATACTTACTCATCTCGTATGCCAGACGGATTACAGAACGTACAAATTGCTCAAATGATATCATATATCAGACGGAATACAGAATATACGGAAGGTCGGAATGCTTACTCTCTAACACAAGTCATGCATATCGGAATCGGATGTTATATCACATACGCGGTGACCCCGGGGACATATACCACGCCGGGACAAATACCATATCATACATACGGTAACCTCGGGGACAAATATCACGCCGAGGGACCGGTCACATCCTATCATATACATGGTAACCTCGGGGACAGATAACACGCCGAGGAACCGGTCACATCCTATCATATACATGGTAACCTCGGGGACAGATAACACGCCGAGGAACCGGTGAACAATGCCAAGGGATGCGCACGATAACATAGGAACGTGGTCGCCACTCCTACCTTTGGCGCCACAACACATCATATTTCAGAAAATTTGCTCCGATCTCCGTCACACATCATAACATAACCACGGTACCAGGGGGCGGACAGACAACACGGCACCCCGAGCCCGGACACATCATACTTCATAATATATCCTCGGTAACCGGGGACGGACATATAACACAGTACCCCGGAACCGGACACATCACACTTTGGAATTCATATATGGAACCCGGCCCTCAACAGAGGACTCGGCGAACCATCCGCACGATACATACCGGCCCGGGACTCGGTGAAGGAAATCATAACATATGCACGAGATAAATAGTGAGAAACCGAATGCACATAATTCAGACTCAATAGATTAATCAAACATATTCTCAGAATATCCATAACAAATTACTTATTACTGAATACTTATGTCAAATTACTTTTATCAGAATATTTCTATCAAAGTACTTATATCGCTTTTACTCAATCAGGATACATATTCCAAATTACTTGTAGCATAATCTCTCATATCAGAACACTTATACCAAATGCTCTCATCAGGATATTTATATCAGAATGTTCATAGTAGAATCCTTATAATAGAACACTTACATCAGAAATCTTATCTCAGAATGCTTATGTCGAATACTTATTTCAGAAGACTCATATCATAATACTTTATCCCGATACTTATATCAAAATACTTACATCAGATTACTTATATCAAAATATTTGTATCGGAATACTTTTATCAAAATGCTTGTATCAAAACTCACATCAAAATACTTATATCAAGGGGTGAGCAAAAATCATAAACTCGTATCAAGAACTGAGTTAGAAACATAATCAGACTCAGAATCACAGAACAGAGTTACCCCAAAGCAGCATATCATATCATACCTTAATTGGCTCTAGGACATGCCAAAAGAAGGAAAGGATAAGCCTTACATACCTGTGCCGCGACCAACTAGTTACGCTTGTTCATCCAACTTGTCAATCTACATTCAAAAGGATTCATCCATACATTAGATTCGTTGTCACATACTTGCCTTAACCTTTCAAACACGTTTACTTATGTTCTGCCGGAATTTCGGCAGCATCTCCCCTGTAAATGTACCAACCCCGAGAATATGGCTCGGCCCAATTCAACAACAACCTAACCAGCAACCAAGCTATAGCATCAATAATCAATTCAAGAATACATTTTAACATTGATGACTCCTACACAATTCAACATCATAACCTTATATTTAATTCAACTACTTACATTCAAACCAACATCAACGTTCATACATTCAATTACTAATCCGAACCCATTCAAAACGATATTCAAAACCCTTTAAACAGTTCACACAATATTTCAAACAACCCAACCAACACTCCAACTTACCCGAATTCGTCCCCAAACCCGAGAACAACACTAAACACATTCTTTCCTTCCAAATTCACACATTACGTCACAATACATACATTTACAACTTCATTTCATAAATTCAAGAAACCACATCAAGACTACATTACAGTCATATTAGCCTCCAAATCAGCCCACACAATTATAATCTTATCTTGGATTATTAAAACTTCATTTTCCATCATGGAACTCACAACGATGACAACCAAAATACTAACGACGATTTATTCATTCTCAACTACACAAAAGGGGGACCATACGGCCAACACCATACCCACATACTACATGCACAATTCCATGTATTTCTATCATTTTCCATGCATTCTAACCATCAACATACTACATAAAATTGACATAATCTTTTCAAATAACACCACACACACGGCTACATAATACACACGGCCACAACTTCAACATAGGTAATTCCATGTATTTCATTCATTTCTTCACATGACAACATGCTCAAAACATCCATAATATATGCAAAGAAGATTGGACCTTACCCTTTTTCTCCACTTCCTCTTCTTGGCTAGAACATTATTTTTGCGAAACTAATACTTCTCTTGTTCCAACGACTACTCCACCTCGACAAGGGCCTTCCAATTAGTGGGAAAACATGAACAGAATAATTTTTCCATGGTCAAGGGTGAGGGGCAAGTTCGGCCAGCCCCTCCATGGCCGAACCCCCATGGTTTCTCTTCCCTCTTTAATTTTTTTTTCTTTCTTTCTTTCCACTCTCTTATGAAGATTATGACCACACATATATATATATATATATATATATATATATATATATATAGTTCTATAGGTCATGTGAGGGGTACATGTTTCCCCCTCTCTAGATTTTTCTTTTCTTTTTCTTCTTCTTTTATTTTCTAGATTTTTCTTCAAATTTCAAAAGATGACTTAATTCTTTTTCTTTTCTCCTTTTTTTTTTCGGCCACATGGCCTCTTTCAAGAGATCTCTTGAACATTTGTGAAATGACCATTTTGCCCCTAGCCTTTTCCAATTTTTCCATGGGCCATTTTGCAAATTTTCCTTTTTCGCCCTTGACCTTATCAACATTTCCATACTAATAATAATCATAAATAATATTTTTAACAACTCGTATATTAAAATAATTTTTGAAACATAGTCTCGTTCTTAACTTCTCTCCATTGCCTTGAATTTTCCGAACGTACGAAGTACGGGCTATAACAATAATAATAATAAATAGTAAGTTTTTGCAGGGAAGTAGTTGTCCGCCAGTGTGGGAAGAACGTATCTGTCATAATTGTGGGATTAGAGGCCACATTAAGAGAGAATGCATAAAATGGCTACATGAGATGACTGTTATGAATAACAAAAAGAATGACGCGCCTGCTTCTGCATCTGCTAGAAATCCGCCTGCTGGTAATACTAACACTAGTAATTAGAATTTTATTAATAACGGCAAAGGAAATAAACTTGCTAATACTTCTGGTGGAGGGACAACTCGACTTTATGGGCTGACTTGTAGGGAGACAGCTGAGGCTTCTGATGCTGTGGTTACAGGTATCCTTACCATCTGTTCTCATGATGCTGACTCATTAATTGATCCGGGTTCAAATTTATCCTATGTGACCCTTTATTTTGCTCTTGATATGGGTATGAAACTCGAACCTTTTCTGGAACCCTTTGTTGTTGATACGCCTTCGGGTGTTCCTATTATTGCTTCTAGAGTGTATAGAAATTGTGTTGTTGTGATTAAAGGTCGTGAGACCATGGCTGATTTGTATGAACTTGAGATGGTGGATTTTGATGTAATTATGGGGATGGACTAGTTGTTCGCATGTTATGCTAATGTGGATTGTCGCCATAAGTTAGTTCATTCGACTTTCCTGAGGAGCCTGTTGTTGTGTGGGAGGGTGAAATTGCTAAGCCAAAGGGTAGAATTATTTCTTATCTTAAGGGTCATAAGATGATTACTAAGGGGTGTATTTACCATTTGGTTGCTGTTAATGATACAAAAGTCATAGTACCCGAATTTGCATCTGTTCCCATAGTCAATGATTATCCCAAAGTATTTCCCGAAGATCTTCCTGGTATTCCTCCTGATAGAGTTATTGATTTTGGGATTGATGTTATCCCCGACACCCAACCTATTTCAATTCCACCTTATCGTATGGCTTAAAGGATCAGTTGAAGGACATGTTGGATAAAGGTTTCATCCGACCAAGTTCCTCACCTTGGGGTGCCCCAGTCTTATTTGTTAGGAAGAAGGATGGTTACCTTAGGATGTGTGTTGATTACCGTCAACTTAATAAAGTGACCATTAAGAATAAATATCTTTTGCCTAGGATAGATGATCTATTTGACCAACTTCAAGGTGCTAAGTTCTTTTCAAAGATTGACTTGAGGTCGGGCTATCACCAATTGAAGATTAAGGAGAAGGATATCCCGAAAACTGCTTTCCGTACTCGTTATGGGCACTTTGAGTTTCTAATGATGTCCTTTCGGTTGACTAATGCGCCTGCAACATTCATGGATTTAATGAACTAGGTGTTTAAGCCGTATCTAGACCGCTTCATTATTGTGTTTATTGACGACATCTTGGTGTACTGTAAGAATCGTGAGGATCATGCTAATCGAGGAGAATGAGCTTTATGCAAAATTCTCTAAGTGTGAGTTCTGGCTTGAGTCAGTATCTTTCTTAGGTCACGTGGTGATTGGTGACGGCATTAAAGTAGACCCTCAGAAAATTTCAGCGGTTAAGGATTGGCCTAGACCAACTAGTGTGATGGAAATTCGTAGTTTCTTGGGTTTGGTAAATTATTATAGAAAGTTTGTGGAAGGTTTTTCGTCCATAGCCTCGCCATTGACTAAATTGACATAGAAGACTGCTAAGTTTCAGTGGTCCGAAGCTTGTGAAAAGAGTTTCCAAGAGCTTAAGACAAGGTTGACTTCGGCTCCTATTTTGACATTACCTTCTGGGTCTGGTGGATACGTGGTGTATTGTGATGCTTCCAGAATTGGTTTGGGTTGTGTATTAATGCAGAACGGTAAGGTGATTGCTTATGATTTGCAACAGTTGAAGAAGCATGAGAAGAATTATCCGACTCATGACTTAGAGTTGGCTGTCGTGGTATTTGCCTTGAAAATTTGGCGTCATTATTTGTATGGTGAGAGTTGAATCTCAGACAGCAGAGGTGGTTGGAGTTGTTAAAAGACTAGGACTTGAATATTTTGTATCATCCTGGTAAGGCTAATGTGGTTGTTGATGCTTTAAGTAGAAAATCTATGGGCACGTTGGCTTATTTGCGTGCACATGACATGCCCATAGAGAAGGAAATTCGAAGACTTGCTAGTATTGGGGTCAGACTTGATGAAACTAAAGATGAAGAGTTAGTGGGAATCATACCATCACGGTCTGACATGGTGGAAAGGATAAAATCCAAGCTATGATGATGAACTTTTGGCAAAGCTGAGAGATGCAATGGAAAGGGGTGAGTACACTTCATTTACTTTTGGTACTGGTGATAGTGTTCTGCGGTTGCAAGGACGATTGTGTATTCCTGATGTTGATGGTCTTCGACAAGAATTAATGATGGAAGCTCATAGTTCCAAGTATTCAGTTCATCCGGGATCCACCAAAATGTATAAGGATTTGAAACAACACTATTGGTGGAAGGGCATGAAGGTTGATATTTCTAACTTTGTGGCTAAGTGTTTAAACTGTCAACAGGTGAAGGCTAAACATCAAAGGCTTGGAGGCCTAGCTCAGAATATCGAGATTCCGCAGTGGAAATGGGAGGAGATCAATATGGATTTCGTTGTGGGGTTACCCCGCACAAAGGCCAAGTTTGACTCGATTTGAGTTATCGTGGATAGACTCATAAAGTCTGCCCATTTGCTTCCTATGAAGACGTCATATACCGCAGCGGAGTACGCCAAGTTATATCTAAAAGAGATAGTTAGATTGCATGGTGTTCCGACATCGATTATATCTGAGAGAGTTACGCAATATACTGCTCATTTTTCGACATCCTTCAGAAAGGGTTGGGAACTAGAGTGAAATTGAGCACTACCTTTCATCCTCAAACTGACGGGCAGGCAGAGAGAACTATTCAGATTTTGGAAGATATGCTACGAGCATGTGCAATTGATTTTGGAGGAATTTGGGATGAACACCTACCTCTGGTGGAATTCTCTTACAACAATAGATATTAAGCGAGTATTCAAATGGCTCCTTATGAGGCTCTTTATGGGGGGCGTTGTCGATCTCCAATTGGTTGGTTTGAACTCACCGAACTGGAATTTTCGGGTCCGGATTCAGTTCATGAAGCAATTAAGAAGGTTAATCTTATTGTGCAACGGCTGAAGACAGCTCAGAGTAGACAGAAGTCCTATACGGATATGAGGCGTCGTCAGCTAAAGTTTTCTATCGGTGACAAGGTGTTCTTGAAAGTGTCGCCGATGAAAGGAGTAATACGGTTTGGTAAAAAGGGGAAACTTAGTCCTCGTTTTATTGGCCCTTACGAGATTGTTAGGAAAATTGGGACGGTGGTTTATGAATTGAAGTTGCCATCTGATATGGCCATAGTGCACCCTGTGTTTCACGTTTCGATATTGAGGTTGTACAAAACTGATCCTTTCCATGTATTGAACCATGAAGAGAGTGAAATTAATGAAGGGTTAACCAATGAAGAAAAACTGGTTCAGATTCTTGATCGTCAAGTTAGAAGGTTGAGGACGAAGGATGTGGCATTGGTTAAAGTGTTGTGGCGAAACCATAATACTGAGGAAGCTACTTGGGAAGCAGAGGAGGACATGAAGAAGAGATATCTCCACTTGTTCCCTATGGAAGGCATAAGCTAGCATTTTAAATTACTCATGGATGAATCGTTGTGTTTGTTCGAAGCAACTTGTGGTTTAATGAATTCTTTTCTAGACTATTATTCTCATTCGAGGATGAATGAATCTTAAGGGGGGAATAATGTAACATCCCGTAAATCTGTATAGAGTGTGAAAACATTGTATGGGTCCTTTGGAACCTTAAATGTAGGGTTACGTGCATGACTTTAGGCTAACGACCCAAGAGGAGATGGTCAAAATGAAAATTCACTGTAGTTTCACGAAAGGAGGTTTGACGGGCGTCCTTTGTACCGTCGATCTGTTCGACGCTCCGTCCTTTGCACCGTATAAAGTAAGGAAGAGAAAGTTGCTTACTGGAAATTTCATGACTTTGATGGAGCAGATCGATGCTCCGTTGATATGTTCGACGCTCCGTCGTTTGTACCATCGAATTGACCTAGCACAAATACCATTCCACGGAGCAGATCGACGCTCCGTCGATCTGTTCGACGCTCCGTCGTTTGTACCGTCGATTGTGCCTGACAAGCTGAAATTATATATGTTGCAAAATTTTAGTTTTTCTTCCATTATTTTCACTCTCAAAAACCATAAGGACGAAAATATCTCTCTAGGGCTCCAACACTAAGGTAAGAACTTCTTAATAACTGATTATCAATCCTAACATCAAACCCATGATTCTTAACCTGATTCTTGTGACTAAAACCTAGGGTTTGCAACATAATTCTTCCTAAAGTGATTCAAGCTAGGGTTTGGGTGTTCTTCACTCGAAAAGTGAATTGTTAAACTTTGTTTAACATACTAAGGTATGTCTCTCTTTTAAAAACCTCATCATGGATATATATTTTCTTCTCAAAGGTTTTTTATTGAATAAAGAGGTGAACTTCTCATGCAAAACCCTAATTCATGTCTTTGCTTGTGGTTGGTGTGCGTGAGGCGACAATCCCACGTTAACCCTTGATTGTATTATCCTCTATATATGCTTATGAAATCATAATCATTTTCTTCTATAAGAGATGATCAGTGATGATGGTTAATTGTTAGTATTGATGATTTTACAAAGAAACTAAGACAAAGGAATCTTGTTTAAAGAAGTGGAAACGTTTTCAAGATTATCTATGAAATTATGGATTTTCATAATGGCATAATGAACTTTAATGGTATTTGATGGTGTGACTACATTGAGACAAATTTTGAATCGGCTTCTATGTTATGAAGTTTATTGTTGTGTTTGGTCTAGCTACTCGGGAGGTAGGGTAGCCACTATGGATCCTAGTGTGATAATGCCTAGCCATTCGGGAGGAAGAGTGGCCACTTCTGGGTTCGCTACCTGGGGTGCGATTATGCGTAGCAATTCGGGAGGAAGGATAGCTACCGTTGAATTTCATATTTCGGTCTGGTGCGCTGTGACAAGGGAACCTCTACGGTTACCCCTTCGATATGCTCGATTCTGAGGCCTGTATTAGCATGTGTGATATTTTTATTTTGTCATGGAATTGTTGTTGTCAATTATGATCAATTGAAAGGCATATTTGAAGTTGAGCCTTGACAAGAAGCCTTATAATTGGTTTTGATAATTCTTATTGAGATACATGAACTGAATAACTGTTGTTACATTGGTTTCACATGATTTTCAGCACTGATTTCTTTATGCATTATTGTACTCTATTTTCTTATTACTTATTGTCCCTGAGGCACTCACTGAGTACGAAGTATTCAGGCATACCATTGTTATTTTTTATGGTATGTTAGGTAACGGAGAACATCAAGTTCTTAATACTCCGGGCATTTAGGAAGGACTTGATGTTGCTGCTGATTTGGTGAGCCCACACATTTATTCGTTGGACAACCTATTTATTTATTTATTTATTTATTCATTATATTAGTTTTCCGGGCTGCGTCCCGATGAGTCAGACTATTAATCTTTTATCTTAGAAGTTCCATCGTATAAATTCTTGTGGGTAGTTGTTGAGTTATTGATTAACTCTCGGGCACGTTGTTACGTTTGACTAAGTATTGATTACTAAAGACCTCCGCTGATTTAATTCATATATTCTTGATCTGTTTGCATTTATTTGTCACGACCCAACCGGAGGGCCGCGACGGGCACCCGGTGCTAGCCCACCCAGGCACCTCTTAAAATACCCTTGCATTCACATCTAGGTGAGCCACATATTAAATCATACATTTCTATTCATCAATCATACGAATCCCATTGGCCAACAATACCTTTATATCAACATTAGCAACTAAGCCCATATCAATGTACATAAGCCGACGAGGCTAACAAAATGATATCCAAAATATAAGCCGACAAGGACAAACACATCTAACCATATACACATGTATAAGAGCCTCTAAGGAGAGTATGTCATATCATATAGGCGGGACAGGACCCCGCTATGCCTATAAATATGTACACAAAAGAATCAATACCAAAAAGCTATAGCTCCGAATGAAGTGGAGCTCCGCTATGTAGTCCCTGAGAAAATATAGCTATGGATCAAGCCTGTCTCCCTGGCCACTTGCGGGCATGACGTGGCGTCCACAAACAAAAGGACGTCAGTACTAAGAATGTACTGAGTATGTAAAGCACGATCAATATCAATATAGAAACATAATAAGCAACATGAGAAACAACATAAGATGGGAGATAGTAGAATCATCGTCATAAGCACTTACTTGTTTTTCATAGGGACTTTCCATTTCTAATGCGAGGTTGTGTACATACATCCGTATCCGTACTCATATCCGTACTCACTTACATTGCGTATCCATAATCATATTCATATGCCTATTCATATTCATATTCGTATCATGTCCGTATTTATACTCATATCTATATCATGTACATATTCATATCATATACATATTTATATCATACACATACCTGGCCAACCAAGGCTTCAGGGTTACACATACCTGGTTCTACCAAGGCTTCAGGGTTACACATACCCGGCCCTACCAAAGCTTCAGGGTTACACATACCGGGCCCTACCAAGGCTTCAGGGTTATACATACCTGGCCCTACCAAGGCTTCAGGGTTATCCGTAACCAACTGCAGAGGTGTGCTCGCATGACATAAATATATACATATTCTACCTGGCCTTATAAGCTCGGGGTTCCACAATAGTCATATATAAATACATATACATAATAGCTCATAAACATCTTTACTATTATCATAACTATCATTATCGTCATCGTTATTATCATCGCTATTATCGTCGTTATCATTATCATCATTACCATTATCGTCGTTTATACGTCTATCCTTATAGCATTATTCGTCATATGAGGAATTTAGTACAATCGTAACATATCGAGAATCATAGGCTTAGTAGCTTTTGAAGATAGAGTCATTTGGAGGACATCATAGACTTATAGAGGAATAGATATTTGGCCAAAGAACCATGCCTTACGAAAGAAGGGTTAGCCATACATGACTTTCCGTTCAACTACTTTACCACTTGCACGTTCTCCTTCAAAGCTCACGTTTCTACCTTCATTAAAGTTATACTATCATTATAAATCGATAGCTAGCATACACGACTAAAACTAGAGAAAATCGGACAACATCTACTTTGTTTATACGACATTTCCTCCATATCGTATTTCAACTCCTTAACATCAATAATACATTCACAATATCTTAACAATAGTTTTTATTCATCCACATTATCCATATCTCTCAATTCACTTCCAATTATCCATATCCATGGTCATAACACACGTTTACATTCATTCATATACAATGTCTACCCCATGTTCTTAACATCATTTATAACATATCCATAGCACAACACATCAAGAATCATGACTCAATTCAAGCTATTACTCAAAATGGCACTATTTTCACATTCATGACCCATTTTTCTATATCTTTCTACAATCCAAGTGTTTCAACTTTCAAATACCTTAAAAAACATGGAAATACCATAAATCTTACCTTACATTTTGTAGGAACAAGCTTTGGATGGAAATACTTCACTTAAGCCAAAACCCTAGTTCATCTCCAATGAGATTTCTTGACTTGGATGATCTTTTAATGGGTTTCTTACACTTGATTCACTTAGTTTATGTTGTTGATCACTAATATCTCTTGAATTCTTATGGGATAAATGTAGAGAGATGTTTTATAGAGAAGGGATGTGATAGGGAAATGAAATGAAACTTGGATCCCTCATTTAATACACCAAATTCTGTCCCGACCAGTTCTACGGACCAACATACGGTCCGTATAAATTATACTGACCATATGTCTAGCCGTAGATTTGGTACAGAGAATGGTGACAATCTGGGCTGATTGTACGGTCCAACATACGGTCTGTATGTTTTATACGGCCAGTATGTTTGGCCGTATAATCCCCAACGTTCCGAAGTTTGTTCCTGTCGACTCGTTTGATCTCCAATCCTTATGGAACCTTCTTAGCACATGTTTATCACCTCATTAGCAATCTAAGGGATGTTATAACTCTTCTCCAAAGCATTATTAAATCCTCGTTAACTTGTTACTTGTAATTCCTTTTCGATACCTATTGTATGCCTTGGCTTCTCTTGGCAAACTTTCTTCCCCTATCTCGATCATCTTTGAAATATTCATTAGGGTCATCAAGTGTCATTCCTTACTTATCGAATACCGTATACTCGTGCTCATCACTAGTCTATTCACTTGTGCATCAACAGAATAATTTCCGAGGTGTAACATTCTTCCCCTTTTAAGAACATTCGTCCTCGAATGTTAAGTCGTCGGGGATTCTGTAAAAAATTTGCCAGAGTTTCCTCTGTAAGATGGCACTACCATCATGTCACAACAACCTATAATAACAATGCCTCACGGGGCCACAACATAATAGCAAAATAATATGGCCACACACGACCCAAAAGTATAAAAGGAAAACGTACATACCTTATGATCTTGATATCTCATCTTGGATTTCTTCTAAGGGCTGAAATAAATGCGGGTACTTGGATCGCATAATTTCTTCCGCTTCCCATGTCATTTCTTCTCGTTTATTGCTTCTCCATAAAACCGTAACTGAAGCCATCTCTTTGTTTCTAAGCCTCCGTACTTGCCTATCTAATATGGCAATGGGAACCTCTTCAATAAGTGGCAAGTGATCATCCCAATTACCTCCAAAATCTATCATACATGCCCGTAACATATCTTCAAGAGTCTGAATGGTGCGTTCAGCTTGTCCATCAGTCTGCGGATGAAATGTCGTGCTAAGGCTCACTTGGGTCCCTAAACCCTCTTAGAAGGACTTCCAAAAATTAGTTGTAAACTGAGTCCCTCTATCAGAGATAATAGATGTCGGGACACCATGGAGTCGCACAATCTCTTTAACATAAAGCTTTGCATAATCTTCCGCCACATATGTCGTTCTGACTAGTAAGAAATGAGCTAACTTCATGAGTTTATCCACAATCACCCATATAGAATCATACTTACGTCGAGAACAGGGTAAGCCTGTAATGAAGTCCATGTTAATTACTTCCCACTTCCAAGTTGGAATTTCTATAGCTTGTAGCAATCCGCCCGGCTTTTGGTGCTCGATTTTCACTTGTTGATAGTTGGGACATTGAGCTACGAATTCCTCTATATCTTTCTTCATCCTATTCCACCAATATATAGATTTAAGATCATGGTACATTTTTGTCACTCCAGGGTGAACAGAATAACGGGAACATTGAGTTTCTCTCAATATTTGGTGGCGTAAACCTGCAACATCGGGAACACATAATCTGCCTTGGCATCGAAGAACTCCGTCTTCTGAAATCTCAAATGATGACTCCTCCTTATGAGGGAGTGTATCTTTGTAATGCATAAGCATGGAATCTTCGTACTGTCGCTCTTTCACTTCCGCTACTAGCGACGAGACTGCTGAATTCTGAATGGTAGTTCCCCTGCTACCTGAGTCCACTACTCGAACTCCTAGGCTTGCTAACTGCTCGAGCTCACGAGCCATTTCTCTTTTCTCTGGTCGTACATCATGCAAAATTCCCATAGATCTACGGCTAAGAGCATCAGCCACAACATTTGCCTTCCCGGGGTAATATAGGATATCAACATCATAATCTTTTAGCAATTCCAACCATCGTCGTTGCCGCAAATTCAACTCTTTCTGCTTGAAGATATACTGAAGGCTCATATGATCTGTATAAATATCCACATGGACACCATATAAATAATGTCTCCATATCTTTAATGCATGAACCACTGCAGCCAATTCTAGATCATGGGTTGTGTAATTTTTCTGATGTTTCCGTAATTGCCTTGAAGCATACGCAATCACCTTACCATGTTGCATCAACACACAGCCTAGCCCAATGCCTGAAGCATCGCAATAAACAACATATCCTTCCAATCCCTCTGGAAGTGTCAAGACTGGGGCAGAAGTCAATCTATCTTTTAACTCTTGGAAACTACGTTCACAAGCATCTATCCATTGAAACTTTGCTGATTTCTGGGTCAACTTTGTAAGTGGTGCAGAAATAGAAGAAAAACCTTCAACAAATCTCCTGAAATAACCTGCTAAGCCCAGAAAGCTACGAACCTCTGTAGGAGTTGTGGGCCTTGGCCAAGTCTTCAAGGCCTCAATCTTTTGGGTATCTACCCGAATACCATCGGTTGCAACAATGTGCCCCAGAAATGTCACTGAGTTCAACCAAAATTCACACTTAGAAAATTTTACAAACAACTCTAGAGTTCGAAGAACTCTAAGGACAGCACACAAATGATCTGCATGTTCTGCCTCGGATCTAGAATACACCAAGATATTGTCGGTGAATACGATCACAAACAGATCTAGGAAGGGCCTGAACACATTGTTCATCAAATCCATAAATACTATCGGTGCATTAGTTAGCCCAAACGACATCACCCGGAACTCAAAATGGCCATATCTTGTTCTAAAAGCTGTCTTAGGTATATCTTTCTCCCTAACTCTCACTTGATGATACCCAGACCTCAAATCTATCTTGGAAAACCATTTGGCACCTTGTAATTGATCAAATAAGTCATCAATCCTCGGAAGAGGATATTTGTTCTTAATCGTCACCTTGTTCAATTGCCGATAGTCAATGCACATTCTCAAGGAGCCATCTTTCTTTCGGACAAACAATACAGGTGCTCCCCACGGGGATGAACTAGGCCTAATAAAGCCCTTCTCAAGCAAGTCTTTCAATTGCTCCTTCAACTCTTTCAATTCTGCGAGAGCCATTCTATAAGGAGGAATAGATATAGGCTTAGTGTCTCGAAACACATCAATAGCAAAATCAATCTCCCGCTCGGGAGGAAAGCTTGGAAGCTCTTCCGGAAACACATCCGGAAATTCATTTACTACGGGAACTGACTGAAGAGTCGACGGGTCAGCTTCTAAATCTTGAACCCGAACTAGATGATAAATACATCCTTTTGTGATCATTTTCCTTGCCTTTAGATAGGAAATAAACCTACCTTTTGGTGACGCAGTATTCCCTTTCCATTCTAAAATTGGTTCTCCCGGAAATTGGAAACGAACCATTTTCATTCTACAATCAACATCAGCATAGCAAGAAGCCAACCAATCCATGCGCATAATGACATTAAAGTCTACCATTTTTAACTCATGCTAGTCAATTATAGTACGACGGTCACAAACCACAACTATACAGTTTCTATATACTCGGCTAGCTATTACCAATTCACCAACGGGTGTAGACACCTCAAAAGGTTTGATCGACTCCGATTCGACTCTAAATCGACCCGCAATATACGGAGTAAAATATGACAATGTGGAGCCCAGATCTGTCAAAGCATATACATCATGAGAGAATACCGATAATATACCTGTGACCACATCAGGAGAAGACTCAAGATCTTGGCGTCCAGCCAAAGCATAAATACGGTGCTGAGGACCACTAGAACTGGGGACTCTCCCTCTGCCTCTACCATGGCTGACTGGCGCATGTGATCCTGGCCCCATAGGGCGTGCAGATGATGAAGATCCGGCTACGGACCCTGAAGGCTGGGTCATACCTCTACCATGAACTGAGGGGCAATAACGCATAATATGACCTGGTTGATCACACGAATAGCAAACCTCTGAACCCAATCGGCACTGACCCCAATGTAACTTCCCACACTGGGAACATCGTGGTGCGGGTGGCCTCGCCTGACCCGAATCACCTTTGAGCTGAGACCCCGAAAAACTCTGACTCGGCCCGGAACGAGTAGATCTATCGAATCTCTGGCCCGAAAATGGTGGAGGCGCACTAGTCATAGAATGGCCTGAATGCGTAGAAAACTGCTATATGTGCCCGCCTCTAAACTCACTCATCGGACCCAAAGATCTAGCCCTCTTGCTATGTCCCCTATCATGCTCACGCTTACTTCTTTATTGTTGTAGGATTTCTTCTAAATTTTGAGCATGGGCTTGAATGCGTGAAATATCCATATTGTCCTGAAGGGACGTAGTCAAGCACCTATCCATCAAATGTGGCCCTAGGCCTTTCACAAATCAGTGCACTCGGTCACCCATATTCGCTACCATGGCCGAAGCATACCTAGCCAAAGAATTGAAACAGAGACTATACTCTAAAGCACTCATGCTACCTTGCTTCAAATTCAAGAATTTATCGGCTCTAGCTCGCCGAACTTCTGGAGGCATATAGTGTCGGAGGAAAGCATCAACAAATTCTTGCCATACCAGGGAAGGCGCATTGGCTCCCCATGAAGCCATCCAAACCGTGTACCAATGGATCGACACATCCCTCAATCTATATGACGCTAACTCCACTGATTCGATGTTCGAAGCATGTATCAAATGAAGCGTCCTCAACATTCCATCAATAAAATCCTGAGGGTCCTTATCCGGCTTTGATCCTAAGAATTCCGGCGGGTTCAGGCTAATGAAGTCACGGGCCCTTACACTAACAGCCCTATCACCTTGCCCTGTACTTTGCCGCTGAGTCTGGGCAGCAACCAATTGAGTAAGCAAATGAATGGCCTCTTTTACATATTGGCCTGAAGCATCCGGTGGAGGAGCCGGAGGTGCTGGAGCTGGAGCTGAGGCTCCCTCGCACTCCTCAGAAATAGGCACTGTCTGGGAAGACCGAGATTGAGCCGCATTCTGGGACTCACTTTGCTCTACAACTGTTAGCGGTGCTCTTTTAGCCCGCTTCTCTGCCACTGTCTTGCCCTTTTAGGCTGATGTAGCCTTTCTCTTTATAGGCATCTCTGAAACACGCAATACACGGTTAAGGAGAAGGAAGTTCTTATATCATAGCTCTATCGCACGATGTTATGAAGAAAGAAGGTCAATCATTCCTAAAAATGCCCGCAGCCTCTTGTTTATAAGCGTGGCGCGCAACACACCCATAACCAAGACTCTATTGGACACGGCTCGTAGACACAACCTAGGACAGAACTGCTCTGATACCACTTTTGTCACGACCCAACCGGAGGGCCGCGATGGGCACCCGGTGCTAGCCCACCCGAGCACCTCTTAACATATCCTTACATTCACATCTAGGTGAGCCATATATTAAATCATACATTTCTATTCATCAATCATACGAATAACATTGGGCAACAAAATGATATCCAAAATATAGGCCGACAAGGCCAAACACATATAACCATATACACATGTCTACGAGCCTCTAAGGAGAGTATGTCATATCATATAGGCGGGACAGGACCCCGCTATGCCCATAAATATGTACACAAAAGAATCAATACCAAAACGCTATAGCTCCGAATGAAGTGGAGCTCCGCTATGTAGTCCTTGAGAAAATATAGCTATGGATCAAGCCTGTCTCCCTGGCCACTTGCGGGCATGACGCGGCATCCACAAACAAAAGGACGTCAGTACGAAGAATGTACTGAGTATGTAAAGCATGATCAATATCAATATACAAGAATAATAAGCAACATGAGAAACAACATAAGATGGGAGAGAGTAGAGTCATCGTCATAAGCACTTACTTGTTTTTCATAGGGACTTTCCATTTCTAATGCGAGGTTGTGTACATACATCCGTATCCGTACTCACTTACATTTCGTATCCATAATCGTATTCATATGCTTATTCTTATTCATATTCGTATCATGTCCGTATTTATACTCATATCTATATCATGTACATATTCATATCATATACATATTTATATCACACACATACCTGGCCAACCAAGGCTTCAGGGTTACACATACCTGGCTCTACCAAGGCTTCAGGGTTACACATACCTGGCCCTACCAAGGCTTCAGGGTTACACATACCTGGCCCTACTAAGGCTTCAGGGTTACACATACCTGGCCCTACCAAGCCTTTAGGGTTATACATACCTGGCCCTACCAAGGCTTCAGGGTTATTCGTACCCAACTACAGAGGTGTGCGCGTGTGACATAAATATATACATATTCAACCCGGCCTTATAAGCTCGGGGTTCCATAAAAGTCATACATAAATACATATACATAATAGCTCAAAGCATATTTACTAGTATCATCACTATCATCATCGTCATCGTTATTGTCATCGCTATTATCGTCGTTATCATTATCATCTTTACCATTATCGTCGTTCATTATGTCTATCCTTATAGGATTATTCGTTATATGAGGAATTTAGTACAATCGTAACATATCGAGAATCATAGGCTTAGTAGCATTTGAAGATAGAGTCATTTGGAGGAAATCATAGACTTATAGAGAAATAGATATTTGGCCAAAGAACCATGCCTTATGAAAGAAGGGTTAGCCTTACATACCTTTCCGTTCAACTACTTTACCACTTGCACGTTCTCCTTCAACGCTCACGTTTCTACCTTCATTAAAGTTATACTATCATTAGAAATCGATAGCTAGCATACACGGCTAAAACTAGAGAAAATCGGACAGCATCTCCTTTGTTTATACGACATTTCCTCCATATCGTAATGCAACTCCCAAACATCAATAATACATTCACAATATCTTAACAATAGTCTTTATTCATCCACATTATCCATATCTCTCAATTCACTTCCAATTATCCATATCCATGGTCATAACACAAGTTTACATTCATTCATATACAATGTCTACCCCATGTTCTTAACATCATTTATAACATATCCATATCACAACACATCAAGAATCATGACTCAATTCAAGCTATTACTCAAAATGGCACTATTTTCACATTCATGACCCATTTTTCTATATCCTTCTACAATCCAAGTGTTTCAACTTTCAAATACCTTAAAAAACATGGAAATACCATAAATCTTACCTTACATTTTGTAGGAACAAGCTTTGGATGGAAATACTTCACTTGAGCCAAAACCCTAGTTCATCTCCAATGAGATTTCTTGACTTGGATGATCTTTTAATGGGTTTCTTACACTTGATTCACTTAGTTTATGTTGTTGATCACTAATATCTCTTGAATTATTGTGGGAGAAATGTAGAGAGATGTTTTAGAGGGAAGGGTTGTGATAGGGAAATAAAATGAAATGAAACTTTGATCCCTCATTTAATAAACCAAATTCTGTCTCGACCAGTTCTACGGACCGACATACGGTCCGTATAAATTATACTGACCGTATGTCTGGCCGTAGATTTGGTCCAGAGAATGGTGACAATTTGGGCTAATTGTACGGTCCAACATACGGTCCGTATGTTTTATACGGCCAGTATGTTTGGCTGTATAATCCCCAGTGTTTCGAAGTTCGTTCCCATCAACTCGTTTGATCTCCAATCCTTATGGAACCTTCTTAGCACATGTTTATCACCTCATTAGCAATCTAAGGGACGTTATAAATCTTCTCCAAAGCATTACTAAATCCTCGTTAACTTGTTACTCGTAATTCCTTTTCGATACCTATCGTATGCCTTGCCTTTTCTTGGCAAACTTTCTTCCCCTAACTCGAAAATCTTTGAAATATTCATTAGGGTCATCAAGTGTCATTCCTTACTTATAGAATACCGTATACTCGTGCTCTTCACTAGTCTATTCACTTGTGCATCAACGAAAAATTTTTCGAGGTGTAACATTATTTTAAGAAACTGTTGGAGGCGAATGTTCAACCTGGGGGGTTCAAGTGTTATTATTATGTCGTTTAGGTTCTTCTGATGTTGTTCTTGACTTCGGATGCCGGTCACATCTAGGGTCGGTTTTGGGGAGTGACAATTTGTTGGCTTAATTGTATATCTTGGTTTCCTAAAGTTTAGGCGGATAATGAATATCAGGATGGCGACATGACTTCCAATATTAAGATTGAATAGCGTAATGATAATTGACTTGTGATACTTGTGTGACATTTCCTAGTGTATATTAGGTGAGATAAAAGAATCTATAATGTAAGTGGGGCAATCGGATCACTAAGGAAGAGTTAATGAAATTAAGAATCTTGATATTATAACGAGCGGTAGGTAATGCGTGTTGTTCGCTTAGTTTACGTACCATGCTTATTTGTGAACTCTTTTACTGATATGTTCTTCTAACCATAGTCGGCCTATGGTGCTTCCTAGTACTAGTGTTGTACTGATACTACTCTTGCTACATCTTTTTTAGGGTGTAGAGTTTTTCAGGTTACTGATTGTCGAAATGTTCGAAGGACGCACAGTGCCTATCTCGAAGGCCTCCATCCACTTCATTTCAGGATGGAGGTTGGGTCTTAGAGTTATTATTATAATCTGGATCCACATTAGTCGCTCTTGTACTAGTCTAGACCAGGTCACGGGAATAAAAATGAGTCATTGTATTTATTTAATTGTTGTAATCACTTCCGCTATTTGGTTTAATATATTGGTTTGATTTCCGCTGTTAATTATCCTTATCTTGAAGAAAATGAATTTTGTTCTTTACGTGGAAATTTTTATTTTTTTAAGGGTTCGCCTACCTAGGTGGGAATGGTAGGAGCCCGCACGGTCCTAAATTGGGTTGTGACATTATCTTGAATTAGTTGGGAAAAAATTGGGTCATAAACTAAAAAATGATTTTTAAGAATCTTATTCAATCCAAATGAGTTTTGTTGGGAAATTTCTTGATTCCTAATCATCAAATCAATGGATAATTAGTCCCTAAGCTTGAATCTTTCTTTTATCTAAAGAATCTTGGCTTTGGAAATTGGGGGTTTTCTAAAAAATAGGGAATTGTTTTTATCAATGATGAAATTAATGTTAAATTGGGACTAGTTTGTGATGATAATTAGGTAATCTAATTTTCTGATAAAATTCTGATTTTCCCCTGTGGCTCGGGTTTTCTTTTTAAGGTCATTTTAGGATTTCGATTTGGGTCTTTAGTGATATGGGTATCGTTAGTTCCGTAATCTAATGTAGAATAATGATTTGATAGAATTTGATCGTTCAGAAGCTTTTCAAAAAGGGAAGGCTTTGACTTTAGGTTCGTTGCACCTATTAGGCTTGTGAGGTAGGTTACAGCTTACCCTATGGTTAGACTGCGGTTAGTGAAGCATATGTAAATGTTTGTTATTGACGGGGAAAGCATGATAGGCCTTCGTCCATGGTGTGGACGTGAAATACAATTAGGTTGGAATTGTCAACTGTTATGTGGGCTTGTCGCCATATGTGCTATAATTGTGTTATGTGTTTGCATTCATCTCTCTCTTGACATCTCACTTATCATTTGGAAAGAAAGGAATATTAAAATGACATGATTTTGGATATGTACGATAGGGCAAGTATCGATGAATTTTTTATATGAATTACTATTGGTGTTGATATCATGCATGGCATGCACTCTTCTTTCACATGTTGATTGATATGAACTGTGATTAGAAATGATGATAAATAAGGGCGAGTAGCCTCCAAGGTCTATGCCGGAGAGCATAAAAGAGAGATGAGAGTCTGTGATTCGAGGTTGTTACCGGAGCAAAAATGTGTGTTTGTGATCCGAGGTCATTTACCGGTGCGAGAGAATGCTCGTGCCCGGTCATTTGCCGGGACGAGGGGTACATGGACTTCACGGGTCCCCCATAGGTCATGGCTATGAGGCATTACCCTTAGCATATGTGTAAAGATTGGAAAGTTCGCCAGTGCATTGCATTACATATACATTCAGTCCTCGTCTTTGACTATGTATATGGCATCTTATACATTTGGCTGATCTTATACATTGACAGATATTATACATTTGATTGGTCTTATACTTGATATCATTCATTGACTGTACTTGATTTCTTATCTACCTACCTGTTAGTTCCTTTCCTTTATATATGTAAACTAATCGTTGTCGTCCTATGATACCTACGAGTACGTGTGTTTGTACTCATACTACTCTTGTTGCACTTTTTCCTTGATTGCAGAGTCCGTTGCTGGTTCCACCTCTCAGCATCACAAGTGATCCCAAGGCCTACCTACTAGAGTTTCCCGGGTGAACTACCTGATGAATCTGCAGCCCGGAGACTCCTCCTTATACCTGTCATTCCTTAATCTCATGAGACAGCTTTTATCATGTATTTGTGAGACTAGTTCTAGTATTCAAACATTGTACTAGTGATAGTGGCTCTTGTACTCTTTTCAGAATAGATCCTTGGGTTATAGTGTCTCTTACTTCCGCACTTAATTTATCATTTATATCTATTGAGACTTAGTTATTTCGGTTTTACTTCTGCATTTGATTTAAGGGCATGTTATAAGGGAAGGGTTCTCCTACCGGGGGGGTTAGTGTGGGTGCCCGCGCGATTCACGAGGTGGGTGTTACACCTCATTTTTTTTGCGTCTTTTGCGTTGTAAGTATACTAACATACGCTCAGAGAGGTCATGGAACCCTTATAAGGCTAATGAATACTCTTAACAAGTGTTAAGAAAGTATCTAAAGGTTCCGGGATCAAGCAAATCGAAGAAATAAATTTGTCAAAAATTTAGAAAAAGTTGACAGAATTTTGGGTCAACTTTGGAGGGGTATATCTCCTAGTATATTAAGAGTTTTAAGGTGTTTCAAAAGCCTAAAACGAAGTTTGTCGAATCTAGTTTCCAACACAATAAACCGGTCGTCAATACAACATCGAAGTAGAGAATTATGGACGTTACAAGTTACGCTGACGGAGCAGAAACGCACTGCTACAGTACTCGGATTGCTACAGTACCCGACCCGAACCGCACCTATAAATACCTCTCTAACCCATTATTTTTCAACATTTTCTCATCCCCCACACTTCTTGAGAGTTCTATAATTTTCCATCACTTTCTATCATCTTCCATAACATTCCATAATCCTTCCTAACCTTCCATAATCTTCCAAAACCTTTCCATATCATCAAGAGACATCAAAACCTCAAGGAAAATTTATGGAAGGTAATTGTTCTTGTTTCTCTTCAAGGTTGTGATGAACTTGATTTTGGAAAGGGGTGAATAGAGTGAAGCTCTACTATAAGGTATGTTCTTCCTATTATTTACATGATTGAGATGATGTAAATGTTTAGCAAGTCTTAGAGAGAAAAGAATCATAGGAGAAAAATCATAAAGTGTTAAATTGAAGTTGATGGCCATGAGGTGAATTTGAAAAGAGATTTTGGACTAATTTGAGATTAAATTGAATATAATTCTTTGATTATGGTATAGTGACATATGGTTATGGTTAGTTGAGGAATTTGGAAGACATCGTGTGGGATGTTTTATGGAGCCTATTGGTGTTGATAGTATTGTAGTTGATGTTGGTATTGTTGTTAGTTGCTGGATTATAATTTCGGGCTAGGCATATAAACAGGGGAGATGCTGCCCAATTTTCGGCAGGATATAAAGTAGTTTAATTCGAAAGCTCAGTACAAGAATACGATAATAAGTCTAACGATAGTATGAATTCCTTTGAATGTAGAATTACGAGCTCGGAGGGATAAGTGTAGGTATTAGGAGGCCGAATAGGTATGTTAAGGCTCGTCCCTTTCTTTCAAAGGCATGATTCCTATGTTATGAGTCCATAAATGTTTCCATAACCTTCTTGTTTTCAAAAGCTAGAATTTTATGATTCTTAAAGCTTCTCATGATGTTAAACATGAGAGTGGTTCTATGATGATAATGATGATTTTATGTTTAAAGGTTCCAAGTTTATGATTTCAATGTTATTAGTAGAATGTTGAGTTATTTCATGATTTTCTCGATTTTATTCATTGTTGTTGATCTCACCTTATAATAATTATTCCTTCAAGGTGAGATAGAGCGATGATGATTATTCCATAATATAATCGGAGGTTACCGACCTTACGTCACTCCGAAAGAGTCATAGTGTTCTTTGGGCTCTCATGCATGCTACTTATGTTATAATATATTTATATATGTGTGTGTATATATATATATATATGGGTCTATGGGAAAAGGGAGAGGCGTTATATACGCGTAGCCACCTGATCAGTTGGTATATTATTATATCGTCTCGGACGCAGAATATATGGTTAAATGGATCGGGTCGTTCGTTCCTCAGCACTATTATATATATATATATATATATATATATATATATATATATATATATATATGGATCGGGTTGCACGTTCCACAGCAACATTATATATATATATATATATATATATATATATATATATCGTGAGACTTACGTATTCATTCTATTCCGTTGCTTAATTTCATTCTTTTGTGTATTTATTCATTGTTGGGTTGAGGGTTCGTTTACCGAGATGGGAACGTAAGTGCCCGCACGGCTTAGGCAAAGTAGGCCGTGACAAGTTGGTATCATAGCCCTAGGTTACCGGTCTTTAATACAAGAGTGTGTCTAGTAGAGTCTCGTGGATCGGTACAATAAGCTCCGTACTTATCAGCGAGAGGCTATAGGACATTTAGGAAATCTCACTTTCTTTCTTTCGTGCCATTTTATTCAAATTGGTATCTGGAAAGATCAAATTGGTATCTGACTCTTGTCTCTTCTCTCACAGATGGTTAGGACTCGAGCTATTATGGATCGCGGTCAGGTGCCCAAGCCCGCAGGTACCGCTAGCACTCGAGGGCGAGCGATAGCCAGTGGGTACAGCAGAGCGAGAGGCCGCGGGGCTCCTGCGGTAGGACAGCGCTGAGAGGTCGTCGTCTCCTGAGCCCAAGGATGTGGCTCCAGCACAGACACAGCCCGAGGTTACTTCTGGTCAGGCCATGCAGGATACTATGGCCAGGGTCTTACTTTATCTTGATGCCCAGCAGGCGGTAACCGGTGTGACCACTCCCGGCGGGGGTTCACAGACGAGGATTGGGGCGCAGACCCCTGAACAGGAGCCTACGTTGGCAGTATATCCCGCAGTAGCTATGGCTCCTCGCATTGATGCGATACCCACTCCTGGTGATGAGATTAGGCCTATGGAGGGAGCTTTTATGACTGCTTCTGATCAGGACATTGTTGGGAGATTCAGGAAGTTAGAGCCGCCGAGGTTCTCTGGTACTTTGTCTGAGGATGCTTATGAGTTTATTCCTGATATGCATGAGTTGCTGCACCGTATGGGCATAGTGGAGACCCATGGTGTTGATTACGTGTCCTACCAGTTTCGCGGCGATGCGAAGACGTGGTGGAGGTATTTCGTGGAGTGCAGACCTGAGGGTTCCCCTCCCTTGACTTGGACTCAGTTTTACTGGGCCTTCCTTGAGAAGTATGTGCCCCGATTTTTGCACGAGGCGCGTAGGGAGGAGTTTTTGTATCTTGAGCAGAGGGGCATGTCTTTAGAGTCCTATGTGCCCCGCTTCCTCTATCTGACCCGTTATTCTACTCCATTGATCCTTACTGAGGCCGATAGGATCAGGCGTTTTGTTGGGGGACTAGTGGGCTCTCTACAGATTCCTTGTCTTCAGATGGAGCCTGTGGGGGCTTCCTTCCAGTCCATTATCGAGCATTATTCTACGGTTGAGGGCGCTAAAGCCCGTGCTTATGGTGGTGGTGACAAAAAGCCACATCAGACTGGTAGTTATGGTGATTCTAGTTCGAGGGGCGCCGGTCAGTTTTTGAGGCTGCATCAGCCATATTCCGGCCGTCCTGTGCAATCAGCATTATAGGTTTCCCCTAGTGAGCCACCCAGACAGAGAGCTTCTGAGAGTGCATTCTCCAGACCAGTGGACAGGGCTACTTCACCCGGGTCTTCAGCTTCCGTGTTTCAGCATTTGACTCCTCTTACCTGTTATTCTTGTGGAGAGGTTGCGCATATTTCTAGGAGATGTCCCCGACCCAGGCGGGATTATCAGCAGCCGAGGGCTCCTATATCTTCTGGTGGCCGTAATGGGACTTCTTAGAGGGGCGGTGCTCAGTCAGGCCACGTTACTTCTCATGGTTCTAGAGGTAGTTCCTATCCAGCTAAAGGTGGTTCTCAGAGTACGAGAGGAGGATCCCAGACTGGGCGTGATGGAGCCTATTGTTACTCATTTCCTGGTAGGCCCAAAGCAAAGGCCTTAAATGCTGTGATTTTAGGTACCATTTATGTCCGTCATAGAGCAGTATCTGTGTTATTTGATTCTGGATCCACCTATTCGTATGTATCTGCATTTCATGCTGTTGGTTGGCATTTGCCTTGTGATAGCATAGATATACATGTTCATGTGTCTACTCCGGTCGGAGATTCTGTGATTGTTGATCAACTCTACCGGTCTTGTTTGGTTACTTTTATGGGGTATGTGTCACGACCCAAACTGATGAGCCGTAACGAGTGCCCGACCAGTACTTACCAAGCACCCCTGAACTCGTACTTGCATTTTACTGAGTAACCTGGTGGCCCATTTTTAACTTATATCTGAGCTATGCCATCTTCTGAAAAATTAATACAATAACTCTGTGTCAAAAATGCACAATCCATGCATAAATATATATAAACGTATGTGCTAAAGATAGCAGTGCTGCTACATATGTTGTACAATAAAATAAGAGCTGACAAATCTACATGGCGCTCCAACTATATACAACTGTCTACAGACCTCTGTGGAATAAAGACTGTAGAAAAGACAGGACAAGGCCCCGTCATACCCATATATTTACATGTCTAGATAGCATACCAAAAAGGGCTGCAACTCTGAACCAAATGTAGCGCACTAACTGCGGCTGAGTAGAGGTCGTACAAGGCTGGATCGTCTGGCTGACTACCTGAACCTGCGGGAATGAACGTAGCGTCCACAAGAAGGGACGTTAGTATTAATCATGCACTGAGTATGTAAGGCATGAGCAACGACATAACAAGAAATATGGAGCATATCAAGAGATAAAGATAACCTGCACATCTGATTGCCTCATAAGGCGGATACCATGCATGCTTAGCTTTTTAAATAAAGCAATTCTCATCTACATATACATAATATATTCATTAGCCCGCGTCCGGGCCTCTAGCGTCCGGGGTAATCATCTCACGCCGCCCATTAGTGGTGTCTGCCCGTGCCATATAGGCACGGTGTTATTAACATTATCCGTAAGCTGCCCACTACGCCCACCGTAGTGGTGTCTACCCGGCCAACCAGACCCGGTGTAATCATACATAATATAAGCATGCATGGGTGCTCAATCAAAAGCTACAACTCTATCTGAGTGACGCAAGGTCAGTAACCTCTGATCATCTTATGGAACAATTATCATTGCTATGTCTCACCTTAGAGGAACAATCATCATGAGATGAGATCAACAATAATGAATGAAATCAAGAAAATTATGAAATAAGATCGACAATATCATAATAGCATCAAAACGGTAATGATGAGCCTAAGTCTAGAGATTCTAAAGCCTATGATACGATATCTTCACGAAGTTCACGCTACGAATATGATATGACATTTTACGAAGCTAATGATCCTTGTATGATTCCTTGATGCTATTCATTATTGCTAGAACCACCTTATGATGCTAATTCTTTCAAGGTGAGGTATGATGATCATGATTACTCCATAATGGAATCGGGGGTTCTCGATCTTACGTCACCCCGGTATAGTTGTAGATTGTCTTTGAATGCTAATGCATGCTTTATGATAAGTTTACGATAAGTTTATGATGATGATATTCCACCGTGCCTAGAAGGCCGTACATGTCACCGCGAAGGCGGGATGCATATGATTCCACCGTGCCTGGAAGGCCGGACATGTCACCGCAAAGGCGGGCTGCATATGATGACACCGTGCCTAGAGGGCCGGACATGTCACCACTAGTGGGCGGCGAATGATGGTTACCCGGACGCGGGTTAACGATGATGGTATATGTGTTAGGTTGATATATGTGATATGTGTGAACGCATTTTTCCCTTAAAGGTTAAGCAGGTTATATCTTCACCACATGTTTCATGACTTCCTTGTTATGTCATTTTTATTCATGCCTTACATACTCAGTACATTTATCGTACTGACGTCCTTTCTTTTGGACGATGTGTTCATGCCCACAGGTAGATAGAGAGACGGCGCGGATCCGTAGGAGTTTATTAGCGGACTTACAAGAGCACTCCATTATTCCGGAGGTGCTATTTTTGATATATTAATTCCTGTATATGTTTTGGGCACGACGGGGTCCTGTCCTGTCCTTATGTCTAGTACTCTAGTAGAGGCTCGTAGATGCGTATGTGTGGGTAGTTAATGGCACATGATGGCCGTAGTGTCTTCTTGTATATCGTTTTGATAGCCGAAGGGCTTAAGTGTATAAAAGTAGATATGTTCTTGGAAGTGATAATGGTTCTTCCTATGCCTAGAAGTGTGAGACTAATAAATGAATGCAGAATATGTGTCACGATCCAACCCCGTAGGACGTGACTGGTGCTCGAGCTGGGCACCCGTATACCAACCTGTTACATATAACATCAAACTGAAACTACGACAATACGGAAATTTGTAAGGAAACTGCATAGTTTGTAACATCGTCACACACACACACACACACACACACACACACACACACAGATATATATATATATATATATATATATATATATATATATATATATATATATATATATGTTTTCAGATCACTGTCTCCTGAGGAGTCACAACTATTCATATCATGAAAGGATACGCAAGCCGACAAGGCTGCCATTACATATCAATATCCATAGCACATTGTATAGACACAGCTGAACAAACCTATACACAACTCACACATATGTCTACAGACCTCTAAGAATACGGATAGCGAAATATGACGGGACAGGGCCCCGTCGTACCCCTGGATAACATATACATACATACATATATATATATATATATATATATATATATATATATATATATATATATATATATATATCATAAGATTCAAACCAAAAGTCTAGACTCCAGAACAACGGAGCTCTCCAAGACAGCAGAAAGGGAATCCTAAGCTGTCGGATCACCAAAGCGAGTATCTACACCTGCGGGCATGAAACGCAGCCCCCCCCCCCCCCCCCCCCGAAGAAAGATGGTCAGTCCGGAATATGTACTGAGCATATAAAGCAGTACTGAATCATAGAACAAGGAAAAGCATAACAGTAAGCAAGTTTAGAGAGCAACCCGGGAGTAACCTGCAACAGCATTTTGAAACATGTCATATGGTCCCTTACACAAATTCTAACACACACAATATAAATATAGAATATCCTACTCGTAGTCGCTTCCGGCTAATAACACAATAGTCCCTTCGGACGGCCGCTTCCAGCATAAAAACACAATAGTCCCTTCGGACGGCCGCTTCCGGCATAATAATGATGGCCCCTTCGGGCAGCCACTTCCGGCTTAATAATGATGGCCCCTTCGGGCAGCCGCTCCCGGCTTAATAATGATGGCCCCTTCGGGCAGCCGCTTCCGGCTTAATATCACAACCATGTCAAGACAACTTAATCCACAAATACCCATACAAAGAGATGATGCTATGGAATGTAACCATAAATCGTAAATGAAATGAAATGGTAAAATCTCGCACCCCCTTCGGAGTGGTTTTGAAAATCAAACTTTATGTTTCCTTTAGTATAAAACTAATTTCCTCGAAATCATCAGTAAAACCATATACACAACTCAACTGGCACCTTATGGGTGTTCCCTTCGGAACAGAATAGGAGCTTATATATATCGACTATTATCCATCGTATAGGAAACTAAAGAGGGGAGCTCAATCACTTAAGAGTTCTAACATCAAGAAGTGAATAAGAATCATGAATCACACTCAAGACTTATGAATAGGATTACCCCAAAGTTCATATCATTCATCACTTAAATCTAAGACATGCCAAAAGAAAGAAGGGACAGCTTTACATACCTGCTGAAGGTTATTCGTAATCTCGTTCTCTTCGTCGCCCCTTTAGCCTATTTAATATAAATGTAACGCTATCGTTAGTGACTATACTTTCTAGTTCGTAAATCCGTAGCCCATTACTTTATAGAACTTCTTCTTTAACCTATACATTCTCGTTTAGGGTTTTCCATTAGTTAAGGGCTTAACGAAAATCGGGCAGCATTTCCCCTATTTATTTGCCTAACCCAAATTTCCAATTATCCTCCCGTTAACACAGAAATACCAACAATAGAGATATACATACGAAATTTTCACAAGTCAGCCCGTAACAATTCTAACAACCCAACAACTTCTCTTAATCCATTTCAACCCACAATTTCCTATAACATCAATTTTATGCATTCTCTTACTTCCAATTTCGTCCAATCCAATTTTAATAATTCCATTACACCACTATTAACATAATTACACCACAAAATAAGAAAATCTTACCTTAATTTTCTCGGAGGAATTTCTACTCTTAATTGCTCCAATTTCGCAATTTCTTCTTCCCCGATTCAATATCCAATGTTGCTATCACCTCCTTGAATTTGTATTGCACTTAGAACTTGATTGATTAAGCAACAAAAATAATTTTTACCCTTCAACCATGGCTGGCCGAGACCAGCCATGGAAATGCTCCCTTTTTTTTGAGAATTTTTTTGGAAATGAATTAAATTGCCCACTTTGTTCACAAACCATATCTTATATATGGTTGTCCTCTAATGGACACGTGTACCCTCCTCTAATGACTCATTCAACATTATTTTTCTGATTTGTTTTTTTTTTAATTAAAACGTGTGGGGCCCACAATTTAAAAATTAAATTAATTAATCACTAATTCTTACTTAGTAATATAATCACAATTAATTAATCCCTAATCTCCAATAATATTTCTATACTAAGTAAAATTTATGAAAAATTTATGTTCTAATTAAAATTGAAAATTAAAGATTTCTATTTCTTGTCCGAAAATGATTCTGCCTTTAACTTGAGTCGATTTGCTTGCGAATAATTCGACGTATAAATATACGAGGTATAACGATATGTGTGATGAGTAATGGAATGAGTGGTGCTCGGTAGCTAGCTCCAGGTACCTGTCATGGCGCCTAGTCGGGTCGTGACAAAAACCATTAACTTTGAAATTTCTAGAAATATTGATCATCATCATCATCATTATCATCATAAAAACATACTCATATTTAGCATCATAAGAACTCTAAGAATCATGAATCTCTATCTTTTGGGAATAAGAACATTATGGAAAACATGTGTAGGTTCATAAGAAAAGAATCATGCCTTTGGAAAGAAAGGGACTAGCCTTAACATACCTGCTTGATCTCCTACTACTTAACTTAGCGCTTATTCTCTCGAGCTAGTAAATATACATTCAAGAGAAATCATACTACCGTTAGACTTATTGTCATATGCCTATCTCAAGTCTTTAAATCAAACTCCTTTAGAATATGCCAAAATTCAAGCAGCATCTCCCCCGTTTATTTCCTAACTCGAAATCACAATACCAACAACCAACACCCAATACAACAACAACACCAACTCCAATAACATCATCATCAATACCAAAATATTCTATAAAATATCCCACACAATGTTTATTCAATTCTCAACCAACAAATTTGGTATACGATCATTTAATAGCTCTACCTTTATAAATAAGCCTACATCAGTAACAATAAAGGAAGATTCATACTTACTCTTGCTAGAACCGCAATACAATCAATATTCACCTTGATATCCAGCCAAGATTTACCGTAACACTATAATATAGTCGCAACTGCACGCTGTCCGAACCTTAATCCGGGTGTTCCACTTGATTTGCGTTAAAATTTGATGGGTGGAAGTTGGGGGAAATTTCCAGAGGGTTTGGGAAGTTTGGAGGGGTGTTTGAATGAAAAATAAGGGGGTAAACCCCATTTTATAACGTTCTAGAGTCGGGTTGCACCGACTTGGAAATTGCTCAGCGCGTTCGCGCTGGGAGATGGCTCTTTCCTACTGGGTTGGCTGCCCTTCTTCTACGCATTCTCGCCTAGTGGTGGCGCGTTCACGCAGACCAACTCCCTGGCCTGCTAGCCCGACTTGTAACATCCATAACTCTCTACTCTGATGTACTATCAATGAGTGGTTTGTTGCGTTGGAAACTAGACTTCATGAACTTCAATTTAGGCTTTTGTTCCACTTCAAAACTCATCACATGCTAGAAGATATTCCTTTCCTAAGTTGGCTCTTTGTGGTCAAAGTAGCACTCTTCTTCTTCCAAAGTCATACTAACTCAACTCCTTCCACTCATTTCCTTATAGGACCGTCCGGAATTCCTTATATGCATCATTCACTTATACAATATACTTAATAATGCTTCACTCCTTATAATCCAAAGTTGTTTTACTTAGCCATAATTCGAGTGCTTCTTCGAAAGTACGGAGTGTAACAGTATGAGACTTGGGTAGATTTGATGATTCTTGATATTGTTGACTTTGATATTATATTAGGGATGTCGTGGCTTTCTCCTTATCATGCGATCTTGGACTGTCACGCCAAGACAATCACCTTAGCCATGCCGAGCATTCCTAGGCTTGAGTGGAGAGGTGGTCCTAGTCTCGCTCCGAAGAAGATCATCTCCTTCCTTCGGGTGAAGAAGTTAGTAAGTAAGGGGTGTCTAGCTTATTTGGCTCATATTCGTTATACGACTGTTGCATCTCCACCCCTTGAGTCTATCCCTATTGTGAGCAAGTTCGCGGAGGTATTCCCGTCGGATCTGTCGGGTATGCCACCCGATCGTGATATTGATTTTTGTATTGACTTGGATCCGAGCACTCATCCTATCTCTATTCCGCCATATCGGATGGCACCTGCTGAGTTGAGAGAGCCTAAGGAACAGTTACAGGATTTATTAAGCAAGGGGTTTATTAGACCGAGTGTCTCCTCTTGGGGTGCTCCTGTGTTATTTGTGAAGAAGACAGATGGGACCATGAGGATGTGTATTGATTACTGCCAATTGAACAAGGTCAATATTCGAAACAATTTCCCTAGGCCTCTTATTGATGATTTGTTTGACCAGCTCTAGGGCGCTTCGGTGTTTTTTAAGATTGATTTGCGCTCTGGCTATCACCAGTTGAAGATTAGGGTGGAGGATATTCCAAAGACATCATTTCGGATGAGATATGATCACTACGAGTTTCTGGTGATGTCTATTGGGCTTACCAATGCCACGGCCGCATTTATAACCTTAATGAGTGGCATATTTAGGTCATTCCTTGATTCCTTTGTGATTATGTTTATTGATGACATCTTGGTGTATTCTAAGAGTAGAAAGGAGCATGAGAGCCATCTTCGTTCTGTTCTTGGGTTGTTGAAGAAACATAGCCTGTTTGCTAAGTTTTCTAAGTGTGAGTTCTGGTTGGAGTCTGTAGTATTCTTGGGCCATGTTGTGTCTAAGGATAGGATCATAGTTAATCCACAGAAGATTAAGGCTATGAGGGGTTGGCGAGGCCCACTACTGTTACTGAGATTCGTAGTTTTGTGGGTTTGGCCGGCTATTACTGTCGCTCTTTGAAGGGTTTTGCTGCTATTTCTTCAACCTTGACCAGATTGACCCAGAAGGATATTCCCTTCCAGTGGGCGGATGATTGTGAGGAGAGCTTTCAAAAGCTCAAGCTTCTTTTGACTACAACCCCGATCTTAGCATTACCCTTGGAGGGTAAGGATTTCGCTATTTATTGTGATGCCTCCCGTGTGGGCTTGGGTGTTGTGTTGATGCAGGAGGGTAGAGTGACAGCTTATGTTTCCCGTCAGTTGAAGGTTCATGAGAAGAACTACCCTACCCATGATTTGGAGTTGTTGGTCGTGGTCTTCGCTTTGAGGATTTGGAGGCATTATTTGTACGATGTTCATTGTGAGGTTTTCACCGATCATCGTAGTCTTCAGCATGTGTTTACCCAGAGAGATTGTAACGACCCGTCCGGTCGTTATTTAATATTTCGCAAAACCATGCCCAATTTAGGTCGAGGTTTGTACATAATAAGCTTCATGATGTGTTTTAAGAGTTAAGAGTGGGAAAAATCAATTTCGGAAGGGTTTGGAAATTTCGAGCCAGAAAGTAAAATGGACTGCTATAGCGGTCGGTGGACAGCCATAGCGGTACCGCTATAGCGGCTTGGCAACCGCCGCAGTGGTCCACGCGAAAACAGTACCTGAATTTTTGTACTTAGTCTATGTTTCTCTCTTTCGTCAACAGAAGACTCTCAAGGGCTGCTTCTAGGGTTCCTCATGAAAGAAAAACCATGGACTCCAAGAAAACGAAAACCCTTCTAATTTCTTTTCCAACTTTCCCTACGAATATTATCACTCATGGAATCGGATAGAGGCTAAGCAGACAAGAAATTCTTGGAGAATCAATATCTGTTCATCAAAGAGGTAGGTTATGGTTTACTTTGGTTAGACTTAGATTAGCGAATCGTATATACATTTAGAGTTGACGGGAGAATGCATGTTTAGGTCTTCGGACACGGAGTTTTGGATAAACCGATTGTGAATGTGATTAAAATATGGCATAAATAGGGCTATAATAATAATTGTTTAGTTAATAAGAAGTGATATTGTCACTAGGGAGATGCCTCGTGTTTACTTTTATGCAACTTTAGAAGGGGATGAATTCCGTGTGTATGTCCTATTTTGTTGAACATTTATAATGGTGTTTCCTCGAAATTGAGAGGTCGTATTAAAAGAATTATATTGACTTGGTTTGACTCTACGCTCGTCAAGGGATGGAATTATGATTGAATTGTCTTATAGTTTCGTGCATCGCATTGCATGGTTTATGCGGAGATACATGTAACAGACAAAGCCGAGTACGAGCATAGTGTTATCCGGCCTTGTGGCCATGGAGTTGAGTACATGAACTACTTATATGTATATTATTTGGAATCCGCGACCGAGGTTCGTTCTGGGGCGGAGGTTTGTGCTCGGGTCCGAGGAGTATTCCAGAACGAGTGGTACATGGACACCATGGGTCCCCTGCAGGTAATGGCTACTAAGCAAAGACATCAGATAGTGTTTATGTACAGCGTGTTGGGACTTTCATCACATTTTCATTGCACTGCATCTCATGATTTATTGTTATGTGTGTGTTACTGTCGTTAACATTGTTCATTTAGTCCGTGTGTGTTGTTGAGAGTTTGGTGGGGGGGGGGGGGGGTTACACAAGGTAAGTGTGGTGTTGGTCGTCAGATAGTGAGCCCTAGATACATCGTATGACAGTAGTCAGGTGAGTAGGTGAACTCTTTAAACAACAAGGGTAAAAGTACAGTATACGACGAATGTGAATGCGAGAGTTACTAGGTGGTGATTTAGTAGAATACCTTATGGTTAGGGAATAAAATAAGCGAGCTTTGAGAGTAAAGAGCTAAGGGGGCGGTGTGGTAATGGTCTTTATCTAGAATCTTGAGGTTCATTGACTTATCTGCTTATCTTATGAACTTTATGTTGTATTGCATGAACTAATCTTAGTCGACCTATGATGCTTACCAGTACGTGTAGTGTACTGATACTACTCTTACTACTCCCTTGTTGGGTGTAGATGTGTTGCATGTTTTAGCTGAAGTTTCGCTGCATGGGTCTATCAGATATTCTCCTACAGCTTCGCCTATCACACTCCCAGCGGAGGCTGTGTCATTTAATTTGTCTTTTTGTATTTTAGGAGCTCTTGTACCCGTCTAGACTAGATCCCGGGGTTTTATTGCGGATTTATTTATATTAAAGCGAGTCTGTAATAAATGTCTATTTTAATTTTTATTATTTTTAAGGATGATTGTCTCATGCTTTTAAGTGTGGGTTTTATTGGTAAGGGTTCGCCTACTAGCTTTTTCAAATGGTAGGTACCCACACGACTCGTGGGTTGGGTCGTGACAGTTGGTATCAGAGCCCTAGGTTACCGGTCTCACGAGTACAAGAGCAAATGTCTAGTGGAGTGTTGCGGAATGGTACGATGACGTTTGTACCCGTCCGCAAGAAGCTATAGGACATCTAGAAGTTTCCCTTCGTTCATTCCATCGTGCTACCCCAATACGTCGTCCCCTAGTTTGATCCAATTGGTATCTTGACGGGCTAATTGGTATCTGTCGATTCCAATTGGTGTTCCTCTATTTCGATTCAAGGAAGACCTTCTATAAGGAGGTGCGTAATTAATTGTGTGACCAAGTAAAAGTTCCATAGTAATGTATGTGTGGTAGACTGGGTGATTATTTTAGGACCATTAGCGAAGTTAATAGTGCATTCCTCCTTACGTGCTAAGCAATTAAGTAAACCCCTACGCGATCTGAGCTGAAACACTGGAAAAATAAAAAGTTTCAGTCACTGGCACTGCAACACCGTTGTAGCGATATGGGGACCGCTACAGCAGGATTGCTATAGCGGGAAAAGGACCACTACAGCGGGCCTAGGATTTCTGCCAAGACCGCTATAGCGGTACCGTTGTGTTATATCCCGTGTTTTCGCGTATCCGGAAAATTTGGAATAATTGTGACTTGTAAAGAATAAGGCCCCATTTTGATTTCATTTGACATATATGTTGTTGTTTATGAAAAGTGTTGACGCGGAGACATCGGGGAAGGCCAAGGGCAAAATTAGAATTTTGGAAATTAGTTTCGGGAATTTCAAAATGAGAATTCTAACAATTTGGGCTCACAAAAATTTGAGGAAAAATTGAGGCCCAAAGTCACAAGGTGGCCGGCCATGGTCGATAATGCTCCAAACCCATGTTATTAATTGTCATGTGACTAAGTCATGTGACAAATTAATATAAAGGATTTCATGATCAAGAAAATTCAAGAATACTCTCAAAAAAATTGAAGAACACCAAAAAACAAGGGAATTCGGCCCTAGTGAAAAGAAAAAAATAAATTCCTAGCCTTTGATTCCAATCCAAAAATCTTGTCTTTCTTGAATTATTGATAAGTTTAAGGCGCTCTTCGACGTGGTATAATTAGTTTAGTGAGAGAACCACGTTTGCGGGAAAGTTGGAATTTGAAGGAAAGGTAAGAATTCATCCCTTTTAATTGTGTTATGAAGTCTTGTTTGTGTTGTAGTATGTGGGAATGAGTTGATTGTATGGAAAAATTGAAGTTTGCAAGGTGGGTATGGAATATAGAGTTTGGTCGTGTGTGTGTATCAATGTGTAAGTGGAATGAGTTGAATTTTAAGTTGTATTCTAGTTGTGATAATTGTGGAATTTGCATTGGAAATGAGAGTTGAATGAAAATTGGATGAAGTGGAAAAATTGCCATGTTGGCTGTGGGTTATGTTATGATGAAATAATGATGGATTTATTTTGTTTAACATGTTAGTTGTGTTGTTGTGATCTTTACAATGCAAATGAAGGTTTAATGAATTGAATTGGCATTGAATTTGCTTGTATGTGATTATGAGAAATTATATGAATTTTATATGATTTTTGTGTAAGTGTGAAAGTAAGATGCTAGAATGGGAACTAATGTTGTCGTAATGAATTTGTAAGGAAGACAATGTGATTTGGGAAGTTTTGCTGCATTCGTAGAAGTTTTGGATAGAATATGGAAAGTGGCGGATTGCCTAAATTCATATAAATCGCTTGGAATATTATTGGAATGTGTTCGAATAACCTTGAATGGGTAAATGAATACAATAACGTAGATGTTAGTTTGGTATTGTGAAGTTAGAACGAAAGTTGTCGCCTTAGGTAGCAATGAAGAATATTGACGTTAGATTTATTTTGTTGCGACTTATGATGTTTGTGGTGTTGTGGGCTGTTGTGGTTAATGTATATTGAGTCGAGCTAAGTCTCGGGGGAGTTGTATATATAGGGGAAATGCTGCCGAAATTTCGGTAGACAAAAATGAAGTTAAGTGAATTCTTAAGTCTTGAAATCCCTAATTGGTAACTTTGGCCAATTGCAGATTCTGAGCGAAACGGGATTTGAGTTTTGGGCGAGCGTAAGACGCTTATAAGGTATGTAAGGCTACCCACTCCTTCTTTTGGCATGTCTTAGGTATGCTAGGTCGATATCGGAGTCCCAGGAGCAATTCTGTTCCTCGAAATCCGAATTAGAAAATGCATACTATTCATTCAATCGAATTGAGCCTTAAAGATCTTATTTTAGTTGGAAAGTAACCAAACATCCGAAATTTATGCAAATGTAGCCGAATCACTTTGAAATCTTCATGTATGATCCCGTAGACCCCAAATGTCCGTGATTTATGTTCGCCACCTCGACTTGACCCGAGGTGGGCCCACTAACCCCGAGATGCCTTCGTTTGCTCTATTAGGCTCTCTTTTTGCAAAACTTGATAAGGGATCGTTGTTTATGAAATTGTCTATTACCAAATAATGTTTTGACTGCCACAATATGCTAGACTATATTTTGGACCGTAAATACCATTTCGGGAAATCTTTTGTGAAATGAACTGCGTACTAATTAATTGTTCGACTACTTTGACTAAGGATTTGACTTATGATTTTATCAAGTTTCAAAGAAAAGTTTAACATACACATTGCATTGCTTGCTAATGACTCCGCTCGTGCCTATTATTATGATAACGTTCACCGGTCCTCGGGCCGGTTATTGATCGCGCGTACTATGACAATTCGACCGTATACCCTTTTGTTGACATGAGTATCCGGTCATAGGTGTTCCGATACAAGTACTCCGCTAGAAGTATTTTGATATAAGTATTCCGATATAAATATTTTGATATAAGTAACCTGATGTAAGTATTTTGATATAAGTATCCGGATAAAGTATTATGATATGAGCCTTCTGAAATAAGTGTTCGACATAAGCATTCTGAAACAAGACTTCTGATGTAAGTGTTCTAATACAATTATTCTACTATGAGTATTCTGATACAAGTACTCTGATGTGAGTATCCTATATGAATGTTCTCTGTAAGCTTTAGCGTCTCCAACTTTCGTATACGACATCGGATTGTTTAGAAGTGTCCGAAGAGGTTCCGGTACCAAAAACGTTCATGATCTTTCTGTATGTACATATGGTTCCAAAAACTCTATTTGATCTGATTCGGATGGACATCTGAAGGTGCCTGGTATGACTATAACTCTGATTCTCCGAAAAAAGGCTTCTGAAATGCTTATAAAGCGTTCTGTACTTCAAACGCCCGTAACTTTCTCATACTACGTTGGATTGACCTGAAATCTGTTCCAAGCCTCCAGGTATCGGTAAGGACGCTTGTCTGTCGAGTCTTGGTTTCTATGTGCAACTGGTTTCTCACTACTCTGCTTGTGCGAGCCTTAGCATGTCTACTCACTGAGCCGGGCCAGGATATGTCATCGTGCGTTGTTCCCCTATGTTGCCTACTATGTTCTGAAATAAAACCGTGAGGGGTGGTCTGGGCTGAGCTCGATCCCCAAAGTGGACAGTATCTGCGCTGCATAATCTGATTCCAGGCAGACGCGTTGGGAGTGTACTGGGCAGAGCTCGAGCTCCCGAGACTGATCCGTGACCCGTGTACTGGGCAGAGCTCGAGCGGGAAAAACGGGCAGTTCCTGCATGGGATGACCACTGTACTGGGCCGAGCTCGAGGTGGCATACCCCTTGTGGGCGCGTGTTCTGATATGATATGATATGATATGATATGATATGATATGATATACTCCGGCTATACGCCGCCTGGTACGATACGTTTATGTGTGGTGTGACCATTGTACTGGGCTGAGCTCGAGGTGGCACACTCCTCGTAAACATCATATGATTCACAGGTTGCAGCGTTTGATCCGATACGCTACGGCGTCCTGATATGGCATATGACTATAATGTGCACTATGTGTGATCTGCGTCTGGAAAGTAAGTTCTGATACTCTGTACGTCCTGCATTCCAACCGGTATACTATATCATCTGAGTACTCGCTAAGTCCCATATTCCTTTTGATAAATGACGCCATCTGAGTATTCTGTATGTTATACACCCCGTCTGATACATGAACTAGGTAGGCAAGTTGCGTCTGGAAACTCTGTACGTTTGGCAACCCTTCTGATAGGTTATATCGGTTTATGTGATATGTGATGATCTGTATGACCTGGGTCTGGGAAGTGAGTGATTTTGATATTCTGAACCATGTACTTATTCTTTTACCGCTTGTTTCGTCTATAGTTCTGATTTCTGTATTCCATGCTTTACATACTCAATACATATTCCGTACTGACCCCCTTTCTTCGGGGGCTGCGTTTCATGCCCGCAGGTACAGACGCTCATTGTGGTGATCCGCCAGCCTAGGGTACACAGTCTGCTGTTTGGAGTGCTCCTTTGATCCGGAGCCCATACTTTTGGTACAGAACTCTCTGTCGTATATGGTTTCATGTTTATGGTTATTTTTTTTGGGTACGGCGGGGCCCTGTCCCGTCATATGATTCTGTTGTCTGTATTAGAGTCCTGTAGACATGTATGTGGGTCATGGGTCGTGTTTGGTCCGTGATGTTTGCTTGGTTTGTGCCCGGTTTACTCCTACGCCACGTTAATATGTTCGATCCATGTTTTATGATATAAATAATGGTTCAAACGATATGTTTATAATCTGGGACGCACGAGATTCATAATGTGTAGGCACAAGTGAAATTTGGTTAGCATGTATGTACGAGTGTCCATGTCGGGCATTAGTCACGACCTACGGGGTTTGGTCGTGACACGTTGTAACGGTGGAGTGACTGCCACAGCGGTACCCTCTAACCAGTAGCCTCCTCCTTCCATCCCCTGTTTTGCCAAGTTGTGTAGTCAATCAACAAATCCAGAATAAATCAATTTCCAAAAGCAGACACATACATAAAAACATCCGCCCAACGAGGGAAATTTTCTTACGAGCACCCTTAAACCGGGGCACCTGCATCAAAACAACCAAAATAAAGATTTTCCAAACATGCCAAAACACAACCAAAACAATAAAATGTCTAAACATCAAAGCCAATACGGGAAAATGATAACCAAAGATGATAAAAGGGGGGGGGGGGGAATCTCTAAGCCACTCTGTGGTTAGTCGCCTCATCGCCACCACCATCCGAGTCACTAGAGTCCTCGCTACCAAGCCCGGACTCGCTGAAAAAGGAGAACTGTGAAGCATCTCTGGTAGTCACCTTCGGAGGCTTGACCTTCGGGACTAGGGCCTTCAGACTTTTTACACCTTTCCATATCCTCACAAATAGCTTGTCTCTAGCCCAGCTCTTCTTTTTCTCCTTGTCCAAATCTTCACGAAAATCCACATAAGCTTTAGCCAGAGATCCATAGGCACCCTGTAAGGTATCAACAGCCTCTCGCATCTTAGTCTGGGTCTCCATGTAAGCCCTCATCTGCTCATTCGTAAAGTAGCCGGTACCCGCAGCGCTGCTAGACTACCCAACCTCCATGGAAGGCCGTGTAAATCCCATCATGGCCGCCCTCACCGCAGCCATATCAGCCTCTATGCGCTCTAAAGTACCTGGGGTCTGTGACTGACTACTCCCATCTGGTGGGCCACCGCTGTCTTCACTGTCATCTGAGCTCGTCCTTTTTCTCTTGCCCCTGCCTTATGACCCTTTGACCTTCAGTGGGTCAAACGCAACATCGCATTTCACAATATGGTCCCTAGACTCCGTAAGCATCCCGATATTACGGCAGAAATGGGTAATCAGGGAGGGAAACATCAAGCTCGGGCCAGCCTTGCCCATAAAACCCCGCCACTCCTCGATCACCTGCATACCCACATTCACGGACACACCATCTAGAATGCAAGCCACTACGAGGGCCCGTGGGTTAGTGACATCAGTAATATTACTCGAGGGGCGAACCCGCCGGGCAACGAGGTTTATCCACCTCCGGGCCTCAGTAGTAAAGTGTCGGCTCTTTATAGCCAATTGTGACACCACCAAAGTAGCCTTTTTTTACTTCGATTCTCGCACCAACATCCTTACTAGCCACGGTCCATTACCGTCAACATCTTTGGCCCGAAACTAGTCCTGTGGTAGGTTGGGCAGCCTGTGAATTGTGTTGATGCCCTCGACACTCACCGTCACTACAACTCCCCGAATAGTAATCTGCGGCTGCAGGGCAGTCCAATCCACAGTGGGGAGCATAACATAAAACTCCCTGACCCAGTTGCAGTTGACATCACCGGGCTCCTCAGCTAACTGGTCCCAACTAATACGGTGTAAGGTCTGGTAAATTCCGAGGTCATTTCTTCGACCTGGTCCATGACAAAATCCCTCTCATGAAGCAGACCCTTAGTCTATTGCTCCATGAAACACCGCTTGCAAGTGTTGTTGGGGAACCTGACATATTTGGGAGGAGCCAAGGGTTGTTGTCCTCCTTGTTGTTGTTGTTGTTGATCCACCATGCTGGAGTGAGAGAGTTAACCTCCAAAGGTGAAAAACGGTGTTAGAGTAGTGCGGCGTAAATAATTAACGGGGATAGACCATGCATGAAATAGGAGAAAAAGCCAAAAATTCAATTCTGCCTGAAGCAGCTCCGCTACGGCGGTGGTCTGGCCGCTGTAGCGAAGCCGGTATAGCGGTAAGAGGGCCGCAGACGTCGCCATAGCGGTGCCTTTGTCAATGTAGCGAGCTCGCAATGGCGAGCAGGTCACCGCTATAGCGGCTACCTCCCAGACTTGTTGGAACGCTCCCAGCGACAACCTTACCGCTACAACAGTACTGTTGTAGTGATGGAGGGACCACCGCAGCGGTCCACTTTCTTCAGTCTGTGAAATCCTTACCCCAACTTTGTTCCAAACCCAAACTTTTCACCATGATTTTTCCGTTTTAGCAAAGGATCAAGTAGTAAGATAGCATGCATGATTTTTACAACGTGTTCTACTCTATTTCAACTACCACAGTTATCAAAATTATGAACAAGAACACCAACAATTGTACCATAGCAAGACACCCACCCCAACACAAAAACTAACCCCCTGATCAGCAAATCTGCAGTATAAAGTGTTGCTAAGACATTATGAATGTGAATTGACGCTCCATGATCAAAAGAACTACCCTCCTAAGAACCAAAAACCCTTATTTTCTAGGAAACCCAATTTCCTTCCTAAACGAGCAAGTTAGGCATGGTATTTTCAAAATAAAAAGCCTTATACCAGTTATAGGTTAGTAAAGGAGAACACATACCTTGAAAAGGGGAGAGATCTGCAAGCCTGGCAAGAGAAAAATGAAATTTTATTATAGGAGGGACCTTTACTCTTCAGATTTTATGAGAGGTTTTTGGAAAATGGTAATGGGTAGGGTGGTTATAAGGAAGTGGAGAGGGAGATGAGGGGTAGAAAAGAGTTTAAGGGGAAAGGGATTTTCGTGGGAAGGGGGGAGGTTTTCGGTTATGGGGATATGAGGGAAGTGGGAGGGGTCAGTTCACCCCCCCCCCCCCCCCCCCCCCCCCCGCTTTTAATTTTAATTCATCCTGATGACCGCTACGGGCGGTGCTTGGGCCGCTGCAGTGGTACCGCCATAGTGGTCCACTGGCCCTATAGCGGTGGCAGTGGGAATTTTTCGTTGATGCACAGTGAATAGACTAATGTAGGGCATGAAGTATACGATTTTCCGATAAGTAAGAAATAGCATTTGATGATCCTGATTGAGATTTCAAAGACATTCGAGGTAAAAAAAGAAAGTTGGCCAAGAAAGGCAAGTTATACGTTATGTATCGGAAGAGATTTACGAGTAACAAGTTAATGATGACTTAATAATGTCTTGGAGAAGAGTTATAATGTCCCTTAGATTATGAAAGAGGTGTTAAACAAGTGTTAAGAAGGTTCCATAATGATTGGAGATCAAACGAGTCGACGAGAACGAATTTCGAAAAGTGTTACACCTCGGAAAAAATTTCCGAGAATGCACAGTGAATAGACTAACGAAGAGCATGGAATATACGGTATTTCAATGAGTGAATAATGACATTTTATGACCCTAATAAATATTTCAAAGACATCCGAGATAAGGGAAGAAAATTTTCCAAGAGAGGGCAAGACATGCGATAGGTATCGAAAAGAAAGTACGAGTAACGAGTTAATGATGTTTTGGAGAAGAGTTATAACGTCCTTTAGATTGTTAATGAGGTGATAAACAAGTGCTAAGAAGGTTCCCTAAGGATTGGAGATCAAATGAAGTGACAAGAAAAAGACCAGTGAAGAGATGAGTTATACGGTCAATTATACGGTCCGTATAATGTTATACGGACCATTATACGGTCCGCAGGATTGTCACAGTGAAGTCCCTCACTGGTGAGGTTATACGATCATTTATACGTATCGTATAAAGTTATACGGCCCGTATAATGAGCCGTATAATTGTCACAGAGGTGAGATGTTGAAGAGGTCATTTTACGGTCAATTATACGGACCGTATAAAATTATACGGCCCATATAATGACCGTATAATGAGCACAGAATCGAGTGGAAAAGGGGGAATTTCACGGTCACTTATACGGACCGTATATGTTTATACGGACCGTATATGTTTATACGGACCGTATAAGTGTCCGTATAATTTTCCCGACAGATCAGATTTCACGCTATTAAAAAGGGACCAAGTCATTATTTCATTTCATTTTTCATCCAACACTTCAAGAACTTTCTAGAAACCCTCTCCACTCTTCATCTACAAGAACGCAAGAGAAATTTATGATCAACTTCATCAAACTAAGAAAACCAAGTGTAAGAAACCCACTAAAGATCATCCAAGCCAAGAAATCTCATTGGAGATGAACTAGGGTTTTGGCTCAAGTGAATTATTTCCATCCAAATTTTATTGCTACAACATCTAAGTTAAGTTTTATGGTCTTTCCATGTTATTTAAGGTGTTGAGAAGTTGAAACACTTGGATTGTAGAAGGAGATAGAAAATGGGTCACGAATGTGGGAATAGTGTCATTTTTGAGTAATGGCTTGGGTTGAGTAATGATTCTTGATATGTTATGATTATAATCATGTTATAAATGACATTAAGAACATGGGATAAACATTTTATATGAGTGAAAGTAACAGGGTGCTATGACCATGGATATGGATGACTTGAAGTGAATTGAGGAATATGGATAATGTAGTTAAATAAAGACTATTGTTATGATGTTGTGAATTTATTATTGATGTTTGGGAGTTGATGTATGATATGGAGGAAGTCGTATAAATAAAGGAGATGCTGTCCAATTCTCTCTAGGTTTAGTCATGTATGCTAAGTTATTGACTTTCTAATGATAGTATAACTCTAATGAAGGTAGAAACGTGATCATTGAAATAGAACGTGCAAGTGATAAAATACTTGAACGGAAAGGTATGTAAGGCTAACCCTTCTTTCATAAGGCATGGTTCTTTGGCCAAACGTCTAAATCTTCTATAAGTCTATGATGTCCTCCAAATGATTCTATCTTCAAAAGCTACTAAGCTCATGATTCTCGATATGCTACGATTGTACTAGATTCCTCATATGACGAGTAATCCTATAAAGATAGATGTAATGAACGACGATAATAGCGATAACGATAATGATGACGACGATAATGGTGATGATAATAATGATGACGATGGTAATAGTAATGATGCTAAAGATGCTTATGAGCTTTTATGTATATGTGTCTATGTATGACTATTATGGAACCCCGAGCTTATATGGCCGGGTAGAATATATATTTATGTAACGTGCGCGCACCTCTGCAGTTGGGTACGGATAACCCTGAAGCCTTGGTAAGGCCAGGTATGTGTAACCCTAAAGCCTTAGTTGGCCAGGTATGTATGATAACCGAGCCTAGCCATGGTCGGGAACGTGAAACACCGAACCTTCGTGGTCGGGTATGCTATGTAAATGCTATGTATATGATATGGCTAAGTATGTGATATAGATATAAGTACGAATACGAATATGATACGAATACAAATAAGAATATGTATATGTATATGAATACGACTATGGATACGAAATGTAAATGAGCACGGACATGAGTACGGATACGGACATGGATGTATGTACACAATTACGCGTTAGAAATGGAAAGTCCCTATGAGAAGCAAGTAAGTGCTTATAGCGATGATACTACTATCTCTTATCCTATGCTATTTCTATGTTGATTATTATACTTTCATAATGATATTGATCATGCTTTACATACTCAGTACATTCTTTGTCACGACCCAACCCCGTGGACCGTGACTGGTGTCCGAGCTGGACACCCATACACACCTACTTACCAATTCGACATGTCTATATCTTATTCGTATCCAACATATATAAATTTATACCGATACTAGTCTGAAGCGGTCGCATATACATACATATCATACAGAAGCCGCTAAGGCTGCCGTGGAACATGTTATCCGAAGCATATACATAAGCATATATACATACAAGCCGTTAAGGCTGTCATAGCAAATAGGATCACTTAAACGCAAACCACAGACGTAACCGAACAATAGCGACCCACGACCCACATATATGTCTACAGGCCTCTAACAAACATAACAGAATCATATGACGGGACAGGGCCCCGCCGTACCCCTGAATATATACATACACATGTACAATGAAAGAGTCTGTACCAAATGTGGGCTCCAGAACAAGGGAGCACTCCAAAGCAGCAGAAAGATGACCTAAGCTATCGGGTCGCTCAAGTGAACGTCTGTACCTGCGGGCATGAAACGCTGCCCCCGAAGAAGAGGGGGGTCAGTACGGAATATGTACTGAGTATGTAAGGCATGAAATACAACTGAAAAGATCATAACTAAAACAGAAATTCCAGGAGTCAAATATCATAATCAAGAAACCACTGTACCTGTGCAGACGTAACAGAATCAAACATTCTCATATCACATACCGTACCCGGCCCATCCTGGGACTCGGTGAATGAAATCATGTCATTATGTCATCGTGAAAACATGTATACATATGTCGTACCCGGCCCGTTATGGGACTCGGTGAATGAAATCATGCGTGCGAACATCATATATCATATACATACCGTACCCGGCCCTCTAGTGAGGGGCTCGGTGAATGAAGTCATATCGTACCCGGCCCATTAAGGGACTCGGTAAAAGAAATCATGTGCACATATACCGTACCTGGCCCATCATGGGACTCGGTGCCATAATCATATCATCATATACATATACCATACTCGTCCCTCTAACGAGGGACTCGGTGAACAATGCAGAGGAATACGCACGATAACATATCCTGGCCCGGGCTCAGTGAAGGACATACTGAGGCTTGCACGAACAGAGTAGTGCGAAACCATATGCACGTAAATCGAGACTCAATAGACAAGTATACTTATCGGCATCTGAAGGCTCAGAAACAAATTTCGGGTCAATCCGAGTTAGTATGAGAAAGTTATGATCGTTTGAAGTACAGAACGTTCTACGAACATTTCAGGAGCCCTTTTTGGAAAACCGAAGCAACAATCATATCAAGTACCTTTCGGGTATCGTATGGGTCAAATCAAATATATCTTTTGGAACCATATGTACGTATCAGAACATGTCAAAGATTCATTGGAACTTACAGAACTCTTTTAGGAACCAAACTCTTTATGCACATCTCATTGTTCAATCATATAGTGGGCTCGAACATATTAAGCATACTCATACCCAGAAGTACGTGAGAATCGTAGACAGACTCGGTAACATATCAAATAGAATTTCGGAATTCATAAATACGCATCAAACCATATGAAACTACTTATGGAAATCAGGAACGTTGCCATCCTAGTGGCTCTAAGAGTAGGAATTTCTTTGAAGTCATACATATAAGTCATCTGCTCATTTCATACAGATCATGCCAAAAGAAAGAAAGGGTAAGCCTTACATACCTTGCCCGCTTTCTACGCTAATCCAAATTTGAGTCTTTGGCTCGCAAGATCTACAACAATATTCATATGTGCCAAACATTAGCCATAGACAATTAGAGTCCAATTCTAAACCAACATTTATTCTATAGAAATTTCGGCAGCATTTCCCCTGCAAATGCAACATCCCCGAGAATTCAACTCGGCCAAACATACAACAACAAATCCGAGAATTTAACTCGGCCAACTTATCAACAACAATGCCAACAATTATTCCAACAATATCGACAATCAATTCAAAACACATTCCAACGTTCACAACTTCTTTCTACAAACTTTGACGATTTTCCATTTACGTTCAATTCATATTTGCTCATACATTCTAGTACTAATCCGACCCCATTCAAACAATATTCAAGAATACTTCAAACAATCCGTACAATATTCAAATAATCCAACCCATATGCTATGCCACCCGAAATCTTCCAAATGGAATAAGAACAATAACAACACATTTTCTTTCTTCAATTTCATGAACTTTACCAACAATTCACACACTAACAACATTATTTTCCATATGTGCAAGAACACTATATTCAATTCACCTTAACTTCTAAAACAATTTTCCAACAATTACAACTTGGACTAGAATCATCAACTTTTCATTATCAACATAGAATCCACAACAACAACAACTAAAACACTAAATAAAATAATTGAACCATTGTTCCTACACACCACATACATACACGGCCACCACACTATATCCATATTTTCATGAATTTCATTTATTTCTACACACTACAACATACAAAAACCTTCCATAACACATAAGAGAAGACTAATTCTTACCCTTTTCCCTTGATTTTCTTCTTGTCTTGAATTATGAACTTGCAACCAAGAGTAGCTTTCTTGCTATAATAATTATACCACATTGAAGAGGACCCTCAAATTAGTAGGAATACTAGAAGAAATAAATTTTTTGATCAAGATTTTAAGGGGCTAATTTTCCATGCCCATGGCCGAATTGCCCTTTGTTGTTGTCTTCTTTTTTTTCTTCTCCTAATTTCTTGAATCTTCTATGAATTATGACTAATAAGTCCCCTCTTGGACTTATAATTTTTCTCCCATTTGGGCCTTGGGCCACCACCGTGGCCGGCCACCCTAGCCCAATTTAGTCAAGCCCACTTTTTTTTTTTGTAATTCATGAAAAATAATTTTCCAAATTCCAAATTTGCCCTTGGCCTTCCTCCATATTTTTATGAGCCATCTTGTGAAATTCCCTTTTTACCCCTAACCTATCTTAACATTTCCACATCATGATTTCTCTTAAGTAACTTGTGTGCCAAACGAAAATAAAAAATATAGGCTTGCTCTTAACCTCCTGCAATCATCTTAAATTATCCGAATGTACAAAATGCGGGATATAACATTCTTCGTACTGGCGTCCTTTTGTTTGTGGACGCTGCGTCATGCCCGCAAGTGGCCAGGGAGACAGGCTTGATCCATAGCTTTATTTCTCTGAGACTACATAGCGGAGCTCCATTTCCTTCGGAGCTAAAGCTTTGGTACTTATTCTTTTGTGTATATATTCATGGGAATAGCGGGGTCCTGTCCCGCCTATATGATATGACATACTCTCCTTAGAGGCTCGTAGGCATGTGTATATAGTTAGATATGTTTGGCCTTGTCGGCCTATATTTTGGATATCATTTTGTTAGCCTCGTTGGCTTATGCACATTGCTATGGGCATAATTACTAATGATGATATAAAGGTATTATTGTCCAATGGGATTAGTATGATTGATGGATAGAAAGTATGAATTAGCTATGTGGCTCACCTAGAGATAAGAGGTGAGTGTGAAAGTACGATAAGAGGTGCCCAGGTGGGTTAGCACCGGGTGCCTGTCGCGGCCCGCCGGTTGGGTCATGAAAAAAGTGGTATCAGAGCCGTTCTGTCCTAGGGTGTGTCTACGAGCCGTGTCCAGTAGAGTCTTGGTTATGGGTGTGTTACGCGCCACACTTATAAACAGGAGGCTGGGGGCATTTTAGGAATGAATGACCTTCTTTCTTCCTAAGATCGTGCGATTGAGCTATGACATAAGAACCTCTCTTTCCTTAACCATGTATTATGTATTTAAGAGATGCCTCTTAAAGAGAAAGGCTACGGTAGCCCAAAAGGGCAAGACAGTGGCTGAAAAGCGGGCTGAAAGAGCACCGCTAACAGTTGTAGAGGAAAGTGAGTCCCAGAATGCGGCTCAATCTCAGTCCTCCCAGTCAGTGCCTGTTTTTTAAGAGCGTGAGGGAGCCTCAGCCCTAGCTCCAGCACCTCCGGCTCCTCCACCGAATGCTTCAGGCTAAGATGTAAAAGAGGCCATTCATTTGCTTACTCAATTGGTTGCTGCCCAGACTCAGCGGCAAAGTACAGGGCAAGGTGATTGGGTTGTTAGTGCAAGGGCCCGTGATTTCATTAGCTTGAACCTTCCGGAATTCTTTGGATCAAATCCGGATGAAGACCCTCAGAATTTTATTGATGGAATGTTGAGGACGCTTCGCTTGATACATGCTTCGGACACCGAATCGGTAGAGCTAGCATCCTCTAGATTGATGGATGTTGCAGTTCATTGGTACACGGTTTGGATGGTTTCACGGGGAGCCAATGCGCCTCCCCCGGTATGGCAAGAATTTGTAGATGCTTTCCTTCGACATTATTTGTCTTCCGAGGTTCGGCGAGCTAGAGCCAATAAGTTCTTGAGTTTGAAGCAAGGAAGCATGAGTGCTTTAGAATATAGTCTCCGCTTTAATTCTTTGGCTGGGTATGCTTCGGCCATGGTAGCGGATATGGGTGACCGAGTGCATCGATTTGTGAAAGGCCTAGGGCCACATTTGATGGATAGGTGCTTGACGTCAACGAATTGGTGCCTCAACGAACTGTCACGGGCTGGAGGATATGCATCGACTATCGAAAGTTGAACAACGCCACCAGAAAAGATCATTTCGCTTTACCCTTCATGGATCAGATGCTCGACAGATTGGCAGGGCATGATTATTATTGCTTTCTGGATGGTTATTCGGGTTACAACCAGATCATGATCGCGCCCGAGGATCAGGAAAAGACCACATTCACTTGTCCATATGGCACGTTCGCATTCCGGAGGCTGCCTTTCGGTTTGTGCAATGCACCAGGTACCTTTCAGCGATGCATGATGGCTATCTTCACCGACATGGTGGAAAATTATGTAGAGGTATTTATGGATGACTTTTCTGTCTTTGGAGATTCCTTTGATGACTGTTTGAACCATCTGGATGCCGTGTTAGCACGCTGTGAAGAAACAAACTTGGTACTCAACTGGGAAAAATGCCATTTCATGGTCCGAGAAGGAATTGTTCTTGGGCACAAGATATCAGGCAAGGGAATAGAAGTCGACAAGGCAAAGATTCAAGCAATTGAAAGATTGCCACCACCCGTTTCAGTTCGGGGAGTGCGCAGCTTTCTTGGGCATGCTGGCTTCTACCGACAGTTCATCAAAGACTTCTCTAAGGTTGCCAATCCACTGTGCAGGCTTTTAGAGAAGGATGTGAAGTTTGTGTTCAATGAAGCCTGTCTGACGGCTTTTGAGGAGCTGAAACGAAGGCTGGTATCTGCTCCTATTATCGTAGCACCCGATTGGTCTCTACCATTTATCCTAACGTGTGATGCAAGTGATTTTGCTGTGGGCGCTGTCCTTGGTCAGAAAAGGGACAGAATCTTTCACCCTATTTATTACGCCAGCAAAACACTTGATGCAGCCCAGATGAACTATACTGTCACAGAAAAGGAGTTATTGGCAGTTTTCTACACCTTTGACAAATTCCGATCATACCTAGTGGGCACGAAGGCGATTGTCTACACTGATCACACGGCAGTCCGTTACTTGTTTGCAAAGAAGGATGCAAAGCCAAGGCTTATCCGTTGGGTGCTGCTTCTTCAAGAGTTCGACATCGAGATTTTAGATCGAAAGGGTACAGAAAATCAGGTGGCAGATCACTTATCGAGGTTAGAGGATCGAGAACATGTTGATGAAGCAGTGGGGATTAACGAGACGTTTCCGGACGAACAACTTTTTGCTCTTAAATCAGCTGCGGTGCCATGGTATGCAGACATGGTGAACTTTATAGTGAGTGAGATTTACCCTCCTGGTGCTAATCACGAGAAGAAGAAGCGGATTCTGCATGACAGTCGTTTCTATGTGTGGGATGAGCCATATCTTTACCGGGTTGGCACAGATCAGTTAATCAGAAGATGTGTTCCAGAGGACGAGGTCCCAGCAATTCTTGAGAAGTGTCATTCATCACCCTATGGAGGACATCATGCTGGGGACAGAACATCAGCCAAGGTACTTCAGTCCGGGTTCTACTGGCCAACTCTGTTCAAAGACGCTCATGAATTTGTGCGTGCCTGTGATAGCTGCCAGAGAACCGGAAATATTTCCAAGCGTCATGAAATGCCTTTGAAGGGCATCTTGGAAATCGAGTTGTTTGATGTGTGGGGTATTGACTTCATGGGTCCCTTTATACCATCCAAGGGAAATAAATACATATTGGTTGCTGTAGACTATGTTTCGAAGTGGGTGGAGGCCATTGCACTTCCCACCAATGATGCTAGTGTGGTGGCGCGATTTCTGAAAAAGAACATTTTTACGAGGTTTGGGACCCCGCAGGCCATCATCAGTGATCAAGGTACACACTTCTGCAATCGGCTCTTTGATAAACTGTTGCTCAAGTATGGGGTGAAACATAAGATAACGACTGCTTATCACCCTCAGACAAGTGGTCAAGTGGAGGTATCGAACAGGGAGATCAAGAGGATTTTGGAAAAGACTGTGAGTGTAAGTAGGAAAGATTGGTCATTGAAGCTTGATGACGCTCTGTGGGCATACAGAACAGCTTACAAAACTCCGATCGGTACGTCCCCTTATAAGCTCGTTTTTGGTAAGGCATGTCATCTACCAGTCGAGCTTGAGCATAGAGCATATTGGGCGATCAAGAAGCTGAATCTCGACATGGTTCAAGCTGGAGAGAAGAGACTGTTGCAGCTGCACGAGTTGGAGGAATTTCGCTATCATGCTTATGAAAACGCAAAAATGTATAAGGAGCGCATCAAAAGGATTCATGACAGGCACATCCAATCTCGTGACTTTGAGCCTGGGCAGTTAGTACTGCTGTATAACTCCAGGCTGAAGATTTTCGGTGGAAAGCTGAAGAGCAAATGGTCCGGACCATTCGAGGTAGTTCGAGCGACTGCACATGGTGCTGTCGAGCTTAAAAGACCCCACTCGGATGAGACATTCTTGGTGAACGGACAGAGAGTGAAGCATTACTACGGGGAGGCCACTGACCGTGCAAAGACCACCATCGATCTGGAAGAGGCTTGAAGGGCGCCTGCGTCGTGCCGCGACGTTAAATCAGGCGCTGCTCGGGAGGCAACCCGTATGTGTAAAAAAAAAAAAAAAAAAAAAAAAAAAAAAAAAAAAAAAGAGAAAAAGACAGAAAAAAAATGTAGCGAAAAAGTGTCCCTTCTAACTGGTGTGATCTTGAAAAAGAGTGGTGCTTAAACAAAGAAACAGGGCGAATTGGGAGAAATTTAAAAGTTGGTTGATATTGAATAAGGGCCTAATGAAGAAGTTGTGCAAGAGCGATAGAAGTATATGTATTAAAGTGCTTAGGGAGGTTAGTCACTATTATCCAAATAATTCCTACCCGTCCCTCAGCCTACCCTACAACCCTCGAAGTCCTACTTGATTCTAGGTTCGTCTTACGGGTATTAGTGGAGTGGTTACACTACGGGCAAGCAAATGGTATGTTGTACTTTACATGTGATATTCTTTGTGAGAGTGAGCGTACTTAATGATTTTATGTCCATTGATTTAAACATATATTTCTTGATGAGATATGGACTACTTTGTTGAGGTGAGGGCTCATAATTAGTAATAGAATGGTGAAGTGTTGGTTTCTCGATCATAAGGTTACCTATATGCGTTAAAGTGGTGTCGTTGAGTCAACTGGTTTTGAAATTCGAAATGTTTTCATTGAAAAGAAGTACTTGGTGCTGAAAATGAGTTTTGTTTTTGAACCCTTGGCATGGCTTTCGCAATTCTGGGTGACCGGTTTGTTTTGAAAATCTCGCTTCAAGAGTTAGCCATACTAGCTGAATCCCGTTGCAGACCTGTTTGAATGAGTAAACTAGAAGTGTAGTCTGATGTTGGTTTGTGTTTGCCCGAGGGCGAGCAAAGTCTAAGTGGGGGGTGGTGATATTTGGCACAAATATCATATTTTGTGTCGTATTACAACTTCTTCTTATGACTTTTATCGCTTAATTCATGAGGTAACCGTCGTATTTGAACTTATGTCGTTGCATTTCATGTCTATAGGTACGATGACAACAAACGATGGAAAATGTGCTTAAAATGATTGAAAGTCGTAGCAGATGTCGATTGGCTGAGGCGACAAGTCGATTACCGCAAAGGATGAACTAACGGAAGAGCAATCACCTACAGACTTCCACTTTCCTTCCGCATCGCGGAAGGATCGCGAGAAGCTTCAGAACTTCAGGCCATCGATCCGCATCGCGTGAAGAAAGCGGAACAACCAAACTCAGTCATCAGACTCCGCGATCGACCCGCATCGCGGGGAAAAAGCGAGAAGCTGCAGAACCTTGCGCGATCCTTCCGCGATGCGGAAGGAAAGCGGAAGTCTGCGGATCTTTGTCCCAATTAGACTAGGATTTGGATTCTTTATGTATTAATTTTACCCTAGCCTATATATAGACGTTTTTAGAGCTGAGAACGGGATTCTGGGATTATTCAAGGATTTTGTAAGCCAGCATTCTCCTCTTTATCTCTTTAGTTTATTTTTCATCTTTTTTAACCCTAGTTTATTCATGGCTTCTTTTGTCTATGATCGAACCATGTGTAGCTAATCTCCTAATTCTAGGGTTGTGGCGAAAGACTTGAAAGTTGATGTGATGATAATTTCTATCTATTGATTTTCCATATTGTGGGTTGCTTATTTATTCTTGGTTTGAAATGTTTGATTATCTGGCCAATAGTTAGACACTATCTGTGGTGCGTGGATTGAACTTGAGAAAGAGAATTCACGTACGTAATAAGAATAAATAGAGTTCGTTCGATTTAATCGTTTCGCTAATGAGGATAGAGATATACCCTTTAGCCCTACTTAGTTGAATACGGTAAAATAAAGGCGTTCTTGTTATATCTAATGACCATAGAGATATAGGCATTAAAGTAACATCTACAGGCTTGTGAGTAGTTCGAGAGAATATCATAAAGCATAATTAACCCGTCAACTAGTAACCCTGGAAATAAAATAGGTGGAATTGTCTGAAGATCAACTGGATTGTCGAAAGCCATAACCCTAGATCTTTCTCTCATCTAATAATTCTTACAGTCCTTGTCAACACAGTCCCAGTCATAAAAACACCCATCATAAATTGTTTACTTTTCAAGTTTTAGTTTAGTACAACAAACAATCTTGATTTTCACTTTCTTGAATAGTTTCATTCGAATTTGAATTATTTTGACAGTAGAATCTAAGTCCCTGTGGGATCGATATCTGGACTTAACAGTCTATATTACTTGTACGACCACGTATACTTGCGTGTGCGTTTGGGAGCAACAAGTTTTTGGCGCCGCTGCCGAGGACTTAGAAAAATTTACTGTTTCTCTAGTTTGAGTTTGTTTTTTTTCTATTCAAGTCTTTACTCCTCTTCGTTGTTCTACTTGTGATTCTTTAGGCTTCTCTGGTTTATGCCAAGCACTAGAAGTTTAGGACAACCGTTAGTTGATCTTGATCCAGAAATTGAAAGAACCCTCCGACGACAGAGACAAATGGCTAACGAAGCAGCGAGACTTGCTCTTGAACAGGCAGAAAGGGATAGAGCAAGAAACGCAGATGAACAGGGAAACCAAGCAGCTGCGAGGGCACAAGAACAACGAATTCTGTTATCCAGTTATGCTAGGCCAAGTCTGGCGACCATTGCTAAAGTTATTGTTAGGCCTGACATTGCTGGAAATTTCGAACTAAAAGAAGGAACAGTGCGACTGGTGCAACATACGTGCCAGTATATGGGTAAATCTAGTGAAGACCCGCATAAGCACTTAATGCAGTTCGTGGAATTGAGCGAGAATTTCCAATATAGAGATGTCCCCGACGATTATGTGAAGCTGTCCTTATTTCCGTTCTCACTTATTGGCGAAGCGAGAGAATGGTTGACAAATCTACCTGCAGGTTCTATCACTTCTTGGGAAATATTATCAAATAAGTTTATCGACAGGTTCTTCTCACCCAAGAAGACAAAGGAGCTGCGAGGAAGAATTGCCAATTTCACCCAAAGAGACTCTGAATCTCTACCACACGCTTGGGAGAGATATAAGGGCTATCTGCGAGATTGCCCCCATCACATGCAGCCAAAAGCGATCATTGGCAACTATTTCGTAGAGGGTCTCAACCACGAATCAAGGGCCCTGCTGAATGCTTCGGCTCAAGGTCAGATATTAAACAAAACATATGAAGAAATGGAGGATCTCCTTGAGATGATGTCTGAGGGTCATCATGAGTATAATGAGACTAGCAGGGCATTACCACAAAAGGCGGCTGGAGTTCTTAAAGTTGATGATGTTGCAGCCATTCGGGCTGATATAGGTACTCTTACTAATGTGATGTTGAGGGTGTTTCCTCAAGCTCAGCAGATTCAACCAGTTCAGCACATTCAGCAGGCAGCATGTGTAGGTTGTGGTGAACCTCATGATTACAACAATTGTCCATTGAATCCAGAGTCTGTCTATTTTGTGGGGCAGCAGAATCGCGGTATTGGAAATCGGGGGAACTATTATGGGAATAACTTCAACACTCCATTTGGAAAGCAGGATTTCCACAAACCGAACAATTATCAACAACCTCAAGCACAGCCATCCAGCAATTTAGAGGAAATGATGAAGCAGCTCATAGCTCAAAACCAGGCGATGCAGCAGCAGAATCAAAAAATTCAGAGTGAGATGCAGAAATCGATTCACGAGCTTGAGCGTCAGATGGGGCAGATGGCTCTTATGCAAAATGTCACACCTCCGGGTGCGCTTCCGAGTGATACTGAAAAGAATCCAAAAGAATGCAAAGCAGTCACCTTGAGGAATGGTAGGGAGCTAGAGGAAGTGCCACCGAAAAAGAAGAACATAGCAGAGGCAGAACTTATTCCTGCTAAGCGAGCAGAACCAAAGCAAACAGCCGCAGAGCATCAGGTAGAAGAAGTGGTGCGACCACCCCCTCCCTTTCCACAGCGACTACAAAAACAGAAAGTGGATTCGGCTTGCAGGAAATTTCTTGAACTCTTAAAACAGGTACATATCAACATACCTCTGGTGGAGCTTCTACAAGAAGTCCCAAAATATGCAAAATATATTAAAGATGTGGTCGCAAACAAACGTCGTTGGACAGAGTTTGAGACAGTTGCACTTACTGAGGAGTGCAGTTCTAGAGTGAGGAGTAAAATCCCGCCAAAGTTGAAAGATCCGGGCAGCTTCACAATTTCAATTACGATTGGCAACATTGAGGTTGGGCTAGCATTGTGTGATTTGGGTGCTAGTATTAATCTGATGCCCACCTCTGTGTTCCGGACATTGGGTTTGGGGGAGCCAAGGCCAACCACTATTACTTTGCAGTTGGCTGATCGCTCTCTTGCGTACCCTGATGGTATTATTGAGGACGTTCTTGTGAAGGTAGGCCCATTTATTCTGCCAGTTGACTTTGTGATACTTGACTATGAGGCAGATAAGAGTGTTCCTCTCATCATGGGGAGAGGCTTCTTGGCTACTGTTGATGCTGTGATCCGAGTGAGGGATGGAAAGATGTCCATGACGGTTAATGGGCAAGAAGCGACTTTTGATGTGTTTAAAGCCACCAGACTTCCAGCCCATTATGAGGAATTGAAAATGATTTCTGTGGTGGAACCTGAGCTCACAAATGCCGAGTTGGATCACATCCTAGCCTCACGAGACCCTTTGGAAACAGCTTTGGTATATGGGGAAGAGCTGATGATCGATGCAGAAGTGGAGGAGTGTCTTAGCATTCTTGACACTTCATGTGCTTATCTACGAGCACATACGCCATATGAGGAGCTGGACAGACCAGAATCATGGAAGAAGCCGAAACCATCTATCGAAGAGGCTACCGTTCTTGAATTGAAGCCATTGCCTCCTCACCTTCGCTATGCTTTCTTGGGTAGTGGAGACACACTGCCCGTAATCCTCTCTGCTTATCTGAATGAGGTACAGGTGGAACGAGTATTGTGCATGCTAAGAGATCGGATCCGAGCCCTTGGGTGGTCGATAGCTGATATTCGGGGTATTAGTAGCTCGTTTTGCATGCACAAAATTTTATTGGAGGAAGGCAGCAAATCCAGTATTGAGTGTCAGCGGCGACTGAACCCGATCATGAAGGAGGTGGTGAAGAAAGAGGTAATCAAGTGGCTTGACAGCTGCATTATTTACCCCATATCGGACAGCAATTGGGTGAGTCCTGTACAATGTGTCCCGAAGAAAGGGGGCATAACTGTGGTGGAAAACGAGAAGAACGAATTGGTGCCTCAACGAACTGTCACGGGCTGGAGGATATGCATCGACTATCGAAAGTTGAACAACGCCACCAGAAAAGATCATTTCCCTTTACCCTTCATGGATCAGATGCTCGACAGATTGGCAGGGCATGATTATTATTGCTTTCTGGATGGTTATTCGGGTTACAACCAGATCATGATCGCGCCCGAGGATCAGGAAAAGACCACATTCACTTGTCCATATGGCACGTTCGCATTCCGGAGGCTGCCTTTCGGTTTGTGCAATGCACCAGGTACCTTTCAGCGATGCATGATGGCTATCTTCACCGACATGGTGGAAAATTATGTAGAGGTATTTATGGATGACTTTTCTGTCTTTGGAGATTCCTTTGATGACTGTTTGAACCATCTGGATGCCGTGTTAGCACGCTGTGAAGAAACAAACTTGGTACTCAACTGGGAAAAATGCCATTTCATGGTCCGAGAAGGAATTGTTCTTGGGCACAAGATATCAGGCAAGGGAATAGAAGTCGACAAGGCAAAGATTGAAGCAATTGAAAGATTGCCACCACCCGTTTCAGTTCGGGGAGTGCGCAGCTTTCTTGGGCATGCTGGCTTCTACCGACAGTTCATCAAAGACTTCTCTAAGGTTGCCAATCCACTGTGCAGGCTTTTAGAGAAGGATGTGAAGTTTGTGTTCAATGAAGCCTGTCTGACGGCTTTTGAGGAGCTGACACGAAGGCTGGTATCTGCTCCTATTATCGTAGCACCCGATTGGTCTCTACCATTTATCCTAACGTGTGATGCAAGTGATTTTGCTGTGGGCGCTGTCCTTGGTCAGAAAAGGGACAGAATCTTTCACCCTATTTATTACGCCAGCAAAACACTTGATGCAGCCCAGATGAACTATACTGTCACAGAAAAGGAGTTATTGGCAGTTTTCTACACCTTTGACAAATTCCGATCATACCTAGTGGGCACGAAGGCGATTGTCTACACTGATCACACGGCAGTCCGTTACTTGTTTGCAAAGAAGGATGCAAAGCCAAGGCTTATCCGTTGGGTGCTGCTTCTTCAAGAGTTCGACATCGAGATTTTAGATCGAAAGGGTATAGAAAATCAGGTGGCAGATCACTTATCCAGGTTAGAGGATCGAGAACATGTTGATGAAGCAGTGGGGATTAACGAGACGTTTCCGGACGAACAACTTTTTGCTCTTAAATCAGCTGAGGTGCCATGGTATGCAGACATGGTGAACTTTATAGTGAGTGAGATTTACCCTCCTGGTGCTAATCACGAGAAGAAGAAGCGGATTCTGCATGACAGTCGTTTCTATGTGTGGGATGAGCCATATCTTTACCGGGTTGGCACAGATCAGTTAATCAGAAGATGTGTTCCAGAGGACGAGGTCCCAGCAATTCTTGAGAAGTGTCATTCATCACCCTATGGAGGACATCATGCTGGGGACAGAACAGCAGCCAAGGTACTTCAGTCCGGGTTCTACTGGCCAACTCTGTTCAAAGACGCTCATGAATTTATGCGTGCCTGTGATAGCTGCCAGAGACCCGGAAATATTTCCAAGCGTCATGAAATGCCTTTGAAGGGCATCTTGGAAATCGAGTTGTTTGATGTGTGGGGTATTGACTTCATGGGTCCCTTTATACCATCCAAGGGAAATAAATACATATTGGTGGCTGTAGACTATGTTTCGAAGTGGGTGGAGTCCATTGCACTTCCCACCAATGATGCTAGTATGGTGGCGCGATTTCTGAAAAAGAACATTTTTACGAGGTTTGGGACCCCGCGGGCCATCATCAGTGATCAAGGTACACACTTCTGCAATCGGCTCTTTGATAAACTGTTGCTCAAGTATGGGGTGAAACATAAGATAGCGACTGCTTATCACCCTCAGACAAGTGGTCAAGTGGAGGTATCGAACAGGGAGATCAAGAAGATTTTGGAAAAGACTGTGAGTGTAAGTAGGAAAGATTGGTCATTGAAGCTTGATGACGCTCTGTGGGCATACAGAACAGCTTACAAAACTCCGATCGGTACGTCCCCTTATAAGCTCGTTTTTGGTAAGGCATGTCATCTACCAGTCGAGCTTGAGCATAGAGCATATTGGGCGATCAAGAAGCTGAATCTCGACATGGTTCAAGCTGGAGAGAAGAGACTGTTGCAGCTGCACGAGTTGGAGGAATTTCACTATCATGCTTATGAAAACGCGAAAATGTATAAGGAGCGCATCAAAAGGATTCATGACAGGCACATCCAATCTCGTGACTTTGAGCCTAGGCAGTTAGTACTGCTGTATAACTCCAGGCTGAAGATTTTCGGTGGAAAGCTAAAGAGCAAATGGTCCGGACCATTCGAGGTAGTTCGAGTGACTGCACATGGTGCTGTCGAGCTTAAAAGACCCCACTCGGATGAGACATTCTTGGTGAACGGACAGAGAGTGAAGCATTACTACGGGGAGGCCACTGACCGTGCAAAGACCACCATCGATCTGGAAGAGGCTTGAAGGGCGCCTGCGTCGTGCCGCGACGTTAAATCAGACGCTGCTCGGGAGGCAACCCGTATGTGTAAAAAAAAAAAAAAAAAAAAAAAAAAAAAAAAAAAAGAGAAAAAGAAAGAAATCTGAAAAAGACAGAAAAAAAATGTAGCGAAAAAGTGTCCCTTCTAACTAGTGTGATCTTGAAAAAGAGTGGTGCTTAAACAAAGAAACTGGGCGAATTGGGAGAAATTTAAAAGTTGGTTGATATTGAATAAGGGCCTAATGAAGAAGTTGTGCAAGAGCGATAGAAGTATATGTATTAAAGTGCTTAGGGAGGTTAGTCACTATTATCCAAATAATTCCTACCCGTCCCTCAGCCTACACTACAACCCTCGAAGTCCTACTTGATTCTAGGTTCGTCTTACGGGTATTAGTGGAGTGGTTACACTACGGGCAAGCCTATGGTATGTTGTACTTTACATGTGATATTCTTTGTGAGAGTGAGCGTACTTAATGATTTTATGTCCATTGATTTAAACATATATTTCTTGATGAGATATGGACTACTTTGTTGAGGTGAGGGCTCATAATTAGCAATAGAATGGTGAAGTGTTGGTTTCTCGATCATAAGGTTACCTATATGCGTTAAAGTGGTGTCGTTGAGTCAACTGGTTTTGAAATTCGAAATGTTTTCGTTGAAAAGAAGTACTTGGTGCTGAAAATGAGTTTTGTTTTTGAACCCTTGGCATGGCTTTCACAATTCTGGGTCACTGGTTTGTTTTGAAAATCTCGCTTCAAGAGTTAGCCATACTAGCTGAATCCCGTTGCAGACCTGTTTGAATGAGTAAACTAGAAGTGTAGTCTGATGTTGGTTTGTGTTTGCCCGAGGGCGAGCAAAGTCTAAGTGGGGGGTGGTGTTATTTGGCACAAATATCATATTTTGTGTCGTATTACAACTTCTTCTTATGACTTTTATCGCTTAATTCATGAGGTAACCGTCGTATTTGAACTTATGTCGTTGCATTTCATGTCTATAGGTACGATGACAACAAACGATGGAAAATGTGCTTAAAATGATTGAAAGTCGTAGCAGATGTCGATTGGCTGAGGCGACAAGTCGATTACCGCAAAGGATGAACTAACGAAAGAGCAATCACCTACAGACTTCCGCTTTCCTTCCGCATCGCGGAAGGATCGCGAGAAGCTTCAGAACTTCAGGCCATCGATCCGCATCGCGTGAAGAAAGCGGAACAACCAAACTCAGTCATCAGACTCCGCGATCGACCCGCATCGCGGGGAAAAAGCGAGAAGCTGCAGAACCTTGCGCGATCCTTCCGCGATGCGGAAGTCTGCGGATCTTTGTCCCAATTAGACTAGGATTTGGATTCTTTATGTATTAATTTTACCCTAGCCTATATATAGACGTTTTTAGAGCTGAGAACGGGATTCTGGGATTATTCAAGGATTTTGTAAGCCACCATTCTCCTCTTTATCTCTTTAGTTTATTTTTCATCTTTTTTAACCCTAGTTTATTCATTGCTTCTTTTGTCTATGATCGAACCATGAGTAGCTAATCTCCTAATTCTAGGGTTGTGGCGAAAGACTTGAAAGTTGATGTGATGATAATTTCTATCTATTGATTTTCCATATTGTGGGTTGCTTATTTATTCTTGGTTTGAATTGTTTGATTATCTGGCCAATAGTTAGACACTATCTATGGTGCGTGGATTGAACTTAAGAAAGAGAATTCACGTACGTAATAAGAATAAATAGAGTTCGTTCGATTTAATCGTTTCGCTAATGAGGATAGAGATATACCCTTTAGCCCTACTTAGTTGAATACGGTAAAATAAAGGCGTTCTTGTTATATCTAATGACTATAGAGATATAGGCGTTAAAGTAACATCTACAGGCTTGTGAGTAGTTCGAGAGAATATCATAAAGCATAATTAACCCGTCAACTAGTAACCCTGGAAATAAAATAGGTGGAATTGTCTGAAGATCAACTGGATTGTCGAAAGCCATAACCCTAGATCTTTCTCTCATCTAATAATTCTTACAGTCCTTGTCAACACAGTCCCAGTCATAAAAACACCCATCATAAATTGTTTACTTTTCAAGTTTTTGTTTAGTACAACAAACAATCTTGATGTTCACTTTCTTGAATAGTTTCATTCGAATTTGAATTAGTTTGACAGTAGAATCTAATTCCCTGTGGGATCGATATCTGGACTTAACAGTCTATATTACTTGTACGACCACGTATACTTGCGTGTGCGTTTGGGAGCAACAAGTACCCACACTTATTTAATCCCCTAGAATAAATCCAAGATGAGACATCAAGATCATAAGGTGTGTATGTTTTCTTTTTACGCATTTTGGTCGTGTGTGGCCAAATTCTATTGCTATTATGTTGTGGCCCTGTGAGGCATTGTTATTATGGGCTGTTGGGATAGGATGGTAGTGCCATATTATAGGGGAAACTCTTGCAAAAGTTTTATAGAATCCCCGAGAATTTAACATTCGAGGACGAATGTTCCTAAGGGGGGAAGAATGTCACACCTCGGAAATTTTTTTCGACGATGCACAGTGAATAGACTAACGAAGACCACGGAATATAGAGTATTTCAATGAGTGAAGAATGACATTTGATGACCCTAATTAAGATTTCAAAGACATCCGAGATAAGGGAAGAAAGTTTTCCTAGAGAGGGCAAGGCATGCGATAGGTATCGAAAAGAAAGTACGAGTACTGAGTTAATGATGATTTAATGATGTTTTGGAAAAGAGTTATAACGTCCTTTAGATTGTTAATGAGGTGATAAACAAGTGCTAAGAAGGTTCCCTAAGGATTGGAGATCAAATGAAGTGACAAGAAAAATATCAGTGAAGAGATAAGTTATACGGTCTGTATGTTATACGGACCATTTTACGGTCGGCAGGATTGTCACAGTGAAGTCCCTCACTGGTGAGGTTATACGGTCACTTATACGGCCCGTATAATGTGCCGAATAATTGTCACAGAGGTGAGATGTTGAAGAGGTCATTTTACGGTCACTTATACGGACCGTATAAAATTATACGGCCCATATAATGTGTCGTATAATGAGCACAGAATCGAGTGGAAAAGGGGTCAATTTCACGGTCACTTATACGGACCGTATAAGTGTCTATATAATTTTCCTGACAGATTAGATTTCACGCTATTAAAAAGGGACCAAGTCATTATTTCATTTCATTTTTCATCCAACACTTCAAGAACTTTCTAGAAACCCTCTCCACTATTCATCTACAAGAACACAAGAGAAATTTATGATCAACTTCATCAAACTAAGAAAACCAAGTGTAAGAAACCCACTAAAGATCATCCAAGCCAAGAAATCTCATTGGAGATGAACTAGGGTTTTGGCTCAAGTAAAGTATTTCCATCCAAATCTTATTGCTACAACATCTAAGGTATGTGTTATGATCTTTCCATGTTATTTAAGGTGTTGAGAAGTTGAAACACTTGGATTGTAGAAGGAGATAGAAAATGGGTCACGAATGTGGGAATAGTGTCATTTTTGAGTAATGGCTTGGGTTGAGTAATGATTCTTGATATGTTATGATTATAATCATGTTATAAATGACATTAAGAACATGGGATAAACATTTTATATGAGTGAAGGTAACAGGGTGCTATGACCATGGATATGGATGACTTGAAGTGAATTGAGGAATATGGATAATGTAGTTAAATAAAGACTATTGTTATGATGTTGTGAATGTATTATTGATGTTTGGGAGTTATGTATGATATGGAGGAAGTCGTATATATAAAGGGGATGCTGTCCAATTCTCTCTAGGTTTAGTCATGTATGCTAAGTTATTGACTTTCTAATGATAGTATAACTCTAATGAAGGTAGAAACGTGAGCATTGAAGGAGAACGTGCAAGTGATAAAATAGTTGAACGGAAAGGTATGTAAGGCTAACCCTTCTTTCATAAGGCATAATTCTTTGGCCAAACGTCTAAATCTTCTATAAGTCTATGATATCCTCCAAATGATTCTATCTTCAAAAGCTACTAAGCTCATGATTCTCGATATGCTACGATTGTACTAGATTCCTCATATGACGATTAATCATATAAAGATAGATGTAATGAACGACAATAATAGCGATAACGATAATGATGACGACGATAATGGTGATGATAATAATGATAATGATGGTAATAGTAATTATGCTAAAGATGCTTATGAGCTTTTATGTATATGTGTCTATGTATGACTATTATGGAACCCCGAGCTTATATGGCCAGGTAGAATATATAGTTATGTAACGCGCGCGCACCTCTGCAGTTGGGTATGGATAACCCTGAAGCCTTGTTAGGGCCAGGTATGTGTAACCCTAAAGCCTTGGTTGGCCAGGTATGTATGATAACCGAGCCTAGCCATGGTCGGGTACGTGAAACACCGAACCTTCGTGGTCGGGTATGCTATGTAAATGCTATGTATATGATATGGGTAAGTATGTGATATAGATATAAGTACGAATACAAATATGATATTAATACGAATAAGAATATGTATATGAATACGACTATGGATACGAAATGTAAATGAGCACAGACATGAGTACGGATACGGACATGGATGTATGTACACAATTACGCGTTAGAAATAAAAAGTCCCTATGAGAAGCAAGTAAGTGCTTATAGCGATGATACTACTATCTCTCATCCTATGCTATTTCTATGTTAATTATTATGCTTTCATAATGATATTGATCATGCTTTACATACTCAGTACATTCTTCGTACTGATGTCCTTTTGTTTGTGGACGCTGCGTCATGCCCGCAGGTGGCCAGGGAGACAGGCTTGATTTCTCAGAGACTACATAGCGGAGCTCCATTTCCTTCGGAGCTAAAGCTTTGGTACTTATTCTTTTGTGTATATATTCATTGGCATTGCGGGGTCCTGTCCCGCCTATATGATATGACATACTCTCCTTAGAGGCTCGTTGGCATGTGTATATAGTTTGATGTGTTTGGCCTTGTCGGCCTATATTTTTTATATCATGTTGTTAGCCTCGTTGGCTTATGCACATTGCTATGGGCATAATTACTAATGATGATATAAAGGTATTATTGTCCAATGGGATTAGTATGATTGATGGATAGAAAGTATGAATTAGCTATGTGGCTCACCTAGAGATAAATGTGAAAGTACGATAAGAGGTGCCCGGGTCGGTTAGCACCAGGCGGTTAGGTCGTGAAAGAAAGCTGAGCAATATACGGTCCAACATACGGATTGTATAAAATATACTGGCCGTATGTTAGGCCGTATATCCTGCCCAGAATGGCAGCCCTCACTGGACCAAATGTACGGCCAGACATACGGTCCATATAAATTATACGGACCGTATGTTGGTCTGTAGAACTGAGCAGGACAGATTTTTTAGTTATTAAAAAGGGGGCCAAGTTCATTCCATTCATTTCATTTTCTCACTCTACACTTCAAGAACTCTCTAGAAAGCTCTCCATACTTATTCCACAAGAACTCAAGAGAAATTCATGATCAACTTCATCAAACCAAGAGAATCAAGTGTAAGAAACTCATTAGGGTTCATCCAAGTCAAGAAATCCCATTGGAAGTGATCTAGGGTTTTGGCTCAAGTGAAGCATTTCCACTCAAATCTCATTCCCACACTATCTAAGGTAAGTTTTATGATCATTCCATGTTGTTTAAGGTATTGAGAGGTTGAAAGACTTAGATTATGAAAAGAGATAGAAAATGGGTTACAAAGATGAGAATAACGAGATTTTGAGTAGTAGTTGGGAATGAGTCATGATTCTTGATATGTTGTGATTATAAATATGTTATAAATGACATTAAGAACATGGGATAAGCATTATATGTGAGAAAACGTACTAGTGTACTATGACCATGATTATGGATGAATTGAAGTGAAATTGTGAAATGTGGATAATGTAGATGAATGAAGATTGTTGGTTATTATATTGTGAATGTATCATAAGTGTTTGAGAGTTGATATATGATATGGGGAAAGTTGCATAAACAAAGAAAATGCTGCCCAATTTTCCTTAGCCTTAGTTGAGCATGTTCATATGATTGATTAACTAATGTTAATACGAACTCTCTTGAAGGTAGAAACGTGAGCATTGAAGAAGAATGACCAAGCGGTAGAATAGCTAAACGAAAAGGTATGTAAGGCTAGTCCTTTCCTTCTAAGGCATGACTCCATGGCATGAATCTTTCTGTCTTGCTATGACTTCTCTAAATATATGTATATAACGGAAATCATGAGTCTATGTTCTTGAAGAGCCTTATATGAGATGAAGTAAGATAATGACGACGATGAGCTTAAGTTTAAAGATTCTAAAGTCCATGATATGATGCTTCTATAAAGCTAATGATCCAAATTATGATTTATTGATATTGTTCTTTGTGCCACACTCACCTTATATGCTAGTTCCTTCAAGGTGAGGCAGAATGCTTATGAATGCTCCATAATGGAATCGGGGGTTCACAACCTTATGTCACCCCGATAAAGTATAGCTGTCTTTGAGTTTTTATGCATGCATTATGATGAGTACATGATGATGATGATATTACACCGCGCCTATATGGCCGGGAAGACACCGCAAAAGCGGGCAACGTATACACCATGTCTAGATGGCATGGGAAGACACCACTAGTGGGTGGCATGAGATGGTTACCCAGACGCGGGAGGCCTGGACGCAGGCTAATGATGATCACACCGTACCTACATGGTAGGGCAGCTTATATATATATATATATATATATATATATATATATATATATATATATGCACACATGATATGATGATGATGTTTATGAAGTAAGTCAGCATGCTTTATTTCTATTAAATCTGACAATCAGTTACAAATTGTTCTTCATTTGATGTCTCCTCATTTCATTGATTTATTGTTGTTGTTTATGCCTTACATACTCAGTACAATGCTCGTACTGACGTCCTTTTCTTTGGACGTTGTGGTCATGCCCATAGGTAGACAAGGAGGTGATCCAGATTCATAGGAGTTATCAACAGACTTTGAGAGCACTCCATTGTTTCGAAGGTGCCATTGCTTATTATTTTGTGTATATATATATATATATATATATTGGGCACGACGGGGTCCTGTCCCGTCCACATGTTGTCACGACCCGTCTGGAGGGCCGCGACGAGCACCCGGTGCTAGCCCACCCGGGCACCCCTTAACTTACTCTTATGCTTACATCTAGGTGAGCCATACAATTAAACATATAAATCTATTCATTCATCATACTAGTCCATTTGGACGATAATGCCTTTATATCATAATTGGCATCTAGGCCACATCAAATGTACATAAGCCGACAAGGCTACCAAAAGATATTTAAAATATAGGCCGACAAGGCCGGTCATGTCTAACCATATACACGTGGCTACGAGCCCCTAAGAAGAGTATAACATATCACATGAGCGGGACAGGACCCCGCTATGCCCATAATTATGTACACAAAAGAATAAGTACCCAAAAGCTATGGCTCTGAATGAAATGGAGCTCTGCTATGCAATCTCTGAGAAACCAGCTATGGATCAAGCCTGTCTCCCTGTGCACCTGCGGGCATGACGCAGCGTCCACAAACAAAAGGACGTCAGTATGAAGAATGTACTGAGTATGTAAAGCATGATCAATATCAATGTAGAAGTATAATGAGCATCATAAGAAATAGCACAAGATGGGAGAGGGTAATATTATCGCCATGGGCACTTACTTGCCTTTCGTAGAAACTTTCCATTTTAATGTGTGTTTGTGCTCATACCTCAATATCCGTATCCATGTTCGTATCCGTTCCATATTAGTACTCGTATTCGTATACATACCCTTATTCAAATTCATATTGTATACATAATCATATCATATACATAGCATTTACATAACATACCCGACCCCGAAGGTTCGGTGTTTCACATACCCGACCATAGCTAGGCTCGGTGGTCATACATACCTGGCCAACCAAGGCTCAGTGTTACACATACCTGGCCCTACCAAGGCTCAGTGTTATCCGTACCCAACTACAGTGGTGTGCGCGCGTTACGTAAACATACGTACATGTACATCTATACATATACTACCCGGCCATATGAGCTCGGTGTTTCATAGTAGCCATACAAGGGTATACACACATATAGCTCATAAGCATATTTACTATTATCATTACTATCATCATCGTCATCGTCATCATCATCGCTATCACCATTATAGTCATCATCAATATCATTATCACTATTATCATCATTCATCACACTTATCTTTATAGGCTTACTCATCATACGAGGAACTTAGTACAATCGTAGCATATCAAGAATCGTGAGCTTAATAGCTCGGAAGATCGAATCATTTATGAGACATCACAGACTTATGGAAGATTTAGATGTTTGGCCAAAGAACCATGCCTTATGAAAGAAGGGTTAGCCTTACATACCTTTCTGTTGCACTATTCTACACTTGCGCGTTCTCCTCCAATGCTAGAGTTTCTACCTTCATCGAAGTCATACTATCATTAGAATTGATAGCTAGCATATATGACTAAAGCTAGAGAAAATCGGACAGCATCTCCTCCATAACGTATCTCAACTCCCAAACGTTAATAATAAATTCACGATGCCATAACAATAGCCATTACTCATTCACATTATCCATATTTCTAGACTTACATTCAATTCATCCATAACCATGGACATAACACACATGACGTCCATTTACATAGGTTGTTCATCTCATGTTCTCAACATCATTTATTTCGTATTTACATCACAATACATCAAGACCCATAGCTCAATTCATACTATTTCTCAAAATGACACTATTCCATATTCATGACTCATTTGTTTTTTCTATACTCTTCTACAATCCAAGTATTTCAACTCTTAACTACCTTAAACAACATAGAAATATCATGAATCTTACCTTAAATGTTGTAGGAACAAGCTCTAGTTGATAATACTCCACTTTGAGCAAAACCCTAGTTTATCTCCATTTGGATTTCTTGACCTTGGATGATCTTTGATGGTTTTCTTACACTTGATTCCCTTGATTTATGTTGTTGATCACCAAATATCGTTGAATTCTTATGGAATATATGTAGAGAGATGTTCTAGAGAGAAGGGGTGCGAAGTATAAGTGAAATGAAATAAGCCTTGGTCCCCTTATTTAATGACTTAAAAATCTGATTTGAAGTGCATAGTGGTCGTAAACTTGGTTTACGGTCCGTATTCCAGTTTACGGACCGTCCTTCGTGGTCGTATTTAATCATAACAGAATCAGAAACTCAGGCTGAAACATGGTGATTGTTATATCCCATATTTTCATACATTGGGACGTTTTAAACTAAACGCGACAAGTTAAAGACAAGACTATTTTAAGGTACAAAGTAGAGACTTTAACTTCCGGTTTCGTTTCAAGTCACAAGTTACCTACAAATTTCATTTGGTATAGAAGCATTAATGGATAATTGGGAGCAAATTAACCATAATTAGATTATTAAGTGGGATTGGTAAACTAAATCAGTCCATTAAAAATAGCCATAGTTGGCCGTGTAGTTTAGTGGGATGGTCAAAGAATATTTGACCCAAATATTTAGTGGGACACTTGTCCAACCCTTGCAACTCATATATAAGGCAAAATTCTGATTCACTCTTAACTAACTACATCATTTTCAACATTTACAAAGTTTAGAAAGTATAGTGATAGAGAGAGAGGCTCTCGGCTACAAGCTGGCCGAGAACACCCTCCTCCAAATTGCTCCAAAAAAAATCAGTTTCTTGGACAATTTAACTCCCCTAAAGGTGTATTAACATGTAGCATTCATTGGAATAGCAAGAACAAGTGTTAAAATTCAAGAAGTGAAAGTGAAGGGCTAGCCGATTGAAGTGTTTAGTTACAAGGTAAGAATGATCATTTTTCTTGTGTTGTATGATGATTTGAATGTATAATTCGTGCATGTTGTTGTTGTTGTTTTGTTGTTGTGGTTGAAGTTGAGGTGAGCCGTGAGCTTGGGTGAAGCCATGTTGGTCTCATTTTGCATGTGTTGTTGATGGGTTGAACGTGTGTCAACATATGTAAATGAACAAAGATTGTAGAAGTATGTTTATGATGTTTCATGTTGGTATTGGACTGCTTTTCTTGAAGTTGATGTGGGCCGTGTGTTGTAGACTTAAATGGAATCATGCCTAATCTTCTTGTACATGTATTGGGAATGAATTGAATGTGTTGTAGTGTGGATAAATGGATGAAAATCATGAAGTTGTTGTAGTTGTGTTGAAGCCGTGTAGGGGGCTGTTTCAGAGGAATTTATGGACTGTTTTGTGTCATGTTTTGATTGTTGTTGTTATGGACATTGTGGTGTATTGTATGCATTATGAATATGTGAATTGAGGTGTTAAAGAAATGAATCATGTTGAAGGGGGAAAACAGTCCAAACCGTGGACTGTTTTAATGTTAGGAGTGAATTAGAGTATGTTGAATGTTGGTTATTGTTATGAACGTATAGTGAAAGTGAAGTTTAATGATTTAAGTTGAAATTGAAATGGTTTGTGGGCTGTTGTAAGAGTTAATATGATGCTAAAACAGTTCCAATAATCGTATAAGTAATGTTGTAAACGTGTTGTTGTCGTTGTAGTTGAAGTTGGAAAACTGCGAATTGAAAATGGTAATGTTGTGCGTGCTGTTTGGCCATGAATAGGGGACTGTTTTGAATGATGTACGGACTGTCCAAAGTTCCCTTAAGTCATGTTTAACCAAGTTCGGATTGATACTTGAAAGTATGATTAGCAATATTAGTTTGTAGTACTAGTTGGTTTGAATACGAACGAAACGTCGTCTAAATGTTAGAAAGGAATTGTTAACGTTAAAATACATATTGAATTCCCTCATAGACTAATCGTAGCTCTTGATATCTTGATACAGGATAAGTACTATTGGGCAGCAATTACAAGTATAATACGACTAAACGCTAAAGGTATGTAAAGCCTATTCCTTCTTTTCTTGTCATGTCCTAGACGTAAGTAAGAAATGATATGAACCTTGGGGTAAATTCTACTCTCTAGTTCCAAGCATGACTTATGATTCTATTCATTCCGTAATGTTATGGTCACGAGCCTACTATATGATTGACTAATGAATGATGTATAGAAGTTCCTACTCTTAAAGAATTTCATAATTAGAGGCATACTTGACTATCAAAAGTTACACCATGTCAAATTGATACATGTACATGAAATCTGAAACGTTCCTTGCTATAACTTGTAATGAGATTTAAAAAGAACTGAATATAATTATTATCCTGACACTTTAGAGCTAGTTAGTTACTTATCTATTGAGTCTCAAAATATGAATTGCATATATGTGGTTGCTTATTATTCTGCTCGTGCTTACCGCTATATCCTTCACTGAATCCCGGGCCAGGACACGTTTTCGTGCGCATATTTACTATATTACTCACCAAGCCCCTCACTAGAGGGCCGGGACACGTTATATATATATGATGATATGATGATGATATGATGATATGATGACATGATGATATGGAGATGGCGGCCAAGAGGGCATATATTCCTTATTACCGAGTCTCTCACTAGAGGGCCGGGACACGTATATGTTTATGTTATAATGCTATGATTATAATTACCGAGTCCCTCACTAAAGGGCCGGGACACGTTATATATGTTATATACAGAATGATTATTCATCCTTGGTTACAAAACTCTATATTGATATTGATATGAGAACGATACAGATGAAATATGTTCAAAGGCAAGTTTTATGAAATTCTGTTTGTTGCATTGGGTCCTACACACCTTGTCTCAGTATGAGTCTATCACTATATTTCATGCTTTACATGCTCAGTACATATTCCGTACTGACCCCCTTTTCTTCGGGGGGCTGCGTTCATGCCCGCAGGTACAGACTCTCGTTTAGGAGATCCGCCAGCCTAGGATATCTATTCAGCTACTTTGAAGTGCTCCTTTGTTCCGGAGCCTAGCTTGTGGTATAAATCCCTTTTGTTGTATATGTATGTGTTTATTTGGGGTACGGCGGGGCCCTGTCCCGTCATATGATACTGTCATTACTCTTAGGGGTCTGTGGACACATGTGTGGGTTTGTATATAGTTGTTGTGGCGTTGTATGAATATGACTTATGTTTGGGGCGTACCCATTCGTAAGGGCAGCCTTGTCGGCTTGCATATATATATATGTTTGGGATGTTGCGTGTAGTGGCAGCCTTGTCGGCTTGCGTTAATATATATATGTTGTTGTTGAAGATCGTAACTCCTCAGGAGACAGGTGCCTACGACATACAGAAATGTGACAGCTTTAGAATAACGTCCGGTTTTTTTTATACAAATAAGTTCATAATATGCTGGTTATAAAAGATTATAGTTAACAGGTGATATGAGTGTCCAATTCGAACACTAGTCACGGCCTACGGGGTTGGGTCATGACAGTGATTTACGATCACGGTTTACGGGCCGTAAACCACTTTACGGTTCGTATTCCAGGTCGTATTTAACCATTGATCATTTGGCAGAAAGTTGCAGTTTTGCAAGCCAAAATATGACATGGCAGTTTACGGACCGTATACCACTTTACGGTCCGTATTTCATTTTACGACCAACTGGCCAGAATGGAAACTTGCAACTTTTCACATTTCCAAAACCTATAATTAGTCATTGTGGAGCATAACCTATCTCTTATTGCAATTTCCTTTGAAATCTTACATAAGGCCATCAATTGTCATTTCTTACTCAGGGAAATATCGTATGCTCGAACTTCTCACTAGTTCATTCATTGAGCAACAAAGGAAGAGTTTCCGAGGTGTAACATTCTCCCCCCCCCCCCCCCCCCCAAGAACATTCGTCCTCGAATGTTAAAGTCTTCTGGGATCTTATAAAAATTTCGCCAGAGTTTCCCCTATAATATGGCGCCACCATCCTGTCGCAACAACCCATAATATCAATGCCTCACAGGGCCACAACATAATATCAACATATCTATGGCCACACACGACCAAAAAGCATAAAAGGAAACATACATACCTTATAATCTTGATGTCTCATCTTGGACTTCTTCCAAGGGCTGAAATAATTGTAGGTATCTGGATCGCATACTTTCTTCCGCTTCCCATGTCATTTCCTCTAGTTTGCTGCTTCTCCATAGAACCTTAACTGAGGCCCCTTCTTTGTTTCTAAGCTTCCGTACTTGCCTATCTATTATGGCAATGGGTACCTCTTCATAAGTCAACTTGTCTGTCACTTGCACATCACTTATTGGCACGATCTTAGTAGGATCTCCCACACATTTCCGAAGCATCGAGACATGGAAAACTGGATGGACTGACTCCAAATCCGGAGGTAGATCTAATTCATAGGCCACTTTTCCCACCTTGCGCACAATCTCATAAGGCCCAATGTACCGGGGACTAAGCTTCCCCTTTTTGCCAAATCTCATTACACCCTTTATAGGCGACACTTTCAAGAATACCCAATCTTTCACTTTGAACTCTAAGTCTCTTCGGCGATTATCCGCATAGGACTTTTTACGACTTTGGGCTTCTAACAACCGATCTTGTATGAGTTTAGCTTTCTCTATAGTTTGCTGGACCAAATCTGGCCCTATCAATTTAGCCTCTCCTGTTTCAAACCACCCGATTAGGGATCTACACTTTCGCCCATACAAAGCTTCATACGGTGCCATTTGAATGCTAGAATGATAACTATTATTGTAAGCAAATTCAATGAGCGGCAAGTGATCATCCCAACTACCCCCAAAATCTATCATACATGCCCGTAACATCCTTAAGAAATGAGCTGACTTTGTGAGACTATCTACAATCACCCATATAGAGTCATACTTGCGTCGAGAACGGGGTAAGCCTGTAATGAATTCCATGTTAATCACATCCCACTTCCATGTTGGGATTTCTATAGCTTGCAACAAACCACCCGGCCTTTGGTGCACGATTTTCACTTGCTGACAATTAGGACATTGAGCTACGAATTCCGCTATATCTTTCTTCATTCCATTCCACCAATATACAGACTTAAGATCATGATACATTTTCGTCTCACCGGGGTGAAAAGAGTAACAGGAACAATGAGCTTCTCTCAATATCTGGTGGCGTACACCTGCCACATTGGGAACACATAATCTGCCTCGACATCGGAGAACTCCATCTCCTGAAAGCTCGAATGATGACTCCTCTTTCTGAGGGAGTGTATCTCTATAATGCCTTAGCATGGGATCTTCGTATTGTCGCTCCTTCACTTCTGCTACTAGCGACGAGACTGCAGAATTCTGAATAGTAGCTCCTCTGCTACCTGAGTCCACTATTCAGACTCCTAGGCTAGCTAACCGCTGGAGCTCACGGGCTATTTCCCTTTTTTCTAATCGTACAACACATAAATTTCCCATCAATCTACGGCTAAGAGCATCAGCTACTACGTTTGACTTTCCGGGGTGATACAAGATATCGACATCATAATCTTTTAACAATTCTAACCATCGTCGTTGCCGCAAATTCAACTCTTTCTGCTTGAAGATATACTGAAGGCTCTTATGATCTGTATAAATATCCACATGGACACCATATAGATAATGTCTCCATATCTTTAATGCATGAACTACTGCAGCCAATTCTAGATCGTGGGTTGGATAATTCCGCTCATGTTTCCGTAGTTGCCTTGATGCATATGCAATTACTTTACCATGTTGCATCAAAACACAGCCTAGCCCAACGCCTGAAGCATCGCAATAAACAACGTATCCTTCCAATCCCTTTGGAAGTGTCAATACTGGGGCGGAAGTCAATCTACCCTTTAGCTCTTTGAAGCTACGTTCGCAAGCATCTGTCCATTGAAACTTCGCCGATTTCTGGGTCAACTTCGTGAGCGGTGCAGAAATAGAAGACAAAACTTCAACGAATCTCCTGTAATAACCTGCTAAGCCAAGAAAGCTACGAACCTCTGTAGGAGTTGTGGGCCTTGGCCAAGTTTTCACGGCCTCAATCTTTTGACTATCCACTCGAATACTATCGGCTGCAACAATATGCCCCAGAAATGCAACTGAGTTCAACTAAAACTCGCATTTGGAAAACTTTGCAAACAACTCTTAAGTTCGAAGAACTCCAAGTACAGTACACAAATGATCCGCATGTTCTGCCTCAGATCTAGAATATACCAAGATGTCGTCGATAAATACGATCACAAATAAATCCAGGAAAGGCCTAAACACTTTGTTCATCAGATCCATAAACACCGTCGGTGCATTAGTTAGCCCAAAGACATTACCTGAAACTCAAAATGACCGTATCTTGTCCTGAAGGCTGTCTTAGGGATATCTTTCTCCCTAACTTTCACTTGGTGATACCCGGATCTCAAATCAATCTTTGAAAACCATCTGGCACCTTGCAATTGATCAAATAAGTCATCAATCCTAGGAAGAGGATATTTATTCTTAATCGTCACCTTATTCAATTGCCGGTAATCAATGCACATTCTCAAGGAGCCATCTTTCTTTCGGACAAACAATACGGGTGCTCCCCACGGGGATGAACTACGCCTAATAAAGCCTTTATCAAGCAAGTCTTTCAATTGCTCCTTCAACTCTTTCACTTCTGCGGGAGCCATTCTATAAGGAGGAATAGATATAGGCTTAGTGCCCGGAAAAACATCAATTGCGAAATCAATCTCCCGCTCGGGAGGAAGGCCTGGAAGCTCTTCCGGGAACACATCCGGAAATTCATTTACTATGGGAACTGACTGAAGAGTCGGCGATTCGGCTTCTACATCTCGAACCCGAACTAGATGATAAATGCAACCTTTCATGATCATTTTCCTTGCCTTTAGATAGGAAATAAACCTACCCTTCGGCGACGCCGTATTCCCTTTCCATTCTAAGACTGGTTCCCCCGGAAATTAGAAGCGAACCATTTTCATTCTGCAATTGACATTGGCATAACAAGAAGCCAACCAATCCATGCCCATAATGACGTCAAAGTCTACCATCTTTAGCTCATGCAAGTTGACTATAGTACGGCGGTCACAAATCAAAACTATGCAATTTCTATATACTCGGCTAGCTATCACCGATTCACCAACGGGTGTAGACACCTCAAAAGGTTTGATCGACTCTGGTTCGACCCTAAATCGACCCGCAATATATGGATTAACATATGACAATGTGGTGCCCGGATCAATCAGAGCATATACATCATGAGAGAATATCGATAATATACCTGTGACCACATCAGGAGAAGACTCGAGATCTTGGAGTCCAGCCAACGCATAAACACGGTGCTGAGGACCGCTAGAACTAGGAACTCTCCCTCTGCCTCTACCATGGGCGACTAGCCCATGTGAACCTGGCCCCATAGGGCGCATGGAAGATGAAGATCCGGCTACTGACCCTGAAGGCTGGGTCCTACCTCTACCATGAATCGAAGGGCAATCACACATAATGTGGCCTGGTCGACCACATGAATAATAACCCTCTGAACCCAATCGGCATTGACCCCAATGCAACTTCCCATACAGGGAACATTATGGTACGGGTGGCTTTGCCTGACCCGAATCACCTCTAAACTGGGACCTCGAAGAACTCGGAATCAGCCCCGCTCGAGCAGATCTATCAAATCTCGGGCCTGAAAACCGTAGAGGTGCACTGGTCATAGAATAGCCTGAATGCCTAGGAAACTACTGCCTGTGCCCACCTCTAAACTCACTCGCCGGACCCGAAGATCTGGCCCTCTTACTATGGCCCCTATCTTGCTCGCGTTCACTTCTTTGCTGTTGCAGGCTTTCTTCTAAGTTCTGAGCATAGGCCTGAATGCGTGCAATATCCATATTGTCCTGAAGGGACGCAGTCAAGCACTATCCATCAAATGTGGCCCGAGGCATATAAAGTTAGAGGAAAGCATCAACAAACTCTTGCCATACTGGGGGAGGTGCATTGGCTCCCCGTGAAGCCATCCAAACCGTATACCATTGGATCAAGACATCTCTCAATCTATATGACGCTAGCTCCACCGATTCAGTGTCCAAAGCATGTATCACTTGAAGCGTCCTCAACATACCATCAATGAAATCCTGAGGGTCCTCCTCCAGCTTTGACCCGAAGAATTCCGAAGGATTCAAAGTAATGAAGTCACGGGCCCTTGCACTAACAGCCCTATCACCTTGCCTTGAACTCTGCCTCTGAGTCTGGGCCGCAACCAATTGAGTCCGCAAATTAATGGCCTGTTTCACATCTTAGCCCGAAGCATCCGGTGGAGGAGCCGGAGGTGCTGGAGCTGGGGCTGAGGCTCCCTCATGCTCCTCTAATGTAGGCACCGAACGGGAGGACTGAGACTGAGCCGCACTCTGGGACTCACTTTCGTCTACTACTGGTGGCGGTGCTCTTTCAGCCCGCTTCTCCGCCACCGCCTTGCCCTTTTGGGCTGCTGTAGCTTTTCTCATTCTAGGCATTTTTGAAATACACAACACACGATTAAGGATAAAGAATTTCTTATATCATAGCTCTATCGCACGATTCTTATGAAGAAAGAAGGTCATTTAGTCCTAAAATGTCCGCAGCTTCTTGTTTATAAGTGTGGCGCGCAACACACGCATAACCAAGACTCTACTAGACACGGCTCGTAGACACACCTTAGGACTGAACTGCTCTGATACCACTTTTGTCACGACCCGTCTGGAGGGCCGCGACGAGAACCCGGTGCTAGCCCACCCGGGCACCCCTTAACTTACTCTTATGCATACATCTAGGTGAGCCATACAGTTAAACATATAAATCTATTCATTCATCATACTAGTCCAATTGGACGACAATGCCTTTATATCATAATTGGCATCTTGGCCACATCAAATGTACATAAGCCGACAAGTCTACCAAAAGATATTTAAAATATAGGCCGACAAGGCCGGTCATGTCTAACCATATACACGTGGCTACGAGCCTCTAAGAAGAGTATAACATATCACATAAGCGGGACAGGACCCAGCTATGCCCATAATTATGTACACAAAAGAATAAGTACCCAAAAGCTATGGCTCCGAATGAAATGGAGCTCCGCTATGCAATCTCAGAGAAAGCAACTATGGATCAAGCCTGTCTCCCTGTGCACCTGCGGGCATGACGCAGCGTCCACAAACAAAAGGATGTCAGTACGAAGAATGTACTGATTATGTAAAGCATGATCAATATCAATGTAGAAGTATAATGAGCATCATAAGAAATAGCACAAGATGGGAGAGGGTAATATTATCGCCATGGGCACTTACTTGCCTTTCGTAGAAACTTTCCAGTCTAATGTGTGTTTGTGCTCATACCTCAATATCCGTATACATGTTCGTATCCATTCCATATTAGTACTCGTATTCGTATACATACCCTTATTCACATTCATATTGTATACATAATCATATCACATACATAATCATATCATATACATAGCATTTACATAATATACCCGACCCCGAAGGTTCGGTGTTTCACGTACCCGACCATAGCTAGGCTCGGTGGTCATACATACCTGGCCAACCAAGGCTCAGTGTTACACATACCTGGCCCTACCAAGGCTCAGTGTTATCCGTACCCAACTGCAGTGGTGTGCGCGCATTACGTAAACATACATACATCTACATCTATACATATACTACCCGGCCATATGAGCTCGGTGTTTCATAGTAGCCATACTGTCACGACCCAGCCCCGTGGGCCATGACTAATGCCCGAGCTGGGCACTAATATACATATCTGTTAGACATAATCAAACTGAAACTAAACATTGCCTGGAAACTTGCGAAACATAATGTTATCTCAGGGTGTCACATGCATATATCAAGGCAACTTGTTTCCTGAGGAGTCACAACCATCAAAAGATAACATAGTACACAAGCCGACAAGGCTGTCATAACGTACGGGAACGTCCAAACTATACACACGCAAGCCGACAAGGCTGCCACTAGATACAACTTCCCAAAATATGAATATACGCAAGTCGACAAGGCTGTCACTACGAATGGGAACGTCCCAAAATGCAAGTCATGCTAACACAGCCGAACAGCATCAACAGTAACATATGACCGGACAGGGCCCCGTCGTACCCCTGGACAAAAGCATATATATATATATCAGGAAGTCTGTACCAAAAGCTAGGCTCCGGAACAACGGAGCTCTCCAAGACAGCAGAAAGGGAATCCTAAGCTGGCGGATCACCAAAGCGAGTATCTGCACCTGCGGGCATGAAACGCAGCTCCTCGAAGAATAGGGGTCAGTACGAAATATGTACTGAGTATATAAAGCATGAAATACAGCAAAGAGGATCATAACTAAAATAAGGAGTACAGAAAACAAGTACAATGTCCAGAATACCAAAACACTTGCCTTTGAAACATAAATCATGCATGTCAATATCATATATCATATCCGGCCCATTATGGGACTCGGTGAATATGGTCACCACCCAATTTTTGGCGTCATAACACAGCATAACACCATAAACACATCATAACGCCATAACACAGCATAACTCCATAACAGAGCATAACTCCATCATATATTTATGTATCATATTCCGGCCCTCCAGTGAGGGACTCGGTGAACAATGCAGTGAAACTGTGCACGATAACATACCCGGCCCGGGATTCGATGAAAGACATATTGAGGCATGCACGAGCAGAGTAGTGAGCAACCATATGCAATTTAAAACATTATCAAGACTCAAACAGAATAAGAAGAAGGGATTAACACCTGAGTATCAATAGCGACAATCATATCAAATATCCCCCGAATGGCATCATACATAATATCAAAAGAGCCTTAGAAATCATAGACATATGCCAATATAGTATGAAATAGCTTATAGAAGTCAAGGGCATTAGTTATCGTAGAGTTTCTAAGGATAGAAGCTTATATATATCGACTACTATCCAATGTATAGAAAACTGAAGAGGGAAGCTCAATCATTTTAGGAGTTCTAACATCAAGAAGTGAATAAGAATCATGAATCACGCTTGAAACTTATGAATAGAATTACCCCAAAGCTCATATCATTCGTCACTTAAATCTAAGACATGCCAAAAGAAAGAAGGGACAGCTTTACATACCTGTTAAAGGTTATTCGTAATCTCGTTCGCTTCGTCGCCCCTTTAGCCTATTTAATATAAAAATAACGCTATTGTCAGTAACTATACTTCCTAGCTCATAAATCTGTAACCAATCGCCTATAGAACTTATTCTTTAACTTACACTTTCTCGATTAGGGTTTAATTGGTTAAGGACTTAACGGAAATCGGGCAGCATTTCCCCTATATATTCGCCTAACCCGAATTTCCAATTATTCTCCTGTTATCACAGAAGTACCAAAAATAGAGATATACGTACAAAATTCTTACAATTCAGCCCATAACAATTCCAACAACCCAACAATCCTTCTTACTCCTATTCAACCCACAATTTCGCATAACAACGATTTCATGCAATTTCTTACTTCCAATTTCATCCAATCCAATTTTAATCCTTCCATTATAACACTATTAATACAATTATACTATAAAATAAGAAAATCTTACCAAATTTTTCGCGGAGGAATTTCTACACTCAATTTCTCCAATTTTACAATTTCTTCTTCTCCAACTTAATTTCCAATGTTGCTATCACCTCCTTGAACTTGTAATGCACTTGAAACTTGATCAAAACATCCAAGAATAAAAAACAATTTCAACACCATGGCTGGCCGAGGGCAGCCATGGATGAATTGTGATTTTTTTCTCTAAGTTTAATTTCTTGAAAATGAAATCAAAATGTGAATTTGTTCACCATTGATCATATATATATACTTTCCTATAGGGTGACACGTGGCCCCTCCCATGTGACTCACTAATCCACTTCTTGGATATATTTTTTTTAATTCGGGTGGGGGCCAACTTTAGTAATTAGGCTTAATTAATTTAAATTAATCACTAATTCTCACTTAATAATCTAATCACAATTGATTAATCCCTAACCTCTAATAATATTTTTACACTAAATAAAATTTGTAAACAATTTATGTTCTAATTAAAATTAAAAATTAAAGGTTCCTATTTCATGTCCGAAAATAATTCCGCCTTTAACTTGAGTCGATTTGGTTACGAATAATTCGACGTATAAATATACGGGGTATAACATCCTTCCCCCCTTTAGAACATTCGTCCTCGAATGTTAAACTGATTCTGAATTCCCAATACTTTCTCAAGTGTTCTCTTATTTAATTATGCCCTTCACATACCTCTTCCATTGGTCGATTCGCTATAATTCATTATAACGCATTCCATGCCTCTACATAGCCATTCCTGTAATATCTCTTCTTTCTATTGCTTCCCAAGGTAATAATTCCACGTCATTGCCTTTACTCTCCTTTTACTTCGCAGTCGGTTGTCAGTTGTATTGCGAGCTCTTCCGTTGAAATCTTACTTTCTTCCTTGTGCGCTTAGTCTTAACTTGACTCCTTTTTCTCCTATAGTTATTCCCTTAAGGTATCGTTTCCTTTATCTTACCTCTCAATCTTTAAATGTGATTTTAATAACGCGCAGACGTCCCTCGTCGGTTCATTAGACTTTAATATCCCTGGGGTATCGTATGACTCTGGTAACCTGTGGACCCTTCGCAGGTTCTACGAGTAAAACGAAATTTCCTAGAGGGTAACATTTTTGTACTCCAATATCCTTGCCTTACTCCGCTGTGACAGTCCGTATTCTGGAATCCTCAACATCAGTGTCACTTTCTGACTTCCTTTTAAAGGTCTTTAACTATCACTTGCTTTTACTTCTTGATCTCGATCTTTAGGGTTGGTTATCAAATAGCGCTAGGGTCCCCTCATATTATAACTTTACTGTCATCCAGTAACCAGTAACCCGCTTATTCTGATTGTCTCGGTTAAATCATTTCGTAATTTCCCTTACCCTAATTGGCAATACTTTAGTCATATTATCTCGTGTCATTTCTCTATTCTTTATTCAAACTCTTCCATTGTCTCTTTACTCAAATTTTGCTCTTAGTCTCCCTATCACGCATCAGAATATGCGCAAGTACTCAAATGAACCAGAAAAATACCTTAGCATCGTCTCACTAGTCTTCATGCAGACCTTACATTCTCCCCTTGTATCTTACAATTAGGATCGGGGTAAATCTTTGGCCCAACCATGATCATGTACTATTTGCTCTCAGTACTAATTCTATCTCGGTAGTTTTGCCTCAAACCATTTTACACCTTTCTTTGATGTATTCAAAATATCGCAACTGCGTTGTTGTTACTGAATTCTTACTCTTTTTATCAAGTACTCCCTTGGTCTCATCCTTAGCATACAAATATACGTGGGTTGCATAACTATTCTTGTACAATTTGTACAAGTGCATCCAATCTTACTCATAGTCTTTCCTTCTCCTGGTTTATTCTACTCTACATACCTTATTGTACTAAAACTCACTTGTTGTCTATTTTGTCATACTCCTTTCCCTTCCTTTACTACTTATGTGTCACAATGTCATTAGCCAATAACTCTGTTGCATAAACCTTAACCTCTAATCCAGTATAGCCTTGCTATCCCTTATAATATCTTTTAAGTTACTTGTTACCATTCTCTTGTCGTATTCTTCCTTTTTATAAGCATCCACCTTCTGATGTCATATTATCCAAGGTCTTTACCAATAATTCTCAGCACTGTCTCAAATACCATCTTGGCTTCTATCCGTTTATTTCTGGCTTTCAGATCCCACTAACTTGTTTCGTCATGGGATCTCACTTGAAGTTTAAGTATTCACATTAAACGTGTTGCAGTGTCAGTTGATTTCGTCTTACATTTGCATTTCTCTCATCCGCTTCCCCCCTTTAGGGTGTACCCACATTATTATCTATTTATATTCTACTCTATGTCCCCATTTTCAATTTTCAAATTCATATGATTCTTTTCCCATACATTTGGTATACTGCACCATATCCATGTCTTCCTTTATATCATCTATAACTTAGATTCCCCATGTATGAAACCCCAACACAATCACGAGGCGATGAGAACTCTCGATATATAGTACAAAATCTTATCTGATGGTTGGTACTCGAGTAATGTAATTAATGTAGCACTTTATCCGAAGCCCCATTCCATTCATTCTAACCTGTAATTAGCTAGTGCTTATAGTCGTTTCAAATTCTCCCTTTAAGTGGCACTTATATTCTAATGATAAGTGTCCCAAGCATTCTTATAACACCATATTTATCCCGACGGATATCACCTGTTTCTTCTAATAAATTCACAATACATCAGTTGTTTTGTAAATCCGCAATCTTTGTCTTTTAAGGATTTCACCATTTCCGAGGTGAAGTCACATACACGTAGTACTCCTTTATGCCTCATGTTCTTTCATCCTTGTAGTATACCCAACACTAACTTCTAACTTACTCGAAATCATATCAAATTCGTCTTAATAGTGGTCTTGTTTTATCACTTTCTCATCATACTACACCTTAAGTTCGTAGCTATATATTTCCCTTTTGTCCTATACTCATACTTAATTAAATACGTCTATCTTGAGTGCTTCCTTTAGTATTCCATTCATTTCTCCAGTCTATGTCCATCTTTTATTTTGTGCACGAGCAATTTCATGCTACTCCTGTATCCTTCGGTAAACACTACTTCTACATAACCCCTTTTTCACTGTCAACACATATTCTATTCATCCCTATTTGTTCTTATCATACTAGTCATTTCTGGCACTCATTCTGTCTCATTGCTCATCTTCCTTTAGTTACTTCCTTGCTAGGCTTTACTCACTTCTATAGCAATCCTTATGGTATGCACATTGCATCATGTTCGTAATCCATCCTATAACGTAACACTTCTTAATCTTATTCACGATTCTTACTATGTTTTAATTACACTATGTGGACTAGACGTACTTAATCCTTCACCCTTTTTGATCAATCTTACCCTTAATATCTCACATGTTGTCTTAACAATACCTTCATAATTTGTCATAACTCTCCCTCTTCCGTACTTTTGTCTTAATCATACTACTACTCCTTTTAACTGTAAACTCGTCGTAATTTACCCATACTTATCGGTTCGCTCGATATCTCAATAAAATGTTCTCTTACGAGTTGCCACCTTTTTTCTAAATCATCCTTTAGTATCACAAGCCCTTCCGAGTCATCCTAGCATTTCACCAACAACATATGAAATACATGATCCTAGACAGCGCACAAGTTTAAGTTTTCCTTCCACAAATTCCATCTCTAATTAGTTGATTAAGAACTAATAAAATGTTACTAGGAAGCATTCTCCAACCACCACCAGAAGAAAACTAGAATCCGACAAGCACCACAGGACTTCTTAGTGCTTGATTCACATGGTTTACTTCCAGGTTTATTCTTGAGTCGTGAACGAATTATTTAGTTCATAAACTACTTGCTGTATGCTTTGTACTTTTCAATAAAAGTGAAGCTTAATTACCGGATGTTTTTTCCCTTCAACATAAGCTTTTTCTAAGGCAAAACTGTGGCTGGAAAGTATTCTGGTCCATTCAAATGAATTCCAAACTTTGCTGCTCATATATGCTTTTTCGAAATAAATTTTCCCAAGTATGAATGTTGCTCCTCACGAATGACATGGAGGGTATCTCTTAAAGCTTTAGTCCAACATAATAAATTTACCCTATCAGTATCAACTTTCAAGACATATTATGAACCTATATCTCATTCTCTTCTTTTTCCTATTCCTGGGAAAATTTGGGCAGAGTTTCCTCTGTACTTCTTACTATCCCAAAACCTGCACGCAGGAAATACCAACAATGCCTTACAGGGCCAACATACACATGTATATTATATCACAACGCAGCCACACCGGGCTCCCCATATTAGTCACAGGATAAAAGTGGCGAACTTACCTCGTATATCCAACTCCAACTGTACCTGTCACACTTTTCTTTCTTTTTCCCTTTTAATCTTTAACTGCAAGTTTCAATCATACCTGCTGATTCCTTTAGCTTCTTCTGTGTATACCTTATAACTGGGCTTATCTACAATATATATACATTCAACCCCTTTCCTTGCTATACTTACCATAACTCACCATAATGATGGCCAGTTTTCCATTCCGTATATACAAATTCTCATTATGTAACCTTGATATCCAACTTTCACCCATGTGTACAACTATTTTCCATCCTAGAATTCAAAATTCCTACAGTGATGGGAACATCTTGGTCATTGTTACTCGTAAATACCTGGTTGTCGACCCTTTTGATTTTCGCTCGCCGCTATTAGGTAACAATCTATAACAAATGCACATACATAGGAAATTTCGATAAGGTCTTGTATGCCTGTAGTCGATCAGTCTCTAGTCTGATCTGGTGATCTATAGGGCGAAGGATGCTCCTTGTCATCATCTGCCCGCCATCTACTCGTCTGGCCTTCATCATCTTCCTCATCGGAGTCCGGGGAATGTAGATAACCAGGCAACTCCTGGTTTACCAATGACCAGGATAGGGGGCAGGAGTAATCTGTAACGCTTACCGAGATAGCCTAACGTGGTGTCCTGCCATACGAGCAACTGGTATGGCCTCGGGGACCGCCTCCCTAGATATCAAAAACTCTGGAGGAATTATCGCTGGGTCCTCCGATGGATCAGTCTCGATAGAATAACAGAGGCTCCTCCTGCTTGGTCCTGGAGCCTGGGGTCCTGAATTTACCCTAGGGGCCTTCTTAGCACCCCCACTATCTGAAGCTGGCCTCTTCATATTTCGCAATTCTGCACCTACCTACAGGAAAAGAGGTCAGAAAAAATCTTTCCTAGACTCTGGCTCTATCGCACGATCTAAGACAGAAGGAGAGATAATATCCTAAATGTCCTGTAGCCTCCTTTTTATAGATGTGGTGCACAACACACCGATAAACAAGACTCTACTAGATACGGTCTGTAGACACTCCAAGGATGAACTGCTCTAATACCACTTTTGTCACGACCCAGCCCCATGGGCTATGACTAGTGCCCGAGCTGGGCACTCATATACATATCTGTTAGACATAATCAAACTGAAACTAAACATAGCCTGGAAACTTGCGAAACATAACGTTATCTCAGGATCACATGCATATACCAAGGCAACCTGTCTCCCGAGGAGTCACAACCATCAAAAGATAACATAGTACACAAGCCGACAAGGCTGTCATAACGTACAGGAACGGCCCAACTATACACACGCAAGCCGACAAGGCTGCCACTACATACAACATCCCAAAATATGAATATACGCAAGCCGACAAGGCTGTCACTATGAATGGGAACGTCCCAAAATGCAAGTCATGCTAACATAGCCGAACAGTATCTATATACAACCCACCCATATGTCTACAAACCTCTAAGAGTATTAACAGTAACATTTGACGGGACAGGGCCCCGTCGTACCCCTGGACAAAAGCATATATATCAGGAAGTCTGTACCAAAAGCTAGGCTCCGGAACAATGGAGCTCTCCAAGACAGCAGAAAGGGAATCCTAAGCTGGCGGATCACCAAAACGAGTATCTGCACCTGCGGGCATGAAACGCAGCCCCCCGAAGTAAGGGGGTCAGTACGGAATATGTACTGAGTATATAAATTATGAAATACAGTAAAGAGGGTCATAACTGAAATAAGGAGTACAGAAAACAAGTACAATGTCCAGCATACCAAAACACTTGCCTTTGAAACATAAATCATGCATGTCAATATCATCTATCATATCCGGCCCATTATGGGACTCGGTGAATATGGTCGCCACCCCATTTTTGGCGCCATAACACAGCATAACACCATAAACACATCATAACGCCATAACACAGCATAACTCCATAACACAGTATAACTCCATAACACAGCATAACTCCATCATATATTTATGTATCATATTCCGGCCCTCCAGTGAGGGACTCGGTGAACAATGCAGTGAAACTGTACACGATAACATACCCGGCCCGGGACTCAGTGAAGACATATTGAGGCATGCACGAGCAGAGTAGTGAGAAACCATATGCAATTTAAAACATTATCAAGACTCAAACAGAATAAGAAGAAGGGATTAACACCTAAGTATCAATAGCGACAATCATATCAAATATCCCCCGAATGTCATCATACATAATATCAAAAGAGCCTTAGAAATCATAGACATATGCCAATATAGTATGAAATAGCTTATAGAAGTCAAGGGCATTAGCTATCGTAGAGTTTCTAAGGATAGAAGCTTATATATATCGACTACTATCCAATGTATAGAAAACTGAAGAGGGAAGCTCAATCATTTTAGGAGTTCTAACATCAAGAAGTGAATAAGAATCATGAATCAGGCTCAAAACTTATGAATAGAATTACCCCAAAGCTCATATCATTCGTCACTTAAATCTAAGACATGCCAAAAGAAAGAAGGGACAACTTTACATACCTGTTAAAGGTTATTCGTAATCTCGTTCGCTTCGTCGCCCCTTTAGCCTATTTAATATAAAAATAACGCTATTGTCAGTAACTATACTTCCTAGCTCATAAATTTGTAACCAATCTCCTATAGAACTTATTCTTTAACTTATACTTTTTCGATTAGGGTTTCATTGGTTAAGGACTTAACGGAAATCGGGTAGCTTTTCCCCTATATATTCGCCTAACCTGAATTTCCAATTATTCTCCTGTTATCACAGAAATACCAACAATAGAGATATACATACAAAATTCTTACAATCCAGCCCATAACAATTCCAACAACCCAACAATCCTTCTTAATGCTTTTCAACCCACAATTTCGCATAACAACGATTTCATGCAATTTCTTACTTCCAATTTCATCCAATCAAATTTTAATCCTTCCATTACAACACTATTAATACAATTATACTATAAAACAAGAAAATCTTACCAAATTTTTCTCGGAGGAATTTCTACACTCAATTGCTCCAATTTTACAATTTCTTCTTCTCCAACTTAATTTCCAATTTTGCTATCACCTCCTTGAACTTTTAATGCACTTGAAACTCTATCAAAACATCCAAGAATCAAAATTTGTTTCAACACCATGGCCGGCCGAGAGCAGCCATGGATGAATTGTGATTTTTTTCTCTAAGTTTAATTTCTTGAAAATGAAATCAAAATGTGAATTTGTTCACCATTGATCATATATATATATACTTTCCTATAGGGTGACACGTGCCCCCTCCCTTGTGACTCACTAATCCACTTCTTGGATATTTTTTTTTAATTCGGGTGGGCCCCACTTTAGTAATTAGGCTTAATTAATTTTAATTAATCACTAATTCTCACTTAATAATCTAATCACAATTGATTAATCCCTAACCTCTAATAATATTTTTACACTAAATAAAATTTGTAAAAAATTTATGTTCTAATTAAAATTGAAAATTAAAGGTTCCTATTTCATGTCCGAAAATAATTCCGCCTTTAACTTGAGTCGATTTGGTTGCGAATAATTTGACGTATAAATATACGGGGTATAACACATACAAGGGCATACACACATATAGCTCATAAGAATCTTTACTATTATCATTACTATCATCATCGTCATCGTCATCGTCATCATCATCGCTATCACCATTATAGTCGTCATCAATATCATTATCACTATTATCATCATTCATCACACTTATCTTTATAGGCTTACTCGTCATACGAGGAACTTAGTACAATCGTAGCATATCAATAATCGTGAGCTTAATAGCTCGGAAGATTGAATCATTTATGAGACATCACAGACTTATGGAAGATTTAGATGTTTGGCCAAAGAACCATGCCTTATGAAAGAAGGGTTAGCCTTACATGCCTTTTCGTTGCACTATTCTACACTTGCGCGTTCTCCTCCAATGCTAGCGTTTCTACCTTCATCGAAGTCATACTATCATTAGAATCGATAGCTAGCATATATGACTAAAGCTAGAGAAAATCGGACAGCATCTCCTCCATAACGTATCTCAACTCCCAAACGTCAATAACAAATTCACGATGCCATAACAATAGCCATTACTCATTCACATTATCCATATTTCTAGACTTACATTCAATTCATCCATAACCATGGCCATAACACACACGACGTCCATTTACATACGTTGTTTACCTCATGTTCTCAACATCATTTATATTGTATTTACATCACAATACATCAAGACCCATAGCTCAATTCATACTATTTCTCAAAATGAGACTATTCCATATTCATGACTCATTTTTTTTTCTATACTCTTCTACAATCCAAGTATTTCAACTCTTAACTACCTTAAACAACATAGAAATATCATGAATCTTACCTTAAATGTTGTAGGAACAAGCTCTAGTTGATAATACTCCACTTTGAGCAAAACCCTAGTTTATCTCCATTTGGATTTCTTGACCTTGGATGATCTTTGATGGTTTTCTTACACTTGATTCCCTTGATTTATGTTGTTGATCACCAAATATCCTTGAATTCTTGTGGAATATATGTAGAGAGATGTTCTAGAGAGAAGGGGTGCGATGTATAAGTGAAATGAAATAAGCCTTGGTCCCCTTATTTAATGACTTAAAAATCTTATTTGAAGTGCACAATGGTCGTAAACTTGGTTTACGGTTCGTATTTCAGTTTACGGACCGTCCTTCGTGGTCGTATTTAATCACAACAGAACCAGAAACTCAGGCTAAAACATGGTGATTTACGATCACGGTTTACGAGCCGTAAACCACTTTACGGTCCGTATTCCAGGTCGTATTTAACCATTGATCATTTGGCAGAAAGTTGAAGTTTTGGAAGCCAAAATACGACATGGTAGTTTACGGACCGTATACCACTTTACGGTCCGTATTTCATTTTACGACCAACTGGCCAGAATGCAAACTTGCAACTTTTCACATTTCCAAAACCTATAATTAGTCATTGTGGAGCATAACCTATCTCTTATTGCAATTTCCTTTGAAATATTACTTAAGGCCTTCTATTGTCATTTCTTACTCAGGGAAATATCGTATGCTCGCACTCCTCACTAGTTCATTCATTGAGCAACAAAGGAAGATTTTTCGAGGTGTAACACATGTCTAGTACTCTAGTAGATGTTCGTAGATACGTATGTGTGGGTAGTATGGTCTCACGATTTCCTCATTGTATATATATTATTTTGATAGCCAAAGGGCTTATGTATATAAAGGTAAATATGTTTCAAGTGAAAATGGTTCTTCTATGATTATAAGCATAAGATTAGTAAATGATCGCAGGATGAGTATGATTACTAGTAGTATGAGCGGTGCTCGTTGGTTAGCCCGGGTACCCGTCATGGCCCCTAGTCGGGTCGTGAAAGTTATAATTTACTTTAGTTAGACTTTGATTAGCGAATCGTATATACATTTAGAGTTGACGGGAGAATGCATGCTTAGGTCTTCGAACACGGAGTTTTGGATGAACCGATTGTTAATATGATTAAAATATGGCATAAATAGGTCTATAATAATAATTTTTTAGTTAATGATAAGTGATATTGTCACTAGGGAGATGCCTCATGTTTACTTTTATGCAACTTTAGAAGGGGATGAATTTCGTGTGTATGTCCTATTTTGCTGAACATTTATAATGGTGTTTCCTTGAAATTGCAAGGTCGTATTAAAATAATTATATTGAGTTGGTTTGACTCTATGCTCATCAAGGGCTGAAATTATGAATGAATTGTCATATAGTTTCATGCATTGCACTGCATGGTTTATGCGGAGATACAGGTAACGGAAAAAGGCGAGTACGAGCATGGTGTTATCCGGCCTTATGGTCATGGAGTTGAGTACATGAACTACTTATATGTATATGATTTTGAATCCACGACCGAGGTTCGTTCCAGGGCGGAGGTTTGTGTCACGACCCGACTAGGGGCCATGACGGGTACCCGGGGCTAACCATCGAGCACCACTCATTCTATTACTCATCATACTCAAATCATAGGAAAATTATTTTTCATTTGCAAACATAATCACTTTTATATACATAAGCCCTTCGGCTATCAAAATAGTATTATAGATACAATAGTAACATCGTGAGACCATACTACCCACACATGCGTATCTACGAGCCTCTACTATAGTGCTAGACATAGGGACGTGACATGTTACACCTCGAGAAATTTTCCGTTCATGCACAGTGAATAGACTGATGAAGGGCACGAGGTATACGCCGTTTTGATAGGTAAGAAGTAGCATTTGATGCTCCTAATCGCGATTTCAAAGACATTTGAAGTAAGAGAAGAAAGTTTGCCAAGAGGAGGCAAGGCATACGAGATGCATCCGAAAGGATTTACGAGTAATGAGTTAATGATGATTTAATGATGCTTTGGAGAAGAGTTATAACGTCCCTTAGATTTTTAATGAGGTGATAAACAAGTGCTAAGGAGGTTCCATGAGGATTGGAGATCAAACGAGTCGACGAGAACGAACTTCGGAAAAACTGGGCATTATACGGCCAAACATACTGGCCGTATAAAACATACGGGCCGTATGTTCAACCGTATAATCATCCCATATTAGCATCCCTCTCTGGACAAAATCTACGGCCATACATACGGTCAGTATAATTTATACGGACCGTATGTTGGTCCGTAGAAACTGGTCGGGTCAGATTTTGTTTATTAATAAGGGATCCAAGTTCATTTCATTTCATTTCCCCTTCACTCCCCTTCTCTCTAAAACATCTCTCTACACTTCTCCCACAAGAATTCAAGGGATATTAGTGATCTACTTCATCAAACCAAGTGAATCAAGTGTAAGAAATCCATTAAAGTTCATCCAAGGCAAGGAATCCAAGTGAAGGTGAAACTAGGGTTTTGCTCAAGTGAGGAGTTTCCACCCAAGGTTCATTCCTACACTATCTAAGGTAAGATTTATGGTATTTTCCTTGTTTTTTAAGGTATTTGAAAGTTGAAACACTTGGCTTGTAAAAGAATATAGAAAAATGGGTCATGAAAGTGAGAATAGTGTCATTTTGAGTGATAGCTTGAATGGAGTCATGATTCTTGATGTGTTGTGATATGGTTATGTTATAAATAATATTAAGGACATGGGGTAAGCATTATATGTGAGAAAACGTACTAGTATACTATGACCATGATTATGGATGAATTGAAGTGGAATTGTGAAATGAGGGTAATGTAGATGAATGACGATTATTGGTTATGATATTGTGAACGTTATTATAAATGTTTGGGAGTTGATATACAATATGGGGAAGGTTGTATAAAAAAAGGAAATGCTGCCCAATTTTCTCTAGCTTTAGTAAGCACGTTCATATAATTGATTAGCTAATGTGAATGCGAATTCTCTTGAAGGTAGAAACATGAGCATTGAAGGAGAACAATCAAGCGATGGAAATTGTTAAATGAAAGAGGTATGTAAGGCTAGTCCTTTCTTTCTAAGGCATGACTCTTATGGTATGAATCTTCCTATCTCTCCATGATTTTTCTACATATCGGGAATTATGAATCTACGAGTATAAAGAGCTTCATACAAAATAAAGAAAAGAGATACGTTACGAGCATGACAATACCGATGATGAAACTAAGTCCAGAAATCCTAAAGCTCATGATACGATATTCCTACGAAGCTAATGACCCTTATATGATTCCTATGATATTATTTCCCTACCTCTCCATTGTCACGACCCAGCCCCATGGGCCATGACTAGTGCCTGAGCTAGACACTCGTATACATTACTGTTAGATATAGTCAAATCGAATCTAAAAACAATATGGAAACTTGCAAAAGAACTCCAAAGGTTCATAACGTCATCATATATACATCCAGATAACCTGTCTCCTGAGGAGTCACAACTAATCACAACGTAATATGATACGCGAGCCGACAAGGCTGCCACTACATGTCAATATGATACGCAAGCCGACAAGGCTGCCATTACATATCAATACAATACGCAAGCCGACCAGGCTGCCACAACAGACGAACATATCCATAGCACATCGTATACACATAGCTAAACAAAACTTATACACAACCCACACATATGTCTACAGACCTCTAAGAGTATCGATAGTAAAATATGACGGGACAGGGCCCCGCCGTACCCCTGGATAAACATATTTATACATCAAAAGATCTGTACCAAAAGTCTAGGCTCCGGAACAATGGAGCTCTCCAAGACAGCTGAGCAGAAATCCTAAGCTGGAGGATCACCAAATCGTGTATTGGTACTTGCGGGCATGAAACGCAGCCCCCCGGAGAAAGGAGGTCAGTACGAGATATGTACTGAGTATATAAAGCATGAAATACAATAAGGAGGATCATTACTGAAATAGAGATCACAGGAGACAAGTGTGACATTCAAAATACCAATACACTTGCCTTATGAAATGTAGATCATGCATATCAATATCATATATCGTACCCGGCCCATTATGGGACTCGGTGATTAAAGTCATCACATGCCATCCTTGGCGCCATAATCACATCATCATATCATCATATCATCACATCATCATATCATATATATATATATATATATACACCGCACCCGACCCTCTAGTGAGGGACTCGGTGAACAATGCAGTGAGACTGTGCACAAAAACATACCCGGCTCGGGGCTCGGTGAAAGATATATTAAGGCATGCACGATGTTACATCCCGTACTTTTGTGCGTTGGAAAGCGTGCGAGTTAAATGACATTAGTAACGGCAGCGAGGTTATCCCTCAAGCTCATAGGTGGTTAGAGTGATGGTACAGATGTATTGAAAGAATTAGAAGTCAAGTGAATTGGATAAAATAATTTTCATTAAGGTTCAACGTTTATTTGAGTGAAATACAGTCCAAGCTATAATACCCCGTATTTTTGGACTACGAAATTGAACCGCCAAACATGAGCAAATTTACTCGATCTCGGAGGATTTGGTCATTTCAAGCATGAAAATCAAAGAACTTGGTGTATAATTTAGGACTTAACAAGGGTGGCGACGGTGATTGAGAATAATATTTTATGTGTACCAAAAGGGGCTATGGACTAGAGGTATACCACATGATTATGATAATGAGTATATGAGATATGTTAAATTGGGAACAATTATTTAACTACATGAGATAAAGTGAAGCAGTTAAAATTAGCATAAGGGGACAAGTGTGATATTTTATATGCTACGTGTGGGCATGTCAAGCAAGCAATATATGACTAAGACTATTTGTAGAATTGGAGGCTGATTCAACTGAAATAAGGTCTAGTAATATTAATGAATTGATTAAGTAGATGGGCACCACTAGAAAGAAAACGTTGGACCCTTCTCCATTTTATATAAGCTTCTTATATAGGAAAAACTCATACATATATGTATGCAACGGATTGTATCTTCGAATACAACTTACGTTATTTAGGGGGCTGCTTCTATTGATAAAAAAAATATAGCAGCTACGTGATTTAATGGAGGAGGTAAAGCAGCAACATCTTCTTCATTTCAAGGAAGAAATAAAATGTAATACCTCTCAAGAACAACATAAGGATTTTTGTCGCACTGCTTTGATCTCGTTGTACCACTTTGTCGTGTTGTTAGACCCGAACATTCTTCAAAGTGAAGTAAAGAGGAAGGAGAGGAGTTTTTGGCAAATAAGGTAAGAATTCTCCTCTACTAGATATATTTAAATTCGTCCAGGTCATAGTTAAATTGAGAGACGGGAACTATGAAATTAATTGCGAGAAATCGGATAAATTGTTATTGTCATCATGTGGACTGTTTGGTGGTTGTTATAAATTGTTTGGTGTGCTGGAATATCGTGGGATTGGCCGTAGTTGTTGTTGTTATGTTTGTTGTTATACTAGGTGTATACGGAAATAAAGAAGTGTATACAAGCATCGGTATAGGAATTTATATTGGGCTGTTTTGAAAGTGATTTAGGAATGGATTTGATTTTATTTGAATATGTATTTTTAATATTGTTATTGGTATTGTGATTGATATTTTGGCTAAATTGTGGGAATTGATGAGATAAACCCGAACTTGAGAATAAAATTGTCACTTGGAAAGAGTTGAGTTTGTGGGTTGTTTTCTCGTTATAATCATATGATATGTTATATCCCGCATTTTGTACATTCGGACAATTCAGGATAATTGCGGGGAGCTAAGAGTAAGGCTATATTTCGATCTTGTTTAATATACAAGTTGTTTTTAAATATTATTATGAATATTATTGGCATGGAATATTGAGAAAGGCAAAGGGCAAAAAGGGAAATTCGCAAGACGACTCACAGAAATAGTGAGGAAGGCTAAGGGAAAAATTGGAAATTTCGAAAATTAGTTTCGTGAATTACGAAATATGAACCCAAAGTAATTGGGCTTGCAAAAAAAAAAAAAAAGGCCCAAAATGTGAGGGTGGCCGGCTATGTGGAGGAAAAATGGCCCAAGCCCATGAAATTAAATCCAAGACTAATAAATAAAGAGGGCCTATTCTTGTCATCAAATTAGAACTTTCAAGAAACAAAAAGTGAGAGCAAGAGGACAAGAGGAATTCGGCCATGGAGGAAAAAGGAGAAAAAAATTTCAAGCCTTCCAACTTTGGTCCAAAAATTGTAATTTTCTAGTATTCCTACTAAGTTCAAGACCCTCTTCAACGTTGTATAATTTTTTAGGCAAGAAAACCACTTTTGTGACAAGTGCAAAATTTTATCCAAGTGGAAAAAGGTAAGAATTCATCTTCTTTTATATGTTAAGGATGTTTGTGTATGTTGTAGCATGTGAAAATGGATGGAATTTATGAAAATATGGATGTTGGTATAGTAGCCGTGAGTATGTATGTGTGTGTAGGAATAGTGATTCAATTATTTTATTTAAGTGTTTTGGTTATTGTTGTTGCGGATTCTATATTGATAATGAAAATTTGATGATTCTAGTTGAAATTGTAAGTGTTGGAGAGTGGTGTTAGAAGCTAATGTGATCATAATATCACTTCTTGTAGTTGGGAGAATAATGTTTCTAATGTGTGTGTTGTTGGGGTAGTTGATGAACTTGGAAGATAAAAATGTGTTGGTAATGTTCTTGTTGAAATGGGAAATTTCGGGTGAAGTAGTGATTTGGAGGAATTATTTGAAGATTGTGTGCATTGCTTAAAATGTTCTTGAATTATGTTTGAATGATCTCGAATTGGTAAATGGACATGTGAGCGTTGATATCGGCTTGAATGTATGTAGTTGAATTGAATGTTGATGAACTATGTGGAAAAGAAGGTTGCTAATGTTAGAATGCGTTTTGAATTGATTGTTGATGTTATTAGTATGGTTGTTGGTATTGTTGTTGATGTTTTGGCCGAGTTGAATTCTCGGGGATGTTGAATTTATAGGGGAGATGCTGCCCAAATTTCTGTAGAAAAGTGTTACTTTAAGATTTAACTCCTAAGGGCTTATGGTTAATGTTCGGTATTAGTGACCAATTGTAGATTTTGGGAAGTTTGGAACTTGAGTTTGGATTAGCGTAAGAAGCGAATAAGGTATGTAAAGCTCTACCTTTCTTTCTTTTGGCATGTCTTAGTCATAATAGGCTATGATACGAGTCACGGGAAAACCTCTATTCCTAAAAATCCGGGCATGATTTTGACCCTTATTCATTTCAATGGAATTGAATTATGGACTTTGTGTTTTAATATGCTTTGATGGAAAAATGGCTTAGACACTTTTACTCCTAAAAGAGTCTTGCGTCGTAAAACATCCGTAACTTTCACAAACGGAACCGGATTGCCCTGAAACTTTCGTAGATGACTTCATAAGGCCTAATGTTCGTAATTTATGTACGCCACCTCGACTTGACCCGATGTGGGCCCACGATTCCCGAAACCTTCTTGTATTGTTCTATTTGACCTATTTCCGTACGATAATTAAAAGAAACCTTTGGTTATTGTTCCGACTACTAAACGATAGTTGTTTTAACTATTCCATTGAATCCTATGATATATTTTGATATGTACAAACGATCTTAGAAGTTTTTCTTTGACATAATCCGTCGTAACATCCGAAAGGTACGTACTATGATTATCGTTTGATTTCTTTTCTAAATGACCTATCGTTCGGACTATTCTATCGAGTCTTTCTAAATATTTTATGATGCATATAGTTTCTCACTACTCTACTCGTGGATGCCTCAATGCTTCCTTCACTGAGCTTGGGCCAGGATATGTTATCACGGTAATCCACTGCATTGTTCGCCGTGCCTCGATGTGAGGGGGCAGGTATAGCATGTACGTGGGTTCTGGAGCATGATGTGCCATGTACATATATTCTGATATTTGATGATGTGATATGATTTGGCCATCTGATATGATATGATATGTGCACATTCTGATATTTGATGATATGATATGATATGGCCATCTGATATGTTATGATATGTTACGGAGCTATTCCCTACTCTGGAGTATGATGTGTTGTGGCGCCAGTGATGGGGTGGCGACCACGTTCTGTTCACCGAGTCCCATAATGGGTCCGGATATGGCATATGTTCTGACATGCATTACCTATGTTTTATGCGTAAGCATTTTTTATACTCCGGTTATTGCACTTATTTTCTGTACCCCCTGTTCAGATTATGATTCTATTTACTGTATCTCATGCTTTACATACTCAGTACATATTCCGTACTGACCCCCTTTCTTCGGGGGCTGCGTTTCATGCCACGCAGGTACACCCAGATGAGTAAAGGACACTGCTAGAAGATGCTTCAGCTGGATTGGCGAGCTCCACTTCTTTTCGGAGCGTTTGCCAAGTCGGAGTTTGTGTGATATGATTTCTGATCAGGGTTAGAGACTTTGCAAACAGAGTCGTGGGTATAGTATGTCGGTTGTGTAAGCGGCTTCATCAGCCGATATGTCATTCTGTATTATGTGATAAATTCTATATGATCACAGATTCTGTTTGATTTGGAAAGTATCGAAAAAGAATATTTTTGAAAGTTTATTATGTATTTTATCTTTATTTGATCTGAAAGTCTAATAAGTTTGTGTGTGCCCTAAAGGTCTGTGGGTTCGCTCGGCTCCGGATGTAGGACCGTGTGCCCATCACACCCTAGTGGAATTAGGGTGTGACAATATAAGGATAGAATTCGTAATAAATGACTTCCTTATCTTATTGAGAATTTTCTTAAGTTAAGAAAGAAGCATACAAAAGGTGACATGGGTTGTACAGATCCTACTTCAAGCTTGACGATCATTATAAAGTATTATGAGGTCATTATGGATATATATGTTGTGTTGTTGAGATCTATTTTTGTCATTTTGGCTGTTATTGTGATATATGGAATTGGGGAAATGCTACCTGTTTTGTTTTAGGATCAAATTATCAATTGATATACACGATATACGAAAGCCATCTAAAGTCGTACATGTATTTCCTTGTTATAGGATTAGCATCAGCATTAAGACGAGTTCGTTTTGGGTTTATATTGGCGACTTAAGGTATGTAAAGCTAACCCTTCTTTCTTTTTGGCATGATATTTATAAAACAAACAGACGATGAGTATATAACTCCAAAGAAACTCCAATTCTTAGAGACACTAGGATGGCTAACGTTATTGATTTCCAGAACTTACTTCATTATGTCTTGATACGTGTCTATGACTCCAGCCATCCTATTTTGATGTAATCCATAGTGACATTCGAAGGGTACTTGATATGACTATTGTCTTGATTTTCAAATGATAGTTCATTTTGATTATTCTATTAAGTCTCAGATATGATTTAGTTTGCATATGGTTGCTCACTACTCTGCTCGTGCATGCCGTAATATATCTTTCACTGAGTCCCGAGCCGGGTATGTTTTCGTGCACAGTTTCACTGCATTGTTCACCGAGTCCCTCACTAGAGGGTCGGGTACGGTATATATATATATATGATGATATGATGATGTGATGATATGATGATATGACGATATGATGATGTGATTATGGTGCCAAAGATGGCATGTGATGACTTTATTCACCGAGTCCCTCACTAGAGGGCCGGGTACGGTATATATATATATATATATATGATATGATTATGTCACCGAGTCCTATAATGGGCCGGGTATGATATATGATATTGATATGCACGATTTACATTTCATAAGGCAAGTGTATTGGTATTTTGAATGTCATACTTGTCTCCTGTGATCTCTATTTCAGTCAGGATCCTCTTTACTATATTTCATGCTTTATATACTCAGTACATATCTCGTACTGACCCCTTTTCTGCGGGGGGGCTGCGTTTCATGCCAGCAGGTACAGATAGTCGGTTTCGTGACCCTCCAGCTTAGGACTTCTACTCAGCTATCTTGGAGAGCTCCACTGTTCCGGAGCCTAGACTTTTGGTACAGATCTCATGATGTATGTATATGTTTATCCAGGGGTACGGCGGGGCCCTGTCCCGTTATATTTCACTATCGATACTCTTAGAGGTCTGTAGACATATGTGTGGGTTGTGTATAAGTATTGTTCAGCTGTGTCTATATGGCTTACGTATGGTATTGACATGTTGTGACAGCCTTATCGGCTTATGTATGGTATTGATATGTTGTGGCAGCCTTGTCGGCTTGCGTGTGGTATTGATATGTTGTGGCAGCCTTGTCGGCTTGCGTATCATATTGACATGTAGCGGCAGCCTTGTCGACTTACGTATCATATTATATTTTGATTAGTTGTGACTCCTCAGGAGACGGGATATCTGGATACCTATACATGATGACGTTATGAACCTTTGAGGTTCTTTTGCAAAGTTTCCATATTGTTCTTAAGAATCAGTTTGTCTATATTTAACAGGTACGTATATGAGTGTCCAGCTCGGGCACTAGTCATGGCCCACGGGGTTGGGTCGTGACAAAAGTAGTATCAGAGCAGTTCATCCTCGGCGTGTCTACAGACCGTGTCTAGTAGAGTCTTGTTTATTGGTGTGTTATGCACCATATTTATAAACAGGAAGCTACAGGACATTTAGGATGTTATCTTTCCTTCTTATTCTAGATCGTGCGTTAGAGCCAAGAGATAGGAAATGATATCCTTTATATACTAACCTTGATTTCAGCAGGAGAGTGGTGTCGACAAGAGAAGGTAAATAATGCTACTGGAGGTTACAAAGGTAAGATATTTCATCGAGGTTACGCTATCAGAAATTGTATATACAGAGTGGCAAACTGGCTATCATCAAGGTAAGTTATTGTAAGTATAGTAAGAAAATGGATTGAATGTATATATATTGTTGATAAGTTCAGTTATAAGGCGCGCACAGAAGAAACTGAAGGAATCAGTAACGTTAAGCAGAATATATGTCAGATATAGTGTGAATGTTGCAGATATGATTGAAATACAGTTAAAGATCAGAAGGGAAAATAAACGGGAAAGTGTAACAAGTACAGTTTGAGTTGGACATACGAGGTACGTTCATCATTTTCATATTATTATAAGATATGGGGAGCCATGTTCGGCTATGATACGAGATAATATGTACGTATATATGTTGGCCTTGTGAGGCATTGTTGGTATTTCCTGCGTGCAGGTTTTCGGATAGTAAGAAATGCAGACGAAACTCTGCCAAAAATTTTCTATGAATAAAAAGGGAATGATCTATAAGTTCGTAATATTCTTGAAAGGTCATGTCAACGGTAATGATAAGATTTGACCAAGTTGCAAGTCTGACTTCGAGAAACAAAGTTAACCATTGAATCGATGGTAATAGTAATTATGAGGTCGATATCAATATGGCAAGAAGGAAATGTTAGGACAATTTGGAAGGGTTTGTGATAATAAGAGATGATTTAGAAAAGGCTGGCAAATCTTAATAGGGTGTTATATTGAAGTATCACTGAATTGACAAGCAGGGATAAATTACGACGAGTTTATAGTTAGAAGAAATAACAGTATGATTGAAACAAGAGTACAGAGGAAAAAGAATCGCGACAAATATGAATGTATTGGTAAGATGGCTTGTGAGGTATTGAGGATAAGATTGACCAGAAAGGGTAAAGGGTTAAGGAGTGTTACGCTATAAGATTGATTACGAACAGGATGCAGTGTGAATATCATAAGGGTTGTTATGAAAATGAGTAAAGCCTAGCGAGGGAGTGACTAAAGGATATGACGTGATCTATCTGATTAAAGTATAAAGGCGTGCTATAGAGTGAATAAGAAAGACTTATGAAGTTCTCCTATAGGGAAAGTTCAGGATAAAAATTATATGATAACGGAAATGATAGCGAGCATAAGAAAAGAAGGAGTAATTGAAGGAAGGAAATAAGAAGAAAGCGAGATAACAATGCAATAATAGGGTATGACATGCATAGCTGGGAACACAAGCAATATAAGTGACGGGATTATGAAAGACCAAACTATAGAAAGATGAACAACGAGGTAAAATAAGTGCCAAAAAATGACTGGTATGTTAAGAACAGATGGGGATAAGCAGAGTGCATTTTGAGAATGAGAAAGGGGTTATGTAGAAGTAATGTTTTCCCGAAGGATACAGAGGTAGCATAAGATTACTTGCGCACAGAATAAAAGATGGACATAGACTGGAGAAATGATAAGGGAATTCTAAAGGAAGCACCCAAGATAGACGTAATAGATTGAGTACGAGTATAAAATAAAAGAGAAATATATAGCTACGAACTTAAAGGTGTAGTACGACGACAAGGTGATAAGATAAGACCATTATTAAGACAAACTTGATATGATTTTGACTAAGTTAGAAGTCAGTATTGGGAACACAGCAAGGGTAAAAGAGCATAAGGCATAGAGGAGTACTGTGTCTATATGACTTCACCTCGGAAATAGTGAAATCCTTAAAGGACAAAGACTGTAGGCCTGAGGAACAAATAATGTATTGTAAATCTATTAAAGGAAACAGATGATATAGGCTGGGATAAAGATAATATTACAAGAGAACTTTGGACACTTATCATCGGAATATAAGTGCTACCTAATTGAGAATTTGGAACGACTATAAGTACTAAATTAACTACTGATTGGAGTAAGTGGAATGCAGCTTTGGATGAGTTGCTACCCGGGTTGTATTACTCGAGTATAGATGATCAGATGAGATTTTATACTATATACAGAAAGGTTCTCCTCGCTTCGTGATTTTGTTAAGGTTTCGTATGTGGATAACCAAAGTCATAAATTATAAAGAAAAGACATAGTATGGTAGAGTATACCAAGTGAGTTGAAAAAAAAAGGATCAGATGAATTTGAGATTGGAAATAAGGACATAGAGCAGAATATAAACAGATAATGGTATAAGAACACCCTAAATGGGGGGAAGCGGGTGAGAGAAATGTAGATGTAAGATGGAAACAATTGACACTGAATATATTCGATGTAGATGCTTAAATTGCAATTGAGATCCCTTGCTGAAACAAGTTAGTAAGATCTGAAAGCCAGCAATAAATGGATAGAAGTCAGGATGGTATTTGAGACAGTGCTGAGAATCGTTTGTAAAAGTCTTGAATGATATGGCATTAGAAAGTGGGTGCTTATAAAAAGAAAGAATACGATAAGGGCATGGAAACGAGTAATTTAAGAGATATTATAAAGGATAGTAATGTTATAGAGGCTAAGATGTTGGCAATAGAGTTGTTTGCTGATGATATTGTGAATTACAAGTAGCAAAGGAGAAGGGACAGAAAAATCTCCTACAGTAGGGTATGAGAAAATCAAAGGGTGAATAAAGGAAGGGAAAGGACTATGACAAGAAATGACATGACACAATATGCCTAAAGTGTTATAAGTTGGATTAAGGTAAATTGTGAAGTGGTTTAAGCAAGACGATCAAAATGAACTGGTTACTAGAAGACAGTGGGTTTAAAGAGAACGAACAAAAGGACGGGCACCTTAAGTTTGGGTTGTAACAGAAGGATTAGTTATGAACTATATTACTAAAAAGGGCTAATGCGTAAAATGACCTATGGGTCTCAATGAATTTGTGGCAAAGAACACTATGACAAAGGCATCTATCCTATGGTGAGATAGTTATAGACACTGAGCAACGAAGGGAAATTGACCTTCGACATTATGAGGTGATACGACAAGCATAGACGTAAGAATGAAATAGTAAGAGGTATGGACCGAAGGACAAGAGAGGGATGGAAAGTTCAAGATAGCACTTCGTAAAGTGATGCAAAATAGGCATATGACAGGATAGGGATATTATCTCAATGTGATAATAGGGGTGCTATAGGGAGAACTACCTATATAAGTGTTCACTCACGATGTGATACGAGTATTTACCTCAAAAGAGTGCTCTCGAGAGATTCATTATGAGACATGATTAACATGGGATTTAAAACCCCTTAAGATCATCATGTATTTTAACCTTTTACCAGATATAAGTGAAGCAAGAAGAGACACCCGAAGAGGATTCTAAAGATAAGAAAAATGTTCCTGATCATTATGTAATCGCGAGAGGGCAAGAGATGACATGGTATCAGTATGTAATAAATGATTCACATGGTTGATTTAATAATGTGGGTATAGAATTAATGACTATACAAATAAGGTTATGGGAAGAAATAACGATGAGGACAAAAGCTATCTAGACTAATTGAACAAGAGAAAAGACCGATGGGTTCAGAGATCAAGGAGGATCATATTCGGAGAATAACTCACTTATCTCTCTTGGAAGCATATTCCTGTGGTGTCAAGGGACTATTGCAATCGAGATTCATTACTAAGAAGGAAACTTGTGTTCAACTATTCAAAGGGAATATTATAGATAATGCATGTCAGAGGATTAAAATGATAACTCCAAGAAGAAGGTACGCTGCGGACTATGCGACCTACATAAAGAGTGGAAGTAGATCTATAAGAATGAGAAGAGAGAACAGGAGGAACCGATATGTAACGGTAAAACTACCCAAAAGGAAAGATGGCTCCACAACAAGAAAAACCCAACTTAAGCTTTAAGCGTAGATGGATATAGTAAGTTGTATCCAGTTACGGAAGTATCTAAATTATGACCACCTTATTTGGAAATTCAATATTAATCGGTGTCAAGTGGAGAATGGTATTAAGTTAAGCAAGGAGAGACACGACATGATAGAAGAGTAATTGATTCGTCATAAGATCACCATAACCAGTATACTTATACAGTACTAGTTTAACATTTGAGGACGAATGTTCTAAAGGGGGGAAGGATGTTACATCCCGTACTTTTGTACGTTGGAAAGCGTGCGAGTTCTGGCTAAATTCTATGGCATTTCTAGGTCATGTTATTTCAGATGATGGCATCCGAGTCGACACTCAGAAAATAGAAGCTGTGAAGACTTGGCCAAGGCCGACAACGCCTACGGAAGTTCGTAGTTTCCTGGGTTTGGCGAGATATTATAGAAGATTTGTAGAGGTCTTCTCGTCTATTTCAGCTCCATTAACGAAGCTAACCCAGAAGTCAGCGAAATTTCAGTGGAACGATGCTTGTGAGCGTAGTTTCTAAGAGTTGAAAGACAGATTGACTTCAGCCCTAGTTTTAACATTTCCAGAAGGGTCAGATGGCTATGTGGTATATTGTGACGCTTCCGATGTCGGGTTGGGATGCGTATTGATGCAACATGGGAAAGTTATTGCATATGCTTTGAGACAGTTGCGGAAACATGAACAGAATTATCCAACTCATGATCTCGAATTGGCCGCGGTTATTCATGCATTGAAGGTATGGAGACATTGTTTGTATGGGGTGCACGTTGATATCTATACAGATCACAAAAGTCTCCAATATATTTTCAAGCAGAAGGAGTTAAACCTGCGGCAAAGGCGGTGGTTAGAATTGTTAAAAGATTATGATGCGAATATTTTATACCACCCCGGAAAGGCAAATGTAGTAGCCGACGCACTCAGCCGCCGATCAATGGGTAGTTTATGTGAAGTCTCCCCAGAAAAGAAAGAGATGGCTCATGAGCTCCACCAACTAGCTAATCTTGGAGTACGTGTAATGGATTCGGGTGATGTAGGGATTTACATTAATGATCCCACAGTTTCATCTCTGAACGCAGAAGTGAAAGAACGACAATATGAAGACCCTCAATTGCGTCATTACAGAGACACGTCTCATGAAAAAGAGAAGTCTTCATTTGAAGTTGCTATGGATGGGGTTCTTAGGTACCGAAGCAGATTATGTGTGTCGGATGTGGCGGAATTGCGCCGTCGAATATTAGAGGAAGCTCATTATTCTCGGTATTCTATTCATCCAGGTGCAACCAAGATGTATCATGATCTCAAATTGTTATATTGGTGGGATGGCATGAAGAGAGACATAGCAGAATTTGCAGCACAATGTCCGAATTGCCAGCAAGTAAAGGCCGAACATCAAAAGCCAGGAAGCTTATTGCAAGCAATGGAAATTCCTACGTGGAAATGGGAAATCATTAATATGGATTTTATTGTGGGATTACCCCATTCACGAGGGAAGTATGATTCTATATGGGTAATCGTGGACAGATTGACAAAAGCACCCCATTTTCCCCCAATTAGGACTACCTACTCAGCCGAAGATTATGCGAGGTTATATCCCAAGGAAATTGTGCGACTTCATGGTATTCCATTGTCTATTATTACTGATAGAGGAGCACAATTCACAGCTAAGTTCTGGAAGTCCTTTCAGGAAGGTTTAGGCACTCAAGTGAAACTTAGCACGGCATTCCATCCACAGACTGATGGACAAGCCGAGCGCACTATTCAGACCCTGGAAGATATGCTACGAGCATGTGTGCTGGATTTTGGTGGTAGTTGGGATTAGCATTTGCCCCTTATTGAATTTGCTTACAACAATAGCTACCATTCCGGTATTCAAATGGCTCCATATGAAGCTTTATATGGAAGGAAGTGTAGATCTCCAATTGGATGGTTTGAAACAGGAGAAGCATAATTGATAGGCCCCGAATTGATTCAACAAGCAGTGGAAAAAGTTAAGGTGATCCGAGATCGATTGCTAACGGCCCAAAGCCGCCAAAAGTCTTATGCAGACAATCGCCAACGAGACTTGGAATTTCAAGTTGGCGATTGGGTGTTTCTAAAGGTATCACCGATGAAAGGAGTGATGAGATTTGGCAAGAAAGGGAAGCTAAGCCCTAGATACATCGGACCCTATGAAATCATTAGTAAGGTGGGTCAGGTAGCTTATGAATTGAATTTGCCTTCAGAGCTTGAATCAGTCCATCCAGTATTCCATGTTTCGATGCTCCGTAAGTGTATCAGAGATCCCACAAAAATTGTCCCGATAGGGGATGTGCAAGTGACAGAGAAGCTAACATATGAAGAAGTGCCTATTTCTATTCTAGATAGGCAGGTGCGAAGACTTCGGAATAAAGAGGTAGCATCAGTCAAAGTTCTATGGCGAAACAACAACAAGGAAGAAATGACTTGGGAAGCGGAGGAGAATATTGAAGCCAAATATCCACATTTATTCCAGCCCCCAGAGGAGGTCCAAGCTGAGATGTCAACTATATAAGGTAAGTATGCTTTGTTTTACTCTTTTGGTCGTGTGTGGCCACAAATATATTAATATTGTGATGCAGTCCTGTGAAGCGATGATATTATGGGTTGTTGTGGCAGGTTGGTAATGCCAAATTACAGAGGAAACTCTGGCGAAATTTTTGTAGAATTTCGAGTGTTTAACATTCGAGGACGAATGTTCCAAATGGGGGAAGAATGTTACACCTCGAAAATGTTCCGTGAGCCTACAATGAATAGACCAATGAAGGGTATGAGTGTGCGATGTTTTACTAAGTAGGGAATGACTAATTATGAATTTTTGGAATTTAGAAAGTTGTAGAATTTCAATTCAGCCAGTGGTCGTAAAGCAGAATACGGCTCGTAAAGTGATTTACGGACCGTATACTGCCATCGTCCTCCAGCCTTTCAAAAATTTCAACTTTCTGTCCAATGTTAAAATGGTTAAATACTACTTGGTATACGGCCCGTAAACTAGTTTACGGACCGTAAACCTCGATCGTAAACTGCCATGATCCTCAGCCAACCTTTCTGTTTTGATATGCTTAAATACGACCACACTATACGGTCCGTAAACTGATATACGACCCGTAAAGTGTGGTTTACGACCACTGTTCACCCCGACGACTGTTCATTAAAAATCAGATTTTTGAGTTGATAAAAAAGGACCATAAGCTCATATTATTTCATTTTCTCATCTACACCACTCAAGAAGTCTCTAGAACTCTCCAAACACTTCATCCATAGGAATTCAAGAGAATGAAGGAAATCAATGATCATCAACACCAAATCAAGGAAACAAAGCTTATGAAACTCAAGTAGAAGTTGTCTGCTTCAAGAAATACCAAAGGAGATGAGATAGGGTTTTGGTGCTAAGGTAGAAACTCAACTCAAGGCTTGTTCCAACATCAACCAAGGTAAGTTTCATGACCATTCCATGTTGTTTAAAGTATTGGGAAGCTGAGACACTTGAAACATAGAAGAACATAGAAAATGGGTCTTGAATGAGTGAATAGTGTCACAATTGGAAGATGGTTGAATGGAATCATGAAAGTTGATATGCTATGATTATGAATACGTTGTAAATGATGTTTAGGTCATGAAATAAGTATTATATACATGAAATGGGATAACGAGCTATAACCATAAATGAGAAGGAAATTGGAAAGAAATGGTGGATTTTGCTTAAGGCATATAAATGACGACTGTTGCTCGCAATATTATGAGTGTTGTTGTAAATGTTTGGGGGTTGAAATAAAACGGGGGAAAAGTAGTAGAAACAAAGGAAATGCCGCCTAATTTTCTCTATAGATAACGATGTGTTTTTAAAGTTGATTAACTAATGTTAATACGATTCTCTCGTGAAGGTAACGACGTGACCTCGAAGGAAGACGAGTGATCGATAGTGTAGCTAAGCGACAAGGTATGTGAGGCTAGTCCTTTATTTCTAATGGCATGAATCCTATAGCATGAATTCCTTTCCTCTTCATGAATTCCTATATTCCGGAAAGCTGAAAGCCTACATCCATAAGTGCCCATATAAGATAAAGAGATATGATATGATGATGCCATGTTGTTAATGATGGTACTTATTTCTCACACTCACCTTATGTATCATTTCCTTCAAGGTGAAGCAGAATGCTTATGTATGTTCATAATGGAATCGACGGTTCACGACCTTTCGTCACCTCGATAGAATGCAGTCGTGCTAGAGTCTTTATGCATGTATGATGACAAGTATATTTTGATAAGCATATTATTATAAGTATTTTATGATAAGCATGTCATGATTGCATCACACCGGGCCTAGTTGGCCGGGTAGTCACCGCCAAGGCGGGCAGCTATACGGATACACCATGACCTTTTGGCATGGGCAGACACCACTAGTGGGCAGCATGAGATGGTACCCTGGACGCGGGCTATGTTATTGATTATCACACCGTTCCGATATGGACGGGCAGCTTACATATTATGCATATATGATATGGTGATGAGTATGAGTAAGACAATATGCATCACTTCTCTTATGGCTGTCATTCAGATCCATATGTTTCGTACTGATATTCTCATTATGTTATTGTTGTTTTTCTTCATTGTGTATGCCTCTCATACTCAGTACAATATTCGTACTGACGTCCGTTTTCTTTGGACGCTGTGTTTATGCCCACAGGTAGACAGGGAGGTGAGCTAGATCCAGATCCATAGTAGTTGTCAGCTAATTGAGAGCACTCCATTGTCTGGAGGTGCTTATGCTCATTCTTTTGGTATATATGCATATTTTGGGCACGACGGAGTCTTGCTCCGTCTATGTGTATTCAGCCTGTCAGTAGAAGCTCGTAGATACGCAGTGTGGGTTAGATGGTCTCATAAGATGTTGTTATATGTATATATTATTTTGATGGCCGAGAGGCAAGTGTATAAAAAGCATTTATGTTTTCATATAAAATATAATTTTTCTACAATGTGTGTACAAAGTTAATAAAAAGGCAATAAATGAGTAGTAGACCAAGAGGTGCTCGGTGGCTAGCTCCGGGTACCCGTCACGGCCCCTAGCTCGGTCATGACAGTATATGAAGTAATAAGTTGGAAAAAAAAATGATCATGAGTTACAAGTTTACCGTACGACGATAAAGCTATAGAGTGAAGCTATCGTCAACGACGAATCCAATATGATTATGATTGGTTTTGAAACCAATGTTGAGCGAATAACAAGAGTGAAAGAGTATGAGGCGTAAGGGGTATTAGTTGCGCATGAGACTTAGGCCCTGGAAAACAAAGATGACATTACAAGTGAAGTTTTGCGCACCGAAGGAGAGAGCAAGTGACATTACATGGATGTTATGGATAACTAGGCATACTACTATTGTGAGCATCCCTATGGGACAAAAGTTCTTAATTGGAGCAGATTTAGACATTGACTCATAACTATCAGATGAGTTAAGTAAAATACATCCTTGTTCGGATTGCTATGTCGGTTGTATTACCTGATTACAAAACTACAAGATTAGTATATTAAGACTTCACACATGAATTATCATAGCTATAATGTCACGACCCGTTTAGAGGGTCGCGACGAGAGCCCGATGCTAGCCCACCCCGGGCACCCCTTGGCTTACACTTCACTTACATTTAGGTGAGCCACATAATTAAACATTCATTTCTAATCACCATTCATGCTAGTCCCATTGGACGACAATGCTTTCATATCATGGTTGGCATCTATACCACGTCAATGTACATGAGCCGTCAAGGCTATCAAAATAATATACAAAAATATAGGCCAACAAGGCAAGACATATCTAACTATGTACACGTGACTACGAGCCTTTAAGGAAAGTATAACACATCACATAAGCGGGACATGACCCCGCTATGCCTATAATTATGTACACAAAAGAATAAGAACCCAAAAGCTATGGCTGCGAATGAAATGGAGCTCTGCTAGGTGGTCTCTGAGAATACCGCTATGGATCGAGCCTGTCTCCCTGTGCACCTGCGGGCATGACGCAGCGTCCACAAATAAAAGGACGTCAGTACGAATAATGTACTGAGTATGTAAAGCATGATCAATATCAATATAGAGGCATAATAAGCAACATGAGAAATAGCACAAGATGGGAGATAGTAATATCATCGTCATAGGCACTTACTTACCGTGCATAGGATCTTTCAGTTCCGTATTTGTACTCGTATTTATATACATACCTTTATTCACATTCATATCGTATCATATTCGTATTCATACTCGTAACCATATCGTATACATAATCATATCATATACATAGCATTTACATAGCATACCCGACCATGCAGGATCGGTGTTTCACACATGCTTGACCAACCAAGGCTCAAGGATACTCATACCTGGCCCTACCAAGGCTTCAGGGTTACATCTACCTGGCCCTACCAAGGCGTCAGGGTTATCCGTACCATCTGCAGAGGTGTGCGCGCGTTACGTAATCATATACATACTTATTTACATATCTTACCCGGCCTCATAAGCTCGGGGTTCCATAATAGTCATACATAGATACATTTACACAATAGCTCATAAGCATCTTTACTATTTACATTATTATCATAATCATCATCAACATCATTGTTACTATTATCGTCATTCATCACCCTTATCTTTATAGGCTTACTCGTCATACGAGGGAATTAGTACAATCGTGGCATATCAAAAATCATGAGCTTACTAGCTCGGGAGATCAAGTCATTTAAAGGACATCATAGTCTCATAGAAGAGTAAGATATTTGGCCAAAGAACCATGCCTTATGAAAGAAGGGTTAGCCTTACATACCTTTCCGTTCAACTATTTACCACTTGCACGTTCTCCTCCGAAGCTCACGTTTCTACCTTCATTAAAGTCATACTATCATTAGAATCGATGGCTAACATACATGACTAAACTAGAGAAAATCGGGCAACGTCTCCTCTATTTATACGACATTCCTCTATAGTGTATTTCAACTCTCAAACGTCAACAATACATTCACAATACTACAATAATAGTCATTATCCATATTCTAGACTCACTTTGCAATCATCCATATCCATGGCCATAACGCACGACTATGTCCATTCACGTACATTGCTCATCTCATGTTCTCAACATCATTTATAACACATTTACATTACAATACATCAAGACTCATAACTCAATTCAAACTATTTCTCAAAATGGCACTATTCCACATTCATGACCCATTTTGCCATACCTCTCTACCATCCAAGCACTTCAACTCTTAAATACCTTAAACAACATAGAAACATCATAAATCTTACCATAGATGTTGTAAGAACAAGCCTTGGTTGATGATACTCCACTTGAGCAAAACACTAGTTTATCTCCAATGAGATTTCTTGACTTGTATGATCCTTAATGGGTTTTGTTATACTTGATTCACTTAGTTTATGTTGTTTTTCACTAATAATCCTTGAATCCGTGTGGAATAAATGTAGAGAGAGGTTTTAGAGAGAGGGGGGGTGTCATGTGGAAATGAAATAATGAACTTGGTCTCTTATTAATAACCCAAAATCTGAACTTAAATGAACAGTCGTCGAAAGTGCACAGTGGTCGTAAACACAGTTTACGGTCCGTACTCCAGTTTACGGACCGTATTTTGTGGTCGTATTTAAGGATGACAGAAACAAAAAGTCAGGCTGAGGACATGGTGGTTTACGACTCAGTTTACGGGCTGTATTTCAGTTTACGATCCGTATTCCAAGTCGTCTTTAACCATTCCAGCATTTGACAGAAAGTTGAAGTTTTTGGAAGCTGAAATACGACATGGCAGTTTACGGACCATATACCACTTTACGGTCCGTATTTCATTTTACGACCAACTGGCTTGAATGCAAACCTGCAACTTTTCACATTTTCAAAACCTATAATTAGTCATTACGGAGAATAACCTACCTTTCATTGCAATTGCCTTTGAAATCTTACTTAGGGTCATCAAACGTCGTTCCCTTCTTATTAAAACATCATATACTTGTGTTCTTCGTTAGTCTATTCACTGTACATTCACGGGGGAATTCTCGAGATGTAACATTCTCCCCCCCTTAAGAACATTCATCCTCGAATGTTAAAGTCTTCGGGGATTCTATAGAAATTTTGCCAGAGTTTCCCCTATAATATGGCACTACCAACCTGTCACAACAACCCAAAATATCATCGCCTCACAGGGCTATGTCATAATACCAACATATCTATGGCCACACACAACCAAAAGCATGAAAAGGAAATCATACATACCTCATACCGCTGATGTTTCATCTTGAATCTCTCCCAAGGGCTGAAATAAATGAGGGTATCTGGATCGCATACTTTCTTCCGCTTCCCATTTCATTTCTTCTCGTTTACTGCTTCTCCACAAAACCTTAACCGAGGCCACTTCTTTGTTTCTAAGCCTCCGTACTTGCCTATCTAGTATGGCAATGGGCACTTCTTCATAAGTCAACTTTTCTGTCACTTGCACATCGCTTATTGGCACGATCCTAGTAGGATCTCCAACATATTTTCGAAGCATCGAGACATGGAAAACTGGGTGAACTGAATCCAAATCCGGAGGTAGATCTAATTCGTAGGCCACTTTGCCCACTTTGCGCACAATCTCATAAGGTCCAATGTACCGGGGACTAAGCTTTCCCTTTTTACCAAATCTCATTACACCTTTCATCGGTGGCACTTTCAAGAATACCCAATCTTTCACTTGGAACTCTAAGTCTCTTCGGCGATTATCTGCATAGGACTTTTGACGACTTTGGGCTGCTAATAACCGATCTTGTATGAGCTTGACTTTCTCTATGGCTTGCTGGACCAAGTCTGGCCCTATCAGTCTGGCCTCTCCTGTTTCAAACCACCCAATTGGGGATCTACACTTTCGCCCATATGAAGCTTCATACGGTGCCATTTGGATGCTAGAATGATAACTGTTATTGTAAGCAAATTCAATGAGTGGCAAATGATCATCCCAATTACCTCCGAAATCTATCATACATGCCCGCAACATATCTTCAACAGTCTGAATGGTACGCTCGGCTTGTCCATCAGTCTGTGGGTGAAATGTCGTACTAAGGCTCACTTGGGTCCCTAGACCTTCATGGAAAGACTTCCAAAAATTTGCTGTAAACGGAGTCCCTCTATCAGAGATAATAGACGTTGGAACACCGTGGAGTCTCACTATCGTTTTATGTTATATCCCGCATTTTACGTATTCGGATAATTCAAGATAATTGCGGGAAGTTAAGAGCCAAGCTATATTTTTGATCTTGTTAGCACACAAGTTGTTTATGAAAGTTATTGATGTGGAAATATTAAGAACGGCTAGGGGTAAAAAGGGAAATTCGCGAGATGACTCATAGAAATACGGAGGAAGGCTAAGGGAAAATTTGGAATTTGGGGAATAATTTTTCATGGATTACAAAACAAAAAACAAAAAAATGGGCTTGAGCTTAAGGGGCCATTTGGCCGTCCAACACAAATGGGCCAAGGCCCATATGGAGACTTAATACTAGTGTATAAAAAGGATGATCCATTTATTATTTTCATCTTCAACTTAGAAGATTCAAGAAATTTAGAGAAGAGAAAGAAATAAAGGGCCATTCGGCCATATTTGGTTGAGCAAGAACCTTGGAGGAAAAATTATTCAAAAATTATTTTCTATTAATTGGAAGGTCCCTAGCAAAGTGAAGTAATTATTGGAGCAAGAAAAACATTTATTCTTGCAAGAAGCAATTTTAGCCAAGAAGGAAGCTAAGGGAAAAAGGTAAGAATTAATCTTCTTTTATATGTTATGAATGGTTGTGTATGTTGTAGTATGTAGAAATGAATGAAATTCATGAAGATATGGAAGTTGGGTGGTGGCCGTGTATATGTAGTGTGTGTGTGGCCGTGTATGTGTTGTATTGTGTAGGGATGATGAACTAATTTTATCTAGTATTTTGATTGTTGTTGGAATGGAATCTATGATGAAAAATGAAAGCCTAATGATTCTAGTGAAGTTGTGAGGGTTGGAGAGTCGTTTTAGAAGTTAATGTGATTCGAATATAGTCTTCTTGTAATTATGGAAAACAATGTTGTTAGTGTGTGAATTGTTGGTGAAGTTCATGAGATTGAAGGAAGAAAATGTGTTGTTATTGTTCTTATTCCATTTGGAAGATTTCGGGTGGCATAGCATATGGGTTGGATTATTGTAAATATTGTACGGATTGTTTGAAGCATTCTTGAATATTATGTGAATGGTTGCGAATTAGAACTTGAATATGTATGCAATTATGAATTGAACGTAAATGGAAAGTCGTCAAAGTTTGTAGAAGGAAGTTGCTAATGTTAGTATGCGTTTTGAATCGATTGTGGATATTGTTAGAATAATTGTTGGTATTGTTGTCGATATTTTGGCCGAGTTAAATTCTCGGATTTGTTGTTGTATTTTTGGCCGAGTTGAATTCTCGGGGATGTTGCATTTACAGGGGAAATGCTGCCGAAATTTCTGTAGATAAAGTGTTGGTTTAGAATTGGACTCTTAAGTGTTATGGCTAATGTTTGGTATATATGAATATTGTTGTAGATCTTGCGAAGCCAAAGACTTAAGTTCGGATTAGCATAGAAAGCGAGCAAGGTATGTAAGGCTTACCCTTTCTTTATTTTGGCATGATCTTTATGGAACGAACAAATGACGTATATGTATGATTGCAAAGAAATTCCTATTCTTAGAGCCACTAGGATGGCTAATGTCCTTGATTTCCAAAAGCTGTTTCATATGATTTTGATGCGTATCTATGTTGTCCGAAGATCTACTTGATATGTTTCCGAATTGGCATTCGAGAGATAAGCGATTTGCCTAATGTCTTGATTTTCAAATGATAGAACGTCTGACTATTCCGTTAAGTCCTTGATACACTTTGATATGTACATATGGTTCCAAAGGCTATATTTGATTTGATCCATACGATATCCGAAAGGTACTTGATATGATTATTGCTTCGATTTTCCAAAAATGGCTTCTAAAATGTTTGTAGAAGATTTTGTACTTCAAACGCTCATAACTTTCTCATACTAAGTCGGATTGGCCCAAAACTTGTTTCGGAGCCTTCGGGTGTCGGAAAGTATACGTGTCCATCGAGTCTTAGAATTGACACATTATGATATATGGATCGGGCAGTACGTTCCACGGCATTAAATTGATACATGACTTTCATTTTTGATTTATGCTGATGGCATACATGATTTCCGTTTTAAAAAGGCAAGTGCTTTGATGTTTTTAAAAATCATGCTTGATTCTGGTAATTCTCTGTTTCAGTTATAATCCTCAAGTGTCAATTTGCGCACCTATCTATCGAGTCTTGATTTATATGCATATAGTTTCTCACGACTCTGTTCGTGCAACCCTCAATATGTCTATTCACCGAGTCCCGGGCCGGGTATGTTATCGTGCACACTCCTCTGCATTATTCACGGAGTCCCTCACTAGAGGGCCGGGTACGGTATATGCATATGATGATGTGATGAGAAGATGATATGTTATGGTGGCCAGGAGGGCATATGATGTTGTGATTCACTGAGTCCCTCACTAGAGGGCCGGGTACGGTATGTGTATATGTATATGCATGATAATATGATGGCATACTGATATGATGATATGACTTAACTTACCGAGTCCCTCACTAGAGGGCCGGGTACGATATATATATATATGATATTGGCATGCATGGCTCTATTCACCGAGTCCCTCACTAGAGGGCCGGGTACGGTATATGTATACATGTATTCATGATGACATAATGACATGATTCCATTCACCGAGTCCCATAATGGGCCGGGTACGGTATGTGATATGAAAATGTTTGATTCTGATCCGTACTACACAGGTACAGTGGTTTCCTTATTATGACACTTGATTTCCGGAATTTCTATTTCAGTTATGATCTTTCCAGTTGTATTTCATGCCTTACATACTCAGTACATATTCCGTACTGACCCCCTCTTCTTCGGGGGCTGCGTTTCATGCCCGCAGGTACAAACGTTCGGGTGAGTGACCCGACAGCTTACGCTATCTATTCTGCTGCCTTGGAGTGCTCCCTTGTTCTGGAGCCCATATTTTGGTACAGACTCTTCCGTTATATATATGTATGTGTATATTCAGGGGTACGGCGGGGCCCTGTCCCGTGATATGATTCTGTTGTGTTCGTTAGAGGCCTGTAGACATATATGTGGGTCATCGATCGTTATTGTTCGGTTATGTCTGTGATTTGCGTCTAAGCGGTCCTATTTGCTATGACAGCCTTAACGGCTTGTATATATATATATATATATATATATATATATATATATATATATATATATATATATATATATATACTGATGTATATGCTTTGGACGATATGTTCTACGATAGCTCTGGTGGCTCCTGTACGATGTGTTTGATATATGCGACCGCCTAAGACAACATCTGCCCTTAATATTTGTAATGATTAATATATGTTGGATATGGATATGTCATTGATATGTTGATTTGGTAAGTAAGCGTGTATGGGTGTCCATCTCGGGCACTAGTCACGGCCCACGGGGTTGGGTCGTGACAAGAGTGGTATCAGAGCGGTTTGTCCTCGGAGTGTCTACAGGCTGTGTCTAGTAGAGTCTTGTTTATCGGTGTGTGGTGCACCACATCTATAAACAGGAAGCTACAGGGCATTTAGGATGTTACTTTTTCTTCGCTCTTAGATCGTTCGATAAAGCTGTGGTTACTAGGATGGCTCCCTTCCAACGAATTGCTGTGTCTACAGCGAGGCCCCCAAAAAAAAATGAGCGATAGCGTCAGTATTTTGGGAAATTGTTTCTGATCCTCTTCCTGCAAGTGATTGTAGGTTGACGAAAGATGAAGAGGACAGCTTCTGATAGTGGGGGTGTTAAGAAGGCCCCTAGGATATCTCCAGGACCGAGTAAGACGAGCCTCAGCTATTCGATTGAGACTAATCCTTCGGAGGACCCAGCAACAATTCCTCCAGCGTTTTTGACCCCCAGGGAAGAGGACCCTGCGGAGGGCAGTTACGATACAGATCCCTCGGAGGACCCGGCGACGATACCTCCAGAGTTTCTTACCCCTAGGGAGGAGGATAGTTATGATACAGATCCATCAGAGTATTCTTTTGGGACACCGGAGGAGGAGATTTCTGGGGCCATGCCAGCTGCTCCTGTGGTGGATCACTATGTTAGACAAGCCTCCCCGGTGAGTGTTACGGACTACTCCAGTCCCTTATCCTGGCCGTCAGTAAACCAGGAATTGCCTGGTTATCTGTACTCCTCCGATTCAGACGCGAGCAATGACGGGAGTCAGACGAGCGGATGGCAGACAGACGATGATAAGGAGCACACTTCACATGGCAGCTCTCCAGATCAGACCCGAGACCGATCGGCTACAGGTATATGAGTTCTCTTTGGAATTTTCTATGTATGTGTAACTTCTGTAGAGTCTCATTTAATGACGGCAAACGGAAATCTAAAAAGGGCCGATGACCCAGTGGTTATAAGCAACGACGATTGAGATGTCTCCGTCACTAGTGGGAATCTAGAAACCCCGGATGAAAGGTAATCATATATACAGATGGAAGTGAATGTTGAGGATTTAAGATGGCAACACGGTAATTGTATAGTCAGAAAAGTAAAAGGATCCTCTCTAGATCAGGGTGGGACCCGCTACGAGAACCTTTTGAAAGTTGTTAAGACCCCGACTTGCCTTAGATTACGTGATAAAGGTCGTGCGGGGTAGTGGATGCAATTATATAAGCATTAACGCATCGAAATGCATTAAAGTTTCGAGGTTAAGCCTGCTAGGGCCAGAGCAATTTTGGGATGGGTGACCCCCTGGGAAGTATACTAAAATTTTCACAAATATAGATATAAGAGACAAATGGGAATTTGGGATAACCTAAAGGAAATTAGAATATACAGAGGGGTTAGAAACCTTAAAGAGGTCGCGTAGGTTAAGGCAGACCAGATTGGTGGAGAGAAGAAAGCACGACGCAGCTTTGGAATCAGAATAAGTTTGAATAGCGTTTGGAAACGTTTTGTGAGCGAAATGGTAGTAAATGTATGTGTATGCATATGACATCCCATTTATGACTGTATCGCTCAATAGGTGAAGCCTGGCAACTAGTGTTGCGATGTACGGAAGACATTAATTGGACGGAATTCAAGAGACAAAGCGAAAGGTGTGGTACAGATGTTATGAGATAAAATGATACTGATTTCACTACAGGTTAAGATTGGAATATTTTAATACAACAATATTTGGGAAGGAAAGACAGTGAGTAAATGGAAGGTAAGGAGATTAAAATGTCGAAAAAAGTGAAAGGTAAGAAACATGGCTGAGCAAAGCCTCCAAAAGAGCCGATGGGCAAAGCATGAAACTATTTGCGTTGAAATTTAAGGGATAGGTCTGAAAAAGAACTAGAATGTAATAGTATAGGACAAAAAGAGGGACAAACCTGAAAAAGGTTAACGGTGAAAAAATAGGACGAGCATATGGAAGTACGGAGGATATTTTAATAAATTGGCGATAACCGGCTGACTACTTATCAAAGGAAGGATAATTCCACAGCCATGTTGGTATAGTTGATTTGAGCATAGAGAAGCCTTTCTGGAGGGTGGAACCGATTCGCGCAAATAAAAGTAAAATCTTACGAACTTCAGAGCTTATGCTACAAACAATAAGAGAAGAAAGCTACTCCCCAAGAAAGAGATTAAGGATACTGATGGCTTAATTGAAGGAAAAAAAGAGTGGTTGGAAAAAGTAAATGGAAACGGGTACGCACCAGAAGATTAATGACACTGTTAGACATAAAGGACAGAGGTATGGGGGGAAAAGGTAAGTGTCAGAAATGGATGCCCTTATGAGTATTCCGATTGAATACGAGTACGTAGTTAACAAGGAGATAGACAGGACGGACTCCATAATGAAGGGCTGCAATCGTAAGAGGATCGCGGAAAGCGATGGTTACTTAAAGGGCATAGACATATATAAACCCTCTTAATAAAGGGGGGGAGAACATACTAGATTTGAAACGAATTATGATGATCTGAGTTCCAGAAGAAAGCGATAAAGAGAGAAAGAAAGGTATACAGGCTAAATCCACAAGGTCAACGAAGAGGATAACAGATCCAAAAGACGCCTCGGGTGACAACAGTTATAATGAAGTAACAACAATTGGTAGCTGATAACTTCCCGAAGAAAGGAAGCGCGCTGCTTATATGAATAGAAGATAAAAGAGGCCACCGGGTACTAGAGAATAATTCATGGACTATTAATCATGCTGAACATGAGGGTATACGCTATGGAATTGTAAGAATAATTAACATGAAGCTATGCCCGACTTTTAATGATAAGGAGCCCATGCCGGAGAGCTAACTGTCACAGCCTAACCCTATTAGGGTGTGATGGGCACTCGACCCCACATACAGAGCCGAGCGAACCCGCAGACCCTGATTACACACCAATTTTTTTTTTTGAATTCTGAAAGTCAATTACAAATAAAATACATGTTGAGCTTTCAAAATTTTCTGCTTACTATTTCCAGAATTTAACAAATCTGTAATTATATAAAATTCACTATATAACACAAAATGACAAATCGGCTGATGGAGCCGCTTACAGACTGACTATCATTACCCACGACGCTGTCTGCAAAGTCTCTAATACTGATCAGACATCACAGCATACATACTCTGACTCGGCAGCACTCCTGGAGGAAATGGAGTCCGCCAATCCACTGGATCATCTTCAGCTAACCTCGTCTATCCATCTGTGGGTACCTGCGCGGCATGAAATGCAGTACCCGAAGAACAGGGGGTCAGTACGGAATATGTACTGAGTATGTAAGGCATGTGTACAGGAAACGGAACCATAACTGAAACAGATAGCACAACATATAAATAGCTTATCCAGATTACCAAACACTTACTATTTTTCTTCTCCAGACCCGAATCATACTTACTCATCTCGTATGCCAGACGGATTACAGAACGTACAAATTGCTCAAATGATATCATATATCAGACGGAATACAGAATATACGGAAGGTCGGAATGCTTACTCTCCAACACAAGTCATGCATATCGGAATCGGATGTCATATCACATACGCGGTGACCCCGGGGACATATACCACGCCGGGACAAATACCATATCATACATACGGTAACCTCGGGGACAAATATCACGTCGAGGGACCGGTCACATCCTATCATATACATGGTAACCTCGGGGACAGATAACACGCCGAGGAACTGGTCACATCCTATCATATACATGGTAACCTCGGGGACAGATAACACGCCGAGGAACCGGTGAACAATGCCAAGGGATGCGCACGATAACATAGGAACGTGGTCGCCACTCCTACCTTTGGCGCCACAACACATCATATTTCAGAAAATTTGCTCCGATCTCCGTCATACATCATAACATAACCACGGTACCCGGGGGCGGACAGACAACACGGCACCCCGAGCCCGAACACATCATACTTCATAATATATCCTCGGTAACCGGGGACGGACATATAACACAGTACCCCGGAACCGGACACATCACACTTCGGAATTCATATATGGAACCCGGCCCTCAACAGAGGACTCGGCGAACCATCCGCACGATACATACCGGCCCGGGACTCGGTGAAGGAAATCATAACATATGCACGAGCAGAATAGTGAGAAACCGAATGCACATAATTCAGACTCAATAGATTAATCAAGCATATTCTCAGAATATCCATAACAGATTACTTATTACCGAATACTTATGTCAAATTACTTTTATCAGAATATTTCTATCAAAGTACTTATATCGCTTTTACTCAATCAGGATACATATTCCAAATTACTTGTAGCATAATCTCTCATATCAGAACACTTATACCAAATGCTCTCATCAGGATATTTATATCAGAATGTTCATAGTAGAATACTTATAATAGAACACTTACATCAGAAATCTTGTCTCAGAATGCTTATGTCGAATACTTATTTCAGAAGACTCATATCATAATACTTTATCCGGATACTTATATCAAAATACTTACATCAGATTACTTATATCAAAATATTTGTATCGGAATACTTTTATCAAAATGCTTGTATCAAAACTCACATCAAAATACTTATATCAAGGGGTGAGCAAAAATCATAAACTCGTATCAAGAACTGAGTTAGAAACATAATCAGACTCAGAATCACAGAACAGAGTTACCCCAAAGCAGCATATCACATCATACCTTAATTGGCTCTAGGACATGCCAAAAGAAAGAAAGGATAAGCCTTACATACCTGTGCCGCGACCAACTAGTTACGCTTGTTCATCCAACTTGTCAATCTACATTCAAAAGGATTCATCCATTCATTAGATTCGTTGTCACATACTTGCCTTAACCTTTCAAACACGTTTACTTATGTTCTGCCGGAATTTCGGCAGCATCTCCCCTGTAAATGTACCAACCCCGAGAATATGGCTCGGCCCAATTCAACAACAACCCAACCAGCAACCAAGCTATAGCATCAATAATCAATTCAAGAATACATTTTAACATTGATGACTCGTACACAATTCAACATCATAACCTTATATTTAATTCAACCACTTACATTCAAACCAACATCAACGTTCATACATTCAATTACTAATCCGAACCCATTCAAAACGATATTCAAAACCCTTTAAACAGTTCACACAATATTTCAAACAACCCAACCAACACTCCAACTTACCCGAATTCGTCCCCAAACCCGAGAACAACACTAAACACATTCTTTCCTTCCAAATTCACACATTACGTCACAATACATACATTTACAACTTCATTTCATAAATTCAAGAAACCACATCAAGACTACATTACAGTCATATTAGCCTCCAAATCAGCCCACACAATTATAATCTTAACTTGGATTATTAAAACTTCATTTTCCATCATGGAACTCACAACGATGACAACCAAAATACTAACGACGATTTATTCATTCTCAACTACACAAAAGGGGGACCATACGGCCAACACCATACCCACACACTACATGCACAATTCCATGTATTTCCATCATTTTCCATGCATTCTAACCATCAACATACTACATAAAATTGACATAATCTTTTCAAATAACACCACATACACGGCTACATAATACACACGGCCACAACTTCAACATAGGTAATTCCATGTATTTCATTCATTTCTTCACATGACAACATGCTCAAAACATCCATAATATATGCAAAGAAGATTGGACCTTACCCTTTTTCTCCACTTCCTCTTCTCGGCTAGAACTTTATTTTTGCGAAACTAATACTTCTCTTGTTCCAACGACTACTCCACCTCGACAAGGGCCTTCCAATTAGTAGGAAAACATGAAAAGAATAATTTTTCCATAGTCAAGGGTGAGGGGCAAGTTCGGCCAGCCCCTCTATGGCCGAACCCCCATGGTTTCTCTTCCCTCTTTAATTTTTTTTTCTTTCTTTCTTTCCACTCTCTTATGAAGATTATGACCACATATATATATATATATATATAGTTCTATAGGTCATGTGAGGGGCACATGTTTCCCCCTCTCTAGATTTTTCTTTTCTTTTTCTTCTTCTTTTATTTTCTAGATTTTTCTTCAAATTTCAAAAGATGACTTAATTCTTTTTCTTTTCTCCTTTTTTTTTCGGCCACATGGCCTCTTTCAAGAGATCTCTTGAACATTTGTGAAATGACCATTTTGCCCCTAGCCTTTTCCAATTTTTCCATGGGCCATTTTGCAAATTTTCCTTTTTCGCCCTTGACCTTATCAACATTTCCATACTAATAATAATCATAAATAATATTTTCAACAACTCGTATATTAAAATAATTTTTGAAACATAGTCTCGTTCTTAACTTCTCTCCATTGCCTTGAATTTTCCGAACGTACGAAGTACGGGCTATAACACTAACAAGGAATGACGAATGATGCAACGATCACCAATCTAAGGAAGTTACAGACAAGTGTACTGGCATCGAGGAATGTGAGGAAAGGAAATGAGAAAAAGTTGCGACAAGAACCCAAGGATGTTGCGAGTTAAGAAATTAACTGAATCTGAATCATAAGTTGTCATGAGTATAGTCGGACTGCGAAGGACGAGAAATGGCAAAGAAATATCATGTATATACGTTTTGAAAACTGATATGACTGGCCTTGGACAGGAACATAACCATTATGCTCGTTAGCGACAAAGTCATTACTGGATAAACACTTAGAATGTAAAATTAAATGGGAAAGCTCAATTTGAGATATAATAGACTCTATCAAATTGTCCGTACTATTGGCAAAGCCACCCGTGAATCAAAGTTACCACCTGAATTAGAAGCAGTGCGTCCAGTCTTCCACGTGCCTATGCTTCGCAAATGTGTTGGTGACCCTTCCCAAGTATTGCATATAAATGATATCTAAGTGACAGAGAAGCTACCATATAAGGAATAGTCTGTGCTCATAGCGGATGGTCAGGTGATAAAGTTATACGCCAAAGACGTGGTTCCGGTTAAAGTATTACGGCCAAACAGTAATAAAGAGGAGACGATCTGGGAAGCTGAAAGAAGAAATGAAAATGAAGTATCCCTAATTGTTTTCTACGCCACAGGTAATCTAAGTTTCTACAACGGATATAATAAATGATCGTATGTGACAATTATAAAGGAGACCTCCCCAAAGTAATATAATACACTATGAGGCCAGTTCAACATTCGAGGACGAATGTTCTAAAGGGGGGGGAGGATGTTATATCCCGCATTTTACGTATTCGGATAATTCAAGATAATTGCGGGAAGTTAAGAGCCAAGCTATATTTTTGATCTTGTTAGCACACAAGTTGTTTATGAAAGTTATTGATGTGGAAATTTTAAGAAAGGCTAGGGGTAAAAAGGGAAATTCGCAAGATGACTCATAGAAATACGGAGGAAGGCTAAGGGCAAATTTGGAATTTGGGGAATAATTTTTCATGGATTACAAAACAAAAAACAAAAAAATGGGCTTGAGCTTAAGGGGCCATTTGGCCGTCCAACACAAATGGGCCAAGGCCCATATGGAGACTTAATACTAGTGTATAAAAAGGATGATCCATTTATTATTTTCATCTTCAACTTAGAAGATTCAAGAAATTTAGAGAAGAGAAAGAAATAAAGGGTCATTCGGCCATATTTGGTTGAGCAAGAACCTTGGAGGAAAAATTGTTCAAAAATTATTTTCTACTAATTGGAAGGTCCCTAGCAAAGTGAAGTAATTATTGGAGCAAGAAAAACATTTATTCTTGCAAGAAGCAATTTTAGCCAAGAAGGAAGCTAAGGGAAAAAGGTAAGAATTAATCTTCTTTTATATGTTATGAATGGTTGTGTTTGTTGTAGTATGTAGAAATGAATGAAATTCATGAACATATGGAAGTTTGGTGGTGGCCGTGTATATGTAGTATGTGTGTGGCCGTGTATGTGTTGTATTGTGTAGGGATGATGAACTAATTTTATCTAGTATTTTGATTGTTGTTGTAATGGAATCTATGATGAAAAATGAAAGCCTAATGATGCTAGTGAAGTTGTGAGGGTTGGAGAGTCGTTTTAGAAGTTAATGTGATTCGAATATAGTCTTCTTGTAATTATGGAAAACAATGTTGTTAGTGTGTGAATTGTTGGTGAAGTTCCTGAGATTGAAGAAAATGTGTTGTTATTGTTCTTATTCCATTTGAAAGATTTCGGGTGGCATAGCATATGGGTTGGATTATTGTAAATATTGTACGGATTGTTTGAAGCATTCTTGAATATTATGTGAATGGTTGCGGATTAGAACTTGAATATGTATGCAATTATGAATTGAACGTAAATGGAAAGTCGTCAAAGTTTGTATAAGCAAGTTGCTAATGTTAGTATGCGTTTTGAATCGATTGTGGATATTGTTAGAATAATTGTTGGTATTGTTGTCGATATTTTGGCCGAGTTAAATTCTCGGATTTGTTGTTGTATTTTTGGCCGAGTTGAATTCTCGGGGATGTTGCATTTACAGGGGAAATGCTGCCGAAATTTCTGTAGATAAAGTGTTGGTTTAGAATTGGACTCTTAAGTGTTATGGCTAATGTTTGGTATATATGAATATTGTTGTAGATCTTGCGAAGCCAAAGACTTAAGTTCGGATTAGCATAGAAAGCGAGCAAGGTATGTAAGGCTTACCCTTTCTTTATTTTGGCATGATCTTTATGGAACGAACAAATGACGTATATGTATGATTGCAAAGAAATTCCTATTCTTAGAGCCACTAGGATGGCTAATGTCCTTGATTTCCAAAAGCTGTTTCATATGATTTTGATGCGTATCTATGTTGTCCGAAGATCTACTTGATATGTTTCCGAATTGGCATTCGAGAGATAAGCGATTTGGCTAATGTCTTGATTTTCAAATGATAGCACGTCTGACTATTCCGTTAAGTCCTTGATACACTTTGATATGTACATATGGTTCCAAAGGCTATATTTGATTTGATCCATACGATATCCGAAAGGTACTTGATATGATTATTGCTTCAATTTTCCAAAAATGGCTTCTGAAATGTTTGTAGAAGGTTCTGTACTTCAAACGCTCATAACTTTCTCATACTAAGTCGGATTGACCCGAAACTTGTTTCGGAGCCTTCGGGTTTCGGAAAGTATAAGTGTCCATCGAGTCTTAGAATTTACACATTATGATATATGGATCGGGCCGTACGTTCCACGGCATTAAATTGATACATGACTTTCATTTTTGATTTATGCTGATGGCATACATGATTTCCGTTTTAAAAAGGCAAGTGCTTTGATGTTTTTAAAAATCATGCTTGATTCTGGTAAATCTCTGTTTCAGTTATAATCCTCAAGTGTCAATTTGCGCACCTATCTATCGAGTCTTGATTTATATGCATATAGTTTCTCACGACTCTGTTCGTGCAACCCTCAATATGTCTATTCACCGAGTCCCGGGCCGGGTATGTTATCGTGCGCACTCCTCTGCATTGTTCACCGAGTCCCTCATTAGAGGGCCGGGCACGGTATATGCATATGATGATGTGATGAGATGATGATATGTTATGGTGGCCAGGAGGGCATATGATGATGTGATTCACCGAGTCCCTCACTTGAGGGCCGGGTACGGTATGGGTATATGTATATGCATGATGGCATACTGATATGATGATATGACTTCACTTACCGAGTCTCTCACTAGAGGGCCGGGTACAGTATATATATATATATGATATATGATATTGGCATGCATGGCTCTATTCACCGAGTCCCTCACTAGAGGGCCGGGTACGATATATGTATACATGTATTCATGATGACATAATGACATGATTCCATTCACCGAGTCCCATAATGGGCCGGGTACGGTATGTGATATGAAAATGTTTGATTCTGATCTGTACTACACAGGTACAGTGGTTTCCTTATTATGACACTTGACTTCCGGAATTTCTATTTCAGTTATGATCTTTCCAGTTGTATTTCATGCCTTACATACTCTGTACATATTCCGTACTGACCCCCTCTTCTTCGGGGGCTGCGTTTCATGCCCGCAGGTACAGACGTTCTTGTGAGTGACCCGACAGCTTAGGCTATCTATTTTGCTGCCTTGGAGTGCTCCCTTATTCTGGAGCCCATATTTTAGTACAGACTCTTCCGTTATATATATGTATGTGTATATTCAGGGGTACGGCGGGGCCCTGTCCCGTCATATGATTCTGTTGTGTTCGTTAGAGGCTTGTAGACATATATGTGGGTCATGGGTCGTTATTGTTCAGTTATGTCTGTGATTTGCGTCTAAGCGGTCCTATTTGCTATGACAGCCTTAACGGCTTGTATATATATATACTGATGTATATGCTTTGGACGATATGTTCTACGACAGCCCTGGTGGCTCATGTACGATGTGTTTGATATATGTGACCGCCTAAGACAACATCTGCCCTTAATATTTGTAATGATTAATATATGTTGGATATGGATACGTCATTGATATGTTGATTTGGTAAGTAAGCGTGTATGGGTGTCCATCTTGGGCACTAGTCACGGCCCACGGGGTTGGGTCGTGACACTTTAACATAAAGCCTTGTATAATCTTCTGCCACATAGGTCGTTCTGACCGGTAAGAAATGAGCTAACTTTGTGAGCCTATCTACAATCACCCATATAGAGTCATACTTTTGTCGAGAACGGGGTGAGCCTGTAATGAAGTCCATGTTAATCACTTCCCACTTCCAAGTTTGGATTTCTATAGCTTGCAACAATCCACCCGGCTTTTGGTGCTCGATTTTCAGTTGTTGACAATTGGGACATTGAGCTACGAATCCCGCTATGTCTTTCTTCATTCCATTCCACCAATATATAGACTTAAGGTCATGATACATTTTCGTCGCTCCGGGGTGAACAGAATAACGGGAACAATGAGCTTCTTTTAAAATCTTGTGGTGTAGACCTGCCACATCGGGAACACACAATCTGCCTCGACATTGGAGAACTCCGTCTCCTGAAAGCTCAAATAATGACTCCTCTTTCTGAGGGAGTGTATCTCTGTAATGCCTTAGCATGGAATCTTCGTATTGTCGCTCTTTCACTTCCACTACGAGCGACGAGATTGCTGAATTCTGAATAGTAGTTCCCTTGCTACCCGAGTCCACTACTTGAACTCCTAGGCTAGCTAATTGCTGGAGCTCACGAGCCATTTCTCTTTTCTCGGGTCGTACATCACATAAACTTCCCATTGATCTACGGCTAAAAGCATCAGCCACAACATTTGCCTTTCCGGGGTGATACAAGATATCAACATCATAATCTTTTAGCAATTCCAATCATCGTCGTTGTCGTAAATTCAGCTCTTTCTGCTTGAAGATATACTCAAGACTCTTATGGTCTGTATAAATATCCACATGGACACCATATAAGTAATGTCTCCATATCTTTAACGCATGAACTACTGCGGCCAATTCTATATCATGGGTTGGATAATTTCGCTCATGTTTCCGTAATTGCCTTGAAGCATACGCAATCACCTTACCATGTTGCATCAATACACAGCCTAGCCCAACACCTGAAGCATCGCAATAAACAACATAGCCTTCAAATCCCTATGGAAGTTTCAAGACTGGGCAAGAAGTCAATCTACCTTTCAACTCTTGGAAGCTACGTTCACAAGCATCTATCCATTGAAACTTTGCCGATTTCTGGGTCAACTTTATGAGTGGTGCAGAAATAAAAGAAAAACCTTCAACAAATCTCCTGTAATAACCTGCTAAGCCCAGAAAGCTACGAACCTCCGTAGGAGTTGTGGGCCTTGTCCAAGTCTTCATGGCCTCAATCTTTTGACTATCCACTAGAATACCATCGGCTGCCACAATATGCCCCAGAAATTCCACTGAGTTCAACCAAAACTCGCATTTGGAAAACTTTGCGAACAACTCTCGAGTTCGAAGGACTCCGAGGACAGTACGCAAATGATTCGCATGTTCTGCCTCGGATCTAGAATATACCAAGATGTCGTCGATAAATACGATCACAAATAAATCCAGAAAAGGCCTGAACACATTATTCATCAGATCCATAAATGTCGCCGGCGCATTAGTTAGCCCAAATGACATCACCCGGAACTCAAAATGACCATATCTTGTTCTAAAGGCTGTCTTAGGGATATCTTTCTCCCTAACTCTCACTTGATGATACCCGGACCTCAAATCAATCATTGAAAACCATTTGGCGCCTTGCAATTGATCAAATAAGTCATCAATCCTCAGAAAAGGATACTTGTTCTTAATTGTCACCTTATTCAATTGCCGGTAATCAATGCACATTCTCAAGGAGCCATCTTTCTTTCGGACAAACAATACGAGTGCTCCCCACAAGGATGAACTAGGCCTAATAAAGCCTTTCTCAAGCAAGTCCTTCAATTGCTCCTTCAACTCTTTCAATTCTACGGGAGCCATTCTATAAGGAGGAATAGATATGGGCTTGGTGCCCGGCAAAACATCAATTGCGAAATCAATCTCCCGCTCGGGAGGAAGGCCTAGAAGCTCTTTCGGGAACACATCCGAAAATTCGTTTACTACAGGAACTGTCTGAAGAGTCAGCGATTCAGCTTCTACATCTTGAACCCAAACTAGATGATAGATACATCCTTTCGTGATCATTTTCCTTGCCTTTAGATAGGAAATAAACCTACCCTTTGGTGACGCCGTATTCCCTTTCCATTCTAAGACTGGTTCTCCCGGAAATTGGAAACGAACCATCTTCATTCTACAATCAACATTGGCATAGCAAGAGGCCAACTAATCCATGCCCATAATGACATCAAAGTCTACCTGTTATGTCCCGTGTTTTCGCATAATTAGAAATCTTGAAAATAATTAAGATTTGTGCCTTATGAGGAAACATTTTGATTTTAGCAAATAGGACTATGTTGGTTATGGAATCATTAAGGTTAAGACATCGGGGAAGGCCGAGGGTAAATTTGGAATTTCGGAAATTAGTTTCGGGAATTACAAAACGGGACTTTTAATGAATTGGGCCAAGAAAATTGAATACAAAATTGCGGCCCAAAGTATTGAGGGTGGCCGGCCATAGCCATGGCCCAAACCCATTCTTTTAATGTCATGTGCTAGGCACATGACCCTTGACTAGATATATATCATCTTAGCCTTAGTATTATCTAGAACAAAACAAAAAAAAAATTCAAGAACACCACAAAAATAGGCATTCGGCCGAGAATAGAGAAAGAGAAAAGAAAAATTGTGCTAGCTTGGGTTGTGATCTAAAAATCTTGATTTTTGCATAGTTGTAAAGTACTCAAGATCCTCTTCAACGGGGTATAATTAGTTTGGCACAAGAACCACGTTTACGACAAGTCAGGTTTTCAAGAAAAGGTGAGAATTCTTACACTTTTGTGTTATAGAATTAATATGAATGTGTTAAGGATTGAGAATAGACGAGAATCCCGTAACTTTGATGTATGTAGAAAGCTGTGGGTGTGTGTGTGTTTGGTGTTGGAGCCGTGGCACTTATGAAGTGCAAAGTAATGTGAATTGATCTTGTTTAGCTTGTTTAATGTGTCGTTGTGACCTTTATGTCGTAAATGAACGTTTAAAGAATTGAATTGGCGTTGGAAAAGGATTTCGGATCATTACGGGAAAGTGTATACCTTTTGTATATTTGCGTATATCATTGTATATCTTTGATGCCGAAGACTTTAAATATGACTTATGGTTGATGTTAATAAATTCGGAATGAAACGACGCAAGTTAGAACGTTCGTTGTAAGTTTTGATGTTTGAAAGAATTATGGAAAGTAATGAATTTTGGGCAATTTCGTATATGGCTTGGAATATATTTGGAATGTGATTGAATAATCTTGAATGAGTGAATGAATACAATAATATGGATGTAGATTTGGAATTTTGAAGTTTGAATGAAAGATTGTCAACTTGTGTAGTAAGGAGAATTTTGAAGTTAGAATGGTTTGAATATGGTTTATATTGTTTGATGATGTTTGGGTTGTTGTTGTTGATGTATTTTGAGCCGAGCTAAGTCTCGGGGGTGTTAGATTTATAGGGGAAGTGCTGCCGAAATTTCGGTAGACAAAAATGAAGTTAATGGCATTTTTAAGCCTAAGAATCTCAAATTTGTAACTTTGACCATTTGCAGATTTCGGACGAAACGGGACTTGATTTTTGGGAGAGCATAAGACGTCTGTAAGGTATGTAAAGCTTCCCACTTCTTCGTTTGGCATGTCTTAGTATGTTAGGTGAATATTGGAACCTCCGGAGCATTTCTGCTCCTCGAAACCCGATCCACAGAAAAGTTACTATTCATTCAATTCAATTGAAGCCTAAGGGCTCTATTTTGGTTAGAATGCAACCAAATGTCCGAAACCTATCGAAATGTGGTCGGGTAACTTGGAAATGATTATGTATGACCTTTTGGCCCCTAAACGTCCGTAAATTATGTTCGCCACCTCAATTCGACTCGAGGTGGGCCCGCTAACGCCGAGACGCCCTATTTGTCCTATTGGGCTGTCCTTTTGAATAAAGCTTGATATGATACTTTCGGTTTTGGAACTTCCTCCTACGAGATATGTATTGAATATTATGATATGCTAAGTTACGTTTTGAGCCATACGTACCATTTTGGAAACATTTTTTTGAAATAAAACTTTGTATCGACTAAGTATTCGGTTATTTTGTACTATGAAATGACTTATGAAATCATTAAGTTTTGAAAGGCTATTTTGAAATATAATTTGCATTTGTTTGCTCACGACTCCACTCGTGCCTCATTATGACTTCGTTCACCGGTTCCCGGGCCGGTTATGATTCGTGCGCCTTATGATAATTCGGCCGTTTGATGTGTTGCGGTTCCCGAGGCTTCGCCATAGGGCCGGGTTCCGTTTGGAGTTATGTTGTGATATGGCTCGTGATGCGATACGCTCACCTATGTTTGTGTTTGTGTTCGGGGATGTACGGAGATTTGAAACCTTCTGGTGTTATGCTGTGTGTGGCGCCAGCGTCGGAGTGGCGACCACGTTCTTAAGCGTTTGCATGATTTCGTTTGCATTATGTATACGTATATGATTTTGATACGGATTTGGACATACTGATTTGTACCCCACTTTGTCATCTGATTTGCTTTCGGTTTTGGCCCATATTTCTGTACTCCGTGCTTTACATACTCAGTACATATTTCGTACTGACCCCCTTTCTTTGGGGGTTGCGTTTCATGCCCGCAGGTGCAGATATTGGTGATCCTCCACTATAGGCTTCACTCTTTGCTACTTCGGAGTACTCCTTCTTGACTCGGAGTCCACTTTTGGTACAGACTCCTTTTGCTATGTATATCTTCTGTACGTTTAACTATTTAGGTACGGCGGGGCCCTATCTCGCCATATGTCTTTGTTTGAATTCGTAGAGGCCTGTAGTCATATATGTGGGGCGAGGGTCCTATGTATGTTTGTTTGATTTTGCTTTTCTGGTCTTACAGCGGTCAGTTTGTTATGATGGCCCTAAGTGGCCCGTATGCTTATATTTGCACTTATGACCGGCGATGTCTATTCCGCCGCTCCGTTTGGATTCGATATGACATTTTGATTTGTGCGACCGCTTAAGACATATTTTGATATAAGTTATGTTTGATATGATGTTTATGAAATCTTGAAATAAGTTTGGATTTGGTAAACGAATATGCGATTTGGTCTGGGTACCCAGGTAGGGTGCCAGTCGCGGCCCACGGGGCTGGGTCGTGACAAAAGTGGTATCAGAGCAGTTTGTCCTCGGAATGTCTACAGGCCGTGTCTCGTAGAGTCTTGTTTATCGATGTGTTGTGCACCACATCTATACACAGGAAGCTACAGGGCATTTAGGATGTTACGTTCTTTGGTATGATTCTGATCTGACCCGTTTTTGTGTTTGCAGTGATGCCTCCGAAGAAGGCAACGGCGGCCCAGAAGGGCAAAGCGAGGATGGGAGAGACTAGTCAGGCACAGCGATCTACCCGGGCTCGTGTTTATGATTTGCCTGAGGTTGTGCCTCGTTCTGAGGGGTCTGCTACACCCCCACTAGTACAGCCTGGAGCAGGACCTTCAGCAGCTCCAGAGGCCTGAGTACCCGCTCTTGAGACTCCAGCTCCTCAGCCAGGGGCAGAGGACAGGACCCTGAGAGAGGCGGTACAGTTGCTGACTACACTGGTAGCAGGACAGGCTCGCAGACGCGGGCGGAGGGACGATGATGATGATGATAGGCGGGACAGCCTGAGAGTTCGGGAGTTTTTGTTATGTGGCCCCCCAGAGTTCTTCGGGTCTAAGCCCGATGAAGACCCCCATGACTTTATTCGGGGGATGCGGCGCTCACTGGACTTGGTCAGGGCTTCAGAGACCGAGTCGGTCGAGCTGGCTTCGCACAGACTTCGAGATATTGCCACTCACTGGTACGAGACTTGGGAGTTATCTAGGGGTGAGGGTGCTCCCCCAGCTACGTGGGATCAGTTTGTGACTGCTTTCACCCGCCACTTTCTGCCCCCAGAGTTGCGGCGGGCACGGGCCGACCGATTCTTACATTTGCAGCAGAGGGGTCAGAGTGTTCGCGAGTATAATCTTGAGTTTGATTCTCTGGCCCGATATGCACCGGCCGTGGTAGCAGACATGTCCGATCGGATGCACAGATATGTTATGGGATTGGATCGGTATTTGATTGACGGCTGTATGGCAGTGTCATTACAGACAGATATGGACATTGCCCGACTTCAGGCCTATGCGATGGGTATGGAGGACCGTCACAGGTCTGATCATTCTGGTAGAGATCGGGACAGGAGGACGCCCAAGAGGGCTAGGTCCGCAGGTTATTCCGGGGATTCTCGAGGCGGACAGCCTCAGCAGCTGCAGTCAGGCAGACAGCTACCTCCGTCCGGCTGGAGTACTCAGTCAGGCAGCCGGAGATTTGATAGTGCGGGATCGTCTGGGGCCGGTCAGAGCTCCAGAGCGACAGGTTCACAGGTATCCAGAGGCCCCAGCCAGGCCAGACCACCCAGGCCCCGTTGTGCTCATTGCGGGAAGTCTCATCCTGGGGAGTGTTATCGAGCTACTGGAGCTTGCTTTTCGTGTGGTGGTCAGGGCCATTTTATGAGAGATTGTCCGTTGGCCAGCAGTTCTGGTAGTGTGGCTCAGCCGACAGGGTCAGCCGCCGGTTCATCATCTGCTCCATCTGTTGCACGCCCGGCAGGGCGAGGCATGCCAGCACCGGCAGGACGCGGTCGAGGCCGCGGTGGTACTTCAGGTTCTAGCGGTCCCTCGAACCGCATATATGCTTTGGCCAGCCGCCAGGATCAGGAGGCTTCGCCAAACGTCGTCATAGGTACATTACTGGTTTTCTCCAAATCTGTATATGCATTGATTGACCCTGGTTCTACCTTATCATATATTTCCCCGCTCGTTGCTAGTAAAATTGGGATAGTGTCTGAGCCTATAGAGTTATTTGAGGTAGCTACGCCAGTTGGGGATTTTGTTATAGCGAGACAGATCTATAGGGATTGTTCTGTGACTATTTGTGATCGTTGCACTAGGGCTGATCTGATAGAGTTAGACATGCTTGAGTTTGACGTCATTATGGGTATGGACTGGTTGTCTTCTTGTTATGCTAATGTTGACTGCCAGAAAAAGGTAGTCCGTTTTCAGTTTCCAGGGGAACCGGTTATAGAGTGGTTCGGATCCACAGCATCACCGAGGGGTAAGTTTATTTCATACCTCAAGGCTAAGAAGATGATCCAGAAGGGTTATATCTATCATTTGGTTCATGTGCATGATACTGCAGCGGAGATACCTACCCTTCAGTCTGTTCCGGTCGTCAGTGAGTTTCCAGATGTATTTCCTGACGAGCTTCCTGGCCTTCCTCCTGAGCGGGAGATTTATTTTACTATAGAGTTGATGCCGGATACGCAGCCTATATCTATTCCCCCGTACAGGATGGCACCGGCTGAGTTGAAAGAGTTGAAGGAGCAGCTGAAAGATTTGTTGGATAAGGGCTTTATCAGACCCAACACATCACCCTGGGGAGCGCCGGTATTGTTTGTTAGAAAGAAAGATGGGTCACTGCGGATGTGTATCGACTACCGGCAGCTAAATAAGGTGACTATAAAGAATAAATATCCCCTCCCCCGGATTGATGATTTGTTTGATCAGCTGCAGGGTGCTAAATATTTTTCAAAGATAGATCTGCGCTCAGGTTATCATCAGGTGCGAGTGCGGGAGTCAGATATCCCGAAGACTGCTTTCAGGACCCGGTACGGGCACTATGAGTTCAGAGTTATGTCTTTCGGGCTGACTAATGCTCCAGCGGTATTTATGGATCTGATGAATCGGGTATTTCGGCCTTTTCTGGACATGTTTGTTATTGTGTTTATTGATGACATTCTGATTTACTCGCGATCAGCCGAGGAGCATTCAGATCATTTGAGGACGGTGCTTGGTATTCTCCGTCAGCAGAAGTTATACGCCAAATTCTCTAAATGTGAATTCTGGTTGACTTCTGTAGCATTCTTGGGCCATATTGTCGGCGCAGATGGTATTCGGGTCGACACGCAGAAGATTGAGGCTGTGCAGAATTGGCCCAGGCCTACTACACCGACAGAGGTGCGCAGTTTTCTGGGGTTAGCTGGTTATTATCGCAGGTTTGTGGAGGATTTTTCTTCTATTGCAGCACCACTGACGAGGCTTACTCAGAAAGCAGTGAAATTCCAGTGGACAGATGCCTGCGAGCGCAGCTTTCAGATGTTGAAAAAGAGATTGGTTACAGCACCAGTTTTGGCTCTTCCAGAGGGACCCGATGGGTATGTTGTCTATTGTGACGCCTCTGGTATTGGGATAGGTTGTGTATTGATGCAGCACGGTCGAGTCATAGCCTATGCTTCCCGGCAGCTCAGACCGCACGAGAAGAATTATCCCACTCATGATCTTGAGTTGGCCGCAGTAATTCATGCTTTGAAGATCTGGCGGCATTATTTATATGGGGTCCATGTCGATATTTATACGGACCATAAGAGTCTCCAGTATATTTTTAAGCAGAAAGAATTGAATTTGCGGCAGAGAAGATGGCTTGAGTAACTGAAGGATTATGACGTTGATATTCTGTACCATCCGGGGAAAGCCAATGTGGTAGCTGATGCGCTTAGCCGCAAGTCCGTAGGCAGTCTGGCTGGTGTACCATCTGATAAGAGAGATTTGGTTCGTGATATTCATCAGCTGGCCAGCCTCGGAGTTCGTTTGGCGGATTCTGGAGATTCTGGGATTTCTGTTCGTCCAGTTGCTGAATCATCTATTATTCAGGAGGTAAAGCAGCGCCAGTTTGAAGATCCTCTCCTGATTCAGTACAGAGATGTGGCCCTTAATAAAGCAAAGACTCAGTTTGAGATCTCGCCTGAAGGAGTATTATTACATGACGGCAGATTCTGTGTACCGGACGTTGCGGGCTTACGGCGGCAGATTATGGGCGAGGCCCATAATGCACGGTATTCTGTTCATCCTGGTTCCACTAAAATGTATCGGGATCTCAGGTGTTTGTATTGGCGGGACGACATGAAGAAAGATATTGCTGAGTTTGTTAGTCTGTGCCCGAACTGCCAGCAAGTTAAGATCGAGCATCAGAAGCCCGGTGGATTATTACAGGAGATGGAAATTCCAGCCTGGAAATGGGAGATGATTAATATGGATTTCGTTGTTGGGTTACCGCGCACTCCACGCAGGTATGATTCTATTTGGGTTATTGTTGACAGATTGACGAAATCAGCCCATTTCCTTCCGGTTCGGACTACTTATTCGGCTGAGGACTATGCCAGATTGTATATTAGAGAGATAGTCAGACTTCACGGAGTCTTTACTGACCGAGGTGTCCAGTTTACAACTAATTTCTGGAGGTCATTTCAGGAGGGATTAGGGACTCAGGTGAGCCTCAGTACAGCTTTTCATCCTCAGTCCGACGGGCAGGCCGAGCGCACTATTCAGACGCTGGAAGATATGTTGCGGGCCTACGTTATTGATTTCAGAGGCAGCTGGGACGATCATTTGCCGCTTATTGAGTTTGCCTATAATAATAGTTATCACTCCAGCATTCAGATGGCACCGTATGAAGCCCTTTATGGCAGAAAATGCAGATCTCCTATTGGTTGGTTTGACGTGGGCGAGACTAAGCTGATTGGGCCAGATGTGATCCAGGAAGCTGTAGATAAGGTAAAGCTTATTCGAGAACGATTATTGGCTGCTCAGAGTCGACAGACAGCTTATGCAGATAGACGACGTCGACCGTTAGAGTTCCAGATTGGCGACTGGGTATTCCTGAAGGTGTCGCCCATGAAGGGTGTCATGAGATTCGGTAGAAAGGGTAAGTTGAGCCCCCGGTACATTGGGCCGTATCAGATCGTTCGAAAGATAGGCGAGGTCGCCTATGAGCTAGACTTACCATCCGACTTGGAGGTCGTACACCCGGTGTTTCATGTGTCTATGTTGCGGAAATGTATTGGTGATCCTTCCAGGACATTCCCAGTTGATGACATTCAGGTGACGGAGCAGTTATCTTATGACGAGCAGCCTGTATCTATTCTGGATCGACAGGTGCGGAGACTACGCACTAAAGAAGTGCTCTCCGTCAAAGTCCTGTGGCGCAACAATAATCGGGAGGAGATGACTTGGGAGGCGGAGGACGAGATGAAAAGGAAATACCCTCACTTGTTCCCGACGTCCACAGGTAATCTAAACCTTTCAGTTTGTTATGTTGGTTGATAAAAATAATTTTGTATGCCACTAATAATAAAGAACTCCCCCGCCTTGGTCATAAGACTTTATAAGGTTAATTTAACATTCGGGGACGAATGTTCTTAAGGGGGGGAGAATGTTATGTCCCGTGTTTTCGCATAATTAGAAATCTTGAAAATAATTAAGATTTGTGCCTTATGAGGAAACATTTTGATTTTAGCAAATAGGACTATGTTGGTTATGGAATCATTAAGGTTAAGACATCGGGGAAGGCCGAGGGTAAATTTGGAATTTCAGAAATTAGTTTCGGGAATTACAAAACGGGACTTTTAATGAATTGGGCCAAGAAAATTGAATACAAAATTGAGGCCCACAGTATTGAGGGTGGCCGGCCATAGCCATGGCCCAAACCCATTCTTTTAATGTCATGTGCTAGGCACATGACCCTTGACTAGATATATATCATCTTAGCCTTAGTATTATCTAGAACAAAACAAAAAAAAAAAAATCAAGAACACCACAAAAATAGGCATTCGGCCGAGAATAGAGAAAGAGAAAAGAAAAATTGTGCTAGCTTGGGTTGTGATCTAAAAATCTTGATTTTTGCATAGTTGTAAAGTACTCAAGACCCTCTTCAACGGGGTATAATTAGTTTGGCACAAGAACCACGTTTGCGACAAGTTGGGTTTTCAAGAAAAGGTGAGAATTCTTACACTTTTGTGTTATAGAATTAATATGAATGTGTTAAGGATTGAGAATAGACGAGAATCCCGTAACTTTGATGTATGTAGAAAGCCGTGGGTGTGTGTGTGTTTGGTGTTGGAGCCGTGGCACTTATGAAGTGCAAAGTAATGTGAATTGATCTTGTTTAGCTTGTTTAATGTGTCGTTATGACCTTTATGTCGTAAATGAACGTTTAAAGAATTGAATTGGCATTGGAAAAGGATTTCGGATCATTACGGGAAAGTGTATACCTTTTGTATATTTGCGTATATCATTGTATATCTTTGATGCCGAAGACTTTAAATATGACTTATGGTTGATGTTAATAAATTCGGAATGAAACGATGCAAGTTAGAACGTTCGTTGTAAGTTTTGATGTTTGAAAGAATTATGGAAAGTAATGAATTTTGGGAAATTTCGTATATGGCTTGGAATATATTTGGAATGTGATTGAATAATCTTGAATGAGTGAATGAATACAATAATATGGATGTAGATTTGGAATTTTGATGTTTGAATGAAAGATTGTCAACTTGTGTAGTAAGGAGAATTTTGAAGTTAGAATGGTTTGAATATGGTTTATATTGTTTGATGATGTTTGGGTTGTTGTTGTTGATGTATTTTGAGCCGAGCTAAGTCTCGGGGGTGTTAGATTTATAGGGGAAGTGCTGCCGAAATTTCGGTAGACAAAAATGAAGTTAATGGCATTTTTAAGCCTAAGAATCTCAAATTTGTAACTTTGACCATTTGCAGATTTCGGACAAAACGGGACTTGATTTTTGGGAGAGCATAAGACGTCTGTAAGGTATGTAAAGCTTCCCACTTCTTCGTTTGGCATGTCTTAGTATGTTAGGTGAATATTGGAACCTCCGGAGCATTTCTGCTCCTCGAAACCCGATCCACAGAAAAGTTACTATTCATTCAATTCAATTGAAGCCTAAGGGCTCTATTTTGGTTAGAATGCAACCAAATGTCCGAAACCTATCGAAATGTGGTCGGGTAACTTGGAAATGATTATGTATGACCTTTTGGCCCCTAAACGTCCGTAAATTATGTTCGCCATCTCAATTCGACTCGAGGTGGGCCCGCTAACCCCGAGACGCCCTATTTGTCCTATTGGGCTGTCCTTTTGAATAAAGCTTGATAAGATACTTTCGGTTTTGGAACTTCCTCCTACGAGATATGTATTGAATATTATGATATGCTAAGTTACGTTTTGAGCCATACGTACCATTTTGGAAACATTTTTTTGAAATAAAACTTTGTATCGACTAAGTATTCGGTTATTTTGTACTATGAAATGACTTATGAAATCATTAAGTTTTGAAAGGCTATTTTGAAATATAATTTGCATTTGTTTGCTCACGACTCCGCTCGTGCCTCATTATGACTTCATTCACCGGTTCCCGGGCCGGTTATGATTCGTGCGCCTTATGATAATTCAGCTGTTTGATGTGTTGCGGTTCCCGAGGCTTCGCCATAGGGCCGGGTTCCGTTTGGAGTTATGCTGTGATATCGCTCGTGATGCGATACGCTCACCTATGTTTGTGTTTGTGTTCGGGGATGTACGGAGATTTGAAACCTTCTGGTGTTATGCTGTGTGTGGCGCCAGCGTCGGAGTGGCGACCACGTTCTTAAGCGTTTGCATGATTTCGTTTGCATTATGTATACGTATATGATTTTGATACGGATTTTGACATACTGATTTGTACCCCACTTTGTCATCTGATTTGCTTTCGGTTTTGGCCCATATTTCTGTACTCCGTGCTTTACATACTCAGTACATATTTCGTACTGACCCCCTTTCTTCGGGGGTTGCGTTTCATGCCCGCAGGTGCAGATATTGGTGATCCTCCACTATAGGCTTCACTCTTTGCTACTTCGGAGTACTCCTTCTTGACTCGGAGTCCACTTTTGGTACAGACTCTTTTTGCTATGTATATCTTCTGTACGTTTAACTATTTGGGTACGGCGGGGCCCTGTCTCGCCATATGTCTTTGTTTGAATTCGGAGAGGCCTGTAGTCATATATGTGGGGCGAGGGTCCTATGTATGTTTGTTTGATTTTGCTTTTCTGGTCTTACAACGGTCAGTTTGTTATGATGGCCCTAAGTGGCTCCTATGCTTATATTTGCACTTATGACCGGCGATGTCTATTCCGCCGCTCCGTTTGGATTCGATATGACATTTTGATTTGTGCGACCGCTTAAGACATATTTTGATATAAGTTATGTTTGATATGATTTTTATGAAATCTTGAAATAAGTTTGGATTTGGTAAACGAATATGCGATTCGGTCTGGGTACCCAGGTAGGGTGCCAGTCGCGGCCCACGGGGCTGGGTCGTGACACTACCATCTTTAGCTCATGCAAGTCAATTATAGTACGGCGGTCACAAATCAAAACTATGCAATTTCTATATACTCGGCTAGCTATTACCGATTCACTAACGGGTGTAGACACCTCAAAAGGTTTGATCGACTCTGGTTAGACCCTAAATCGACCCGCAATATAAGGAGTAACATATTACAATGTGGAGCCCGGATCAATCAAAGCATCTACATCCTAAGAGAATATCGATAATATACCTGTGACCACGTCAGGAGAAGACTCAAGATCTTAGCGTCCAGCCAAAGCATAAACACGGTGTTGAGGACTGCTAGAACTGGGAACTCTCTCTCTGCCTCTACCATGGCCGATTGGCGCATGTGAACCTGGACCCATAGGGCGTACAGATGCTGAAGATCCGGCTACGGACCCTGAAGGTTGGGTCCTACCTCTACCATGAACTGAGGGGCAATCACGCATAATATGGCCTGGTCAACCACATGAATAGCAAACATCTGAGCCCATTCGGCATCGACCCCAATGTACCTTCCCACACTAGGAACATCGTAGTGCGGGTGGCCTTGCCTGACCCAAATCATCTCTAAACTGAGACCCCGAATAACTCTGACTCGGCCCGGAATGAGTAGATCTGTCGAATCTCTGGCCTGAAAATCGTGGAGGCGCACCAGTCATAGAATAGCCTGAGTGCCTGGACATCTGCTGCCTGTGCCCGCCACTGAGCTCACTCATCGGACCTGAAGATCTGGCCCTCTTGCCCTGTACCCTATCATGCTCGCGCTCACTTCTTTGCTGTTGCAGACTTTCTTCTAAGTTCTGAGCATGGGCCTGAATGCGTGCAATATCCATATTGTCCTAAAGGGACGCAGTCAAGCACCTATCCATCAAATGCGGCCCTAGGCCCTTTACAAAGAGGTGCACTCTGTCACCCATATCCGCTACCATGGTCGAAGCGTATCTAGCCAAGGAATTGAAGCGGAGGCTGTACTCTAAAGCACCCATGCTACCTTGCCTCAAATTCAAGAATTTATCGGCCCTAGCTCGCCGAACCTCTGGAGGCATATAATGTCAAAGGAAAGCATCAACGAACTCCTGCCATACCGGGGGAGGTGCATTGGCTCCCCGTGAAGCCATCCAAACCGTATACCATTGGATCGAGACATCTCTCAATCTATACGACGCTAGCTCCACCATCTCGGTGTCTGAAGTATGTATCAATCGAAGCGTCCTCAACATACCATCAATGAAATCCTGAGGGTCCTCCTCCGACTTTGACCCAAAGAATTCCGGAGGGTTCAAAGTAATGAAGTCACGGGATCTTGCACTAACAGCCCTATCACTGTCACGACCCGACTAGGGGCCGTGACGAGTACCCGATACTTGTACCGAGCACCCCTTCGCTATCCTGTATGAACAGTGGCACATTTTTTTTTATAAACATTAACAGTGAACTTTCTAATATCGCGTTACACCGGGACGCGAACCATTCAAATTACAATACGTTTAACTGTACATAACTGACTGTGTATATCTGTCTACGAGCCTCTAGACATAGTACCTTTATACATAGAAAGGGCCGAGTACTGTCGCGCCGAAAATACATACACAAAATAGTACCAATGATATGAGGCTCCGGAACGACTGGAGCGCTGCCCAATGTTGCAGATAGAGCCCTAGAGACCCGGTCCGTATACCTGCTAACCTGCGCGGCATGAACGCAGCGTCCACAAGAAGGGACGTCAGTACGAATAATGTACCGAGTATGTAAGGCATGGAAAACAATGCAAGCAGTAACATACAGTACGATCAATAATAACATTACGGAGCCATAGGGCGTATAACGAGGCAAGAACGTAACTTGTACATAGGAAGGCCCCTCTTTAGGCCGGCTGTCATGTAGGCTTGTCTTTTCATCTTTGAAACGTTTCTTTTCATGGGCATAGGAGTCAACATTTTTATATTTCTTATTCTCGTGTGCAGAAAACAGTACATTTCAACAACGGTATCTTTCATTCACATTTACAGGCGCCGAATACATCGGCTCTCCCAACCCCCTCCCCAACGGTGACCCAACACATTACATTACATATGTATCATACATCATATATATATGTATACAGTCGCCGCGTACGGCTCTTCCCATATCCCGCGTCCAGGATGGAATCCAGCTGAATCAGGTGGTGATATAACAGTGGCCCTTCCCTTTTCCCCGTATACACATACATATACATCTCTTATATACAATTACTTTGTCTTATATATATATAGCTATCCATACACGTATACCCGTTTTATATATATGTGTCGTATAAGCACACAAGAGAGCCATGGAAAATCATGTATCCATCGGAGTGACATAAGGTCGGTGATCTCCGATTACATTACGGAATGCTAGTGATAGCTTTGTCTCACCTTGAAGGAACAAGTATTTTAAGGCAGGACTATCAACGGAGAATAGTGTTACAGTAACCGTAGAATGAAATCGTGGCCATTATAGGTGACAGTCATAGGCTTTGGTGTCTTAGAAAACAAGGTTATAACTAGGAAATATAAATATGATTTAGAAAATTAGTTTATCAATTTCATATTCAGATTGGATCCTTAGCTTAGAAATCTCAGTCATAGGATCGTTCCGGTCGTACTTATCAAGCGCATTCTCTTCTCTAACATTGTCGTTATCATTATCCCATAGAAACACTCTTGTTAGAGTAGTCGTAGTACTTTATCATTCGGTGACAAGATCGGGATCAAAGGTCCCCTTTGAATTCACCTTAAGTAAGTCAACCAAGACTATAGGAGAATCCGAGAGTAACGGGCCCACCTCGGGCCGGATGAAGTAGCGTATACGATTTACGTATGTCACGTGTCATAGCGTTACTTGTATGGGTCTTTAGGGTAATCGGGTCCAATTTATACAAGTTATAGGGGTCTAGGAGGTCTTTTCATCACTTTGCACACTTTCTACTTCAATTCGATTGAACGAAAAGTTGAAAACTGTAGGTGCGGATTCTGGGGAATAGGGTTGTCCCCGAGGCTCGTTCCCAACTTATTAGATCTAAGACATGCCATAGAAAGAAGGGTGAAGCCTTACATACCTCTTTCCGCTCCTTTAGCTATTCCAAATTCACGTCACAATTTCGTCAAAATCTGCGAATTGGTCATTTTTACCAAAACTTCCATTAGTATACTTAGAGTCAAAACCTTAAGGAAACATTTTGCTGCTGAAATTTCGGCAGCATTTCCTCTGTAAATATACCATCCTCGACATTCAATTTAGTCAAATTCTCATCAAACACAATCCGGGAATTCAAACCCGGCCAAACTATCAACATAATTCAACAATCGCACTAACAATTCACATATTTCCTTCAATATACATAATCTCCCAATTATCAATACTTCACCAAAGTTATCAACCCTTTATTTGCGATATAGCATCTACAACACAACGACTAAGATATTAATTACAACTCGCTCATTATTCTTTCACAACTCACCAATATACACGACTATACATTAAGTATACACGGCCACATACACACCACACACTACACGGCCATATCATGCACACACAACTACATTCTATCCAATTTCATTCAACTTCCATTTTCCACATATCATTTACAACCATAACAACAATTACCATACTAAGTAAAATTAATTCACCACACCTTTCCATAGCCTACACCATTCGGCCAACACACCCCATATACATATTTTCATGAATTTCCATATTTTCTATACTTTACAACAATAACCAACACACAACATATCACAACACAACACACAACACACAACACACACACACGGCTATACATATAATATACACCACACGGCCACCACCTCTATATTCATGTTCTTCATGAATTCCATTCATTTTCATACACTACAACATGGACAAGCCTCCATAACATAAAAAAGATTAAACCTTACCTTTTTCCTCAATTCTCCACTTGACTAGAATCCACAACTTGTATGAATATGTGTTTTTCTTGCTTCAATAACCACTCCACTTTGTTAGGGACCCTTTACTTGGTAGGAAATAATTTTTGGAGGGATTTTGTAAATTTTTCTTGGCAATTTTTGCTATGGCCGAATGGCCCTTGAGGTTTTCTCCTCTCTTCTTTGTTCCTCAATCTCTTGAAAATTATAGAAGGTTATGTAAGTATGTAGAAGACTTAGTCTTCTTTTTAATTACATGGATTTAGTTCAACATGGGCCTAGCCCATGTCCATGGCCGGTTGGGCCTCCAATTTCTTTCAAAAATTTCAAGCCCAATTACATTGGCTAATTCTTGTAATTCATTGAAGGGATTTTTTTTTTTCCAATTTCCAATTTTTACCCTTCGTCGTTCTCCATATTTCCACTTCTAGACTTTTCATAAGCAACTCATATGCCAAACAAAATAAAATATTGCCTTGCTTGTTGTTTTCCCGCGATTGTCTTGAATTATCCGATTGCATAAAATGCGGGATATAACAATCACCTTGCCCTGAACTTTGCCTCTAAGTCTGGGCCACAACCAATTGAGTTAGAAAATTAATGACCTCTTTCACATCTTGACCCGAAGCATCCGGTGGAGGAGCTGGAGGTGCTGGAGCCGGGGCTGAGGCTCCCTCACGCTCCTCTAATATTGGTACTGAACGGGAGGACTGAGATTGAGCCGCACTCTGGGACTCACTTTTCTCTACTACCGGTGGCAGTGCTCTTTCAGCCCGCTTTTCTGCCACCGTCTTGCCCTGTGGGCTGCTGTAGCCTTTCTCTTTACAGGCATTTCTGAAACACACAACACACGATTAAGGGACAAGAATTTCTTATACCAAAGCTCTATCGCACTATTCTCATGAAGAAAGAAGGTCATTTATTCCTAAAATGTCTGCAGCTTCTTTTTTATAAGTGTGGCACGCAACACACCCATAACCAAGACTCTACTAGACACGACTCATAGACACACCCTAGGACTGAACTGCTCTGATACCACTTTTGTCACGACCCGTCTAGAGGGCTGCGACGAGCGCCCGGTGCTAGCCCACCCCGGGCACCCCTTGGCTTACACTTCACTTACATGTAGGTGAGCCACATAATTAAACATACATTTCTAATCACCATTCATGCTAGTCCCATTGGACGACAATGCTTTCATATCATGGTTGGCATCTACACCACGTCAATGTACATGAGCCATCAAGGCTATCAAAATAATATACAAAAAGATAGGCCAACAAGGCCAGACATATCTAACCATATACACGTGACTACGAGCCTCTAAGGAGAGTATAACACATCACATAAACGGGACAGAACCCCACTATGCCCATAATTATGTACACAAAAGAATAAGTACCCGAAAGCTATGGCTCCGAATGAAATGGATCTCTGCTAGGTGGTCTCTGAGAATACCGCTATGGATCAAGCCTGTCTCCCTATGCACCTGCAGGCATGACGCAACATCCACAAACAAAAGGACGTCAGTACGAAGAATGTAATGAGTATGTAAAGCATGATCAATATCAATATAGAGGCATAATAAGCAACATGAGAAATAGCACAAGATGGGAGATAGTAATATCATCGTCATAGGCACTTACTTGCCGTGCATAGGATCTTTTCATTCCGTATTTGTACTCGTATTCGTATACATACCTTTATTCACATTCATATCGTATCATATTCGTATTCATACTCATAACCATATTGTATACATAATCATATCATATACATAGCATACTCGACCATGCAGGATCGGTGTTTCACACATACTTGGCCAACCAAGGCTCAAGGTTACTCATACCTGGCCCTACCAAGGCTTCAGGGTTACATCTACCTGGCCCTACCAAGGCGTCAGGGTTATCCGTAGCATCTGCAGAGGTGTGCGCGCGTTACGTAATCATATACATACTTATTTACATATCTTACCCGGCCTCATAAGCTCGGGGCTCCATAATAGTCATACATAGACGCATTTACACAATAGCTCATAAACATCTTTACTATTTACATTATTATCATAATCGCCATCAACATCATTGTTACTATTATCGTCATTCATCACCCTTATCTTTATAGGCTTACTCGTCATACGAGGGAATTAGTACAATCGTGGCGTATCAAGAATCATGAGCTTACTAGCTCGGGAGATCAAGTCATTTGAAGGACATCATAGTCTCATAAAAGAGTTAGATATTTGGCCAAAGAACCATGCCTTATGAAAGAAGGGTTAGCCTTACATACCTTTCTGTTCAACTATTTACCACTTGGACGTTCTCCTCCGAAGCTCACGTTTCTACCTTCATTAAAGTCATACTATCATTAGAATCGATGGCTAACATACATGACTAAACTAGAGAAAATCGGGCAACGTATACTCTATTTATAAGACATTCCTCTATAGTGTATTTCAACTCTCAAACGTCAACAATACATTCACAATACTACAACAATAGTCATTATCCATCCGCATTATCCAAATTCTAGACTCACTTTGCAATCATCCATATCCATGGCCATAACGCACGACTATGTCCATTCATGTACATTGGTCATCTCATGTTCTCAACATCATTTATAACACATTTACATTATAATACATCAAGACTCATAACTCAATTCAAACTATTTCTCAAAATGGCACTATTCCACATTCATGACCCATTTTGCCATACCTCTCTACCATCCAAGCATTTCAACTCTTAAATACCTTAAACAACATAGAAACATCATAAATATTACCTTAGATGTCGTAGGAACAAGCCTTGGTTGATAATACTCCACTTGAGCAAAACCCTAGTTTATCTCCAATGAGATTTCTTGACTTGTATGATCCTTAATGGGTTTTCTTATTCTTGATTCACTTAGTTTATGTTGTTGTTCACTAATAATCCTTGAATCCTTATGGAATAAATGTAGAGAGAGGTTTTAGAGAGAAGAGGGGTGTCATGTGGAAATGAAATAATGAACTTGGTCTCTTATTAATAACCCAAAATCTGATCTTAAATGAACAGTCGTTGAAAGTGCACAGTGGTCGTAAACACAGTTTACGGGCCGTATTCCAGTTTACGGACCGTATTTCGTGGTCATATATAAGGATGACAGAAACAGAAAGTCAGGCTGAGGACATGGTGGTTTACGACTCAGTTTACGGGCCGTATTTCAGTTTACGGTCCGTATTCCAAGTCGTCTTTAACCATTCCAACATTTGACAGAAAGTTGAAGTTTTTGGAAGCTGAAATACGACATGGCAGTTTACGGACCGTATACCACTTTACGGTCCGTATTTCATTTTACGACCAACTGGCCAGAATGCAAACCTGCAACTTTTCATATTTCCAAAACCTATAATTAGTCGTTGCAGAGCATAACCTACCTTTCATTGCAATTGCCTTTGAAATCTTACTTAGGGTCGTCAAACGTAGGTCCCTTCTTATTAAAACATCATATACTCGTATTCTTCGTTAGTCTATTCACTGTACGTTCACGGGGGAATTCCTGAGGTGTAACATATAAATTATGGGAAACAACATGAATAAGGAGTGGTATAGTAAGGGATATATGAATTCAAGATTTGAAAGTGAGGCAATGGATTTGAGAATGGTACAAGTAAAACCCTCAAAGGGCGGAAGCGAGTAAAGAGAATACAAGTGCATAGATTGAAACAATGGACCCTAAGTTGTGACAGATATAGACTCGAAAACAAAGAGTGAGAGTTAAGCATAAATGAGTCTACTGACTAGTAAATAAACAAACATAAATTGAATAGGCATCTGAGACTGTACGGGAAACCATTCGCGAAGACCTTGAACCACGAGAGGTTGAGAGCGAATAACTCAGGGGGTATTGTAATGGATGGCGATGTTTTACTAGAATAGAGGCAAAGGCACTAACGGTAAAGTCGTAAGTAATGATATTGCGATTTATAAAAGACAATTAAGAAAGGGACCTTAGGTTTTCTATAGTAGAACATAAGATATGATAATCAAGGGAAAAAAATAAAGGAAGGAAGAAAGAGAGCATGACGAGATAAGTTACTACTGATAGATAAAAGAGTTTAGGTATATATACAATCACCGAGCCTAGCCATGGTCGGGTACGCGAAACACCGAACCTTCATGGTCGGGCATGCTATGTATATGAATATGACTATGGATACGATATGTAAATGAGTATGATTATGAATATGGATACGGATATGGATACATGTATATGTATAGATGTGTATGTACACGAATCACGCAAGAACGATTATGTAACTTGTAAGTATTTATGCGTCGCCAATGAAACCAAGTGGGTACTCAAAAAGGGGAGTAAGAGGTTAGCAAGAATAGTGTGGTCATGATAATCCGGGTCAGTTGAAGGAAAATATATGGCGAAATCTCGTAGAATCCCGGATAGTTTAACATTCGAGGACGAATGTTCCCAAGGGAGGGAAGAATGTTACACCTCCGGAAATTTTCCGTTCATGCACAGTGAATAGAATGATGAAGGGCACGAGGTATACGACGTTTCGATAAGTAAGAAGTAGCATTTGATGCTCCTAATCGCGATTTCAAAGACATTCGAAGTAAGAGAAGAAAGTTTGCCAAGAGGAGGCAAGGCATACGAGATGCATCGGAAAGGATTTACGAGTAACGAGTTAATGATGATTTAATGATGCTTTGTAAAAGAGTTATAATGTCCCTTATATTGTTAATGAGGTGATAAACAAGTGCTAAGGAGGTTCCATGAGGATTGGAGATCAAACGAGTCGATGAGAACGAACTTCGAAAAAATTGGGCATTATACGGCCAAACATACGGGCCGTATGTTCAACTGTATAATCAGCCCAGATTAGCATCCCTCTCTGGACCAAATCTACGGCCAGACATACGGTCAGTATAATTTATACGGACTGTATGTTGGTCCGTAGAAACTGGTCGGGTCAGATTTTGTGTATTAATAAGGGATCCAAGTTCATTTCATTTCATTTCCCCTTCACTCCCCTTCTCTCTAAAACATCTCTATACACTTCTCCCACAAGAATTCAAGGGATATTAGTGATCAACTTCATCAAACCAAGTGAATCAAGTATAAGAAACCCATTAAAGTTTATCCAAGGCAAGGAATCCAAGTGAAGGTGAAACTAGGGTTTTGCTCAAGTGAGGAGTTTCCACCCAAGGTTCATTCCTACACTACCTAAGGTAAGATTTATGAAATTTTCCATGTTGTTTAAGGTATTTGAAAGTTGAAACACTTGGATTGTAAAAGAATATAGAAAAATGGGTCATGAAAGTGAGAATAGTGTCATTTTTAGTGATATCTTGAATGGAGTCATGATTCTTGATGTGTTGTGATATGGTTATGTTATAAATAATATTAAGGACATGGGGTAAGCATTATATGTGAGAAAACGTACTAGTATACTATGACCATGATTATGGATGAATTGAAGTGGAATTGTTAAATGAGGGTAATGTAGATGAATGACGATTGTTGGTTATGATATTGTGAACGTTATTATATATGTTTGGGAGTTGATATACAATATGGGGAAGGTTGTACAAACAAAGGAAATGCTGCCCAATTTTCTCTAGCTTTAGTAAGCACTTTCATATAATCGATTAGCTAATGTGAATGCGAATTCTCTTGAAGGTAAAAACATGAGCATTGAAGGAGAACAATCAAGCGATGAAAATTGTTAAATGAAAGAGGTATGTAAGACCAGCCCTTTCTTTTTAAGGCATGACTCTTATGGTATGAATCTTCCTATCTCTCCATGATTTTCCTACATATCGGGAATTATGAATCTACGAGTATAAAGAGCTTCATACGAAATAAACAAAAGAGATACGTTACGAGCATGACAATACCGATGATGAAACTAAGTACAGAAATCCTAAAGCTCATGATACGATATTCCTATGAAGCTAATGACCCTTATATGATTCCTATGATATTATTTCCCTACCTCTCCATGACTTTCTTACATTCCGGGAACTATGAGACAATATTGATAAAGAGCTTCTTATGAGATAAAGATGAGAAATATGTCATGAATACGATAATAATGATGGTAAGTTTAAGCCTAGAGATTCTAAAGCAAGGTATGATGTCTATGAAGTTAAAGATCCTACATATAATCCCTCGATGTTGTTCATGGTGTACACTCACCTTAAAATGTTAGTTCCTTCAAGGTGAGATATAATGAATGTGATTACTCCATAATGTAATTGGGGGTTCTCGACCTTACATCACCCGGACATCGTTATAGATTGCCTATAAGCTCTTATGCATGACCTATGACTAATGTTCCGAAAAGTCACGAGTCTATGTTCATAGGGGGTTCCATATGGGATAAAGGTAAGAGATATGCCATAGATAGGATGATGGTAATGATGAGCCTAAGTTTAGAGATAATAAAGTCTATCATGCGATATTTTTACGAAGTTCATGCTACGAATGTGATGATTTTCATAGATTGTCTTTAAATTCAAATGCATGCCCTATGAAAGGTTATGATAAGCTTATGAGATATATGTTATAATAACGATGACGATGTTGATAGTAATGATGATAATGATGACGATGATAATAGTAATGACGCTAAAGATGTTCATGGGCTTTTATGTATAGGTGCCTATGTGTGGCTATTATGAAACCTCGAGCTTATATGTCCGGGTAGAATATATATATATATATATATATATATATATTTGATGCGCGCGCACCACTGAAGTTGGGTACGGATACCACTGAGCCTTGGTAGGGCCGGGTATGGATATCCCTGAGCCTTGGTAGCGCCAGGCACGGACAACACTGAGCCTTGGTAGGGCCAGGCACGTATAACACCAAGCATTATTATAGCTGGGTACGTAAGACACCGATCCTATATAGTCGGGTACGATATTACTATGTATTCAAATGTATGAAAAGCCCGGAAGACATGTATGTGATATTGTCGAGCCACTACGTGGCCGAATACGGATATTATCGAGCCACTACGTGGCCTAATACGGATAATGTATAATGTGTATGAGCAGATACGATACTATAATATATATATATATATATATATATATATATATATATATATATATATATATATATATATATATATATATATATATATATATATATGATTATATGTACTATGATTATATGTGATATAGGCATGAAACGTATCCACCCTTAAGAGTTACGCAGGTTATATCTTCACCTTATGTATTACGATTTCTCTATTATGTTCATTTCATTCATGCCTTACATACTCAGAACAATATTCGTACTGACGTCCGTTTTCTTTGGACGTTGTGTTCATGCCCACAGGTAGACAGGGAGGCAACCCAGATTTATAGAGGCCGATAAGCAGACTTTTTAGAGCACTCCATTATTCCGGAGGTGCCATTGATTTGCTGTTTAGTGTGCATATATGTTTTGGGCACAACGGGGTCATGTACCGTCCATATGTCTAGCATTCTAGTAGAGGCTCGTAGATACGCATGTTTGGGTAGTATGGTCTCACGCTTTCTCCTCGTGTGTATATATATTATTTTGATAGCCGGAGGGCTTACGTATATAAGGTAAGTATGTTTTCAAATGAAAAATGGTTTTCCTATGATTTGAGTATTATATTAATGAATGTGCGCTTAATGAGTATGATAAGCAATAGAATGAGTGGTGCTCGGTGGTTAGCCCTGGGTACCCGTCATGTCCCCTAGACGAGTCGTGACAGGACAGGACCCCGTCATGCCCAAAATATACATATATACACAAAATAATACTCAAAGGCACCTCCGGAACAATGGAGTGCTCTCAAGTCAGCTAATAGCTCCTATGGATCTGCACCGTCTCCCTGTCTACCTGTGGGCATAAACACAGTGTCCAAAGAAAACGAATGTCAGTACGAATATTGTACTGAGTATGTAAGGCATAAACAATAATGATATATCAATGAAATACAGAGACATCGAATGAAGAGTGATCTGTAACTGACTGTCACTTAGAACTGAAATAATGCATGCTAACTTACTTCATAATCATCGTCATATCATGTATGCATATAGGTCTAAACTGCCCGACCATATAGGTACGGTGTGATAATCATTAGCCTGCGTCCAGGTCTCCCGCGTCCGGGGTACCATCTCATGCAGCCCACTAGTGGTGTCTGCCCATGCCATCTAGACATGGTGTATACGCTTCCCGCCGTAGCGGTGTCTGCCCGGCCATATAAGCGCGATGTAATATCATCAACATGTACTCATCATAATACATACATAGAAACTCAAAGACAGCTATACTTTATCTAGGTGACATAAGGTCGTGCACCCCCGATTTCATTATGGAGCATTTATAAGCATTCTGCCTCACCTTGAAGGAAATAGCATATAAGGTGAGTGTATACAATAAACAACATCATTAAATTTGTAGGAACATCATAGCATGAACTCTAGAACCTTTAAACTTAAAATCATCATCATCATTATTGGGCTCATAATGTATCTCTTATCTCATATAGCTATCCATGAACATAGACTCATCGTTTTCCGGGATGTAGGAGATTCATGGAGAAGAAGGAAAAATCATGACATAGATTCACGCCTTAGAAAGAAAGGACTAGCCTCACATACCTTTTTCGTTTAACTAATCTATCGCTTGATTGTTCTCCTTCAATGCCCGTGTTTCTACCTTCAAGAGAATTCACATTAACATTAGTTAATCGATTACTTAAACGTGCTTACTAAAGCAAAAGAAAATTGGGCAGGATTTCCTTTGTTTATGTCACACCCTAATCTCCCTAGGGTGTGATGGGCACCCGACCCCACGTCCGGAGCCGAGCGAACCCACAGACTCTTAATACATACATAATCTGTTCGAACTCTGAAATCAAATAAAAGTAAAATACATAGTAAGCTTTCAAATCTTTCTTTTATCTTTCTCGAATCAGGCCAGATTTGTAATCTTATGGAATCCATAACATAATACATAAGGACACATCGGCTGATGGAGCCGCTTACAAAACTGACATCCTACACCCCCGACTCTGTCTGCAAAGTCTCTAGTCTCGAACAAACATCACAGCACATCTTCTCTGACTCGGCAACACTCCAGGAACAAATGGAGTTGCCAATCCAGCTGAAGCATCTTCTAACAGTGTCCTGTACTCATCTGGGTGTACCTGCGTGGCATGAAACGCAGCCCCCGAAGAAAGGGGGTCAGTACGGAAAATGTACTGAGCATGTAAGGCATGAAATATAGGAAACAGAATCATGACTCAAACAGAGAATTACCAAAATCAAGTATGGCCTTTTAGAACATCCAGGTACTTGCCTTTTTAAATAAAAAAAATCATGCACATCCATGTCATATATCATATGTACAAATAACGTGTCCCGGCCCTCTATTGAGGGACTCGGTGGATAAAATCATACATGTCCATATCATATGTCATATATGCGTAACGTGTCCCGGCCCTCAAGTGAGGGACTTGGTGGGTAGAATCATACATGTCAACATCATATATCATGTATACATATAACATGTCCCGGCCCTCTATTGAGGGACTCGGTAGATACATATAACGTGTCCCGGCCCTCTTTTGCGGGTCTCGGTGGATAAAATCATCATATGCCATCCTGGCCACCATCCCCATATCATCATAACATCATATACATATAACGTGTCCCGGCCCGCAAGTGAGAGGGACTCGGTGAATAATGCAGTGGAATACGCACGAGAACATGTCCTGGCCCGGGCTCCGTGAAATCCAAACTGAGGCTTGCACGAACAGAATAATGCGAAACCATATGCACATAAATCAAGACTCGATAGACAAGTATACTTACCGACTCCTGAAGGCTCGGAAACAAGTTTCGGGTCAATCTGACTTTCAAATATAACTTTTTGAATCATATGTACATATCAAAGACTCGATGGAATAGTCGAATGTGTTAGCATTTGAAAATTCAAGACTTTAGTCATATCGATTACCTTTCGAGTATCATTCGGAAACATATCACATAGACCTTCGGACATCATAAATACGTATCAAAATCGTATGAAGTAGCTTAGGGAAATCAAGAACATTAGCCATCCTAGTGGCTCTAAGAGCAGGAATTTCTTTGAAATCATACATATACGTTCTTTTGCTCGTTACACAAAGATCATGCCAAAAGAAAGAAAGGTAAGCCTTACATACCTGTCCCACGACCAATTAGTCACGCTTATTTGTCCAAACTTGCTATTCTACATTCAAGAAGATTTTGCATAATCATTAGATTCATCGACATATACTTGTCTTAATTTTCCAAATAAAATCACTTATAATCTGCCGAAATTTCGGCAGCATTTCCCCTGTAAATACAACATCCCCGAGAATCTAACTCGGCCAATTTCATCAACAACAATCCGAGAATGCAACTCGGCCAAATTATCGACAACAATACCAACAATCATACCAACAGCTTCAAACGATCGATCTAAAGTACATTCTAATATTAACAACTCTTATCACAAAATTCAGCGGCATTTCATTTATATTCAATTCCATCACATATAGTCAAGCCAACATCAATGCTTACACATTAAATACTTGCCCAAGACCTTACAAACACAATTCAAGAATACTTCAAACAAGTCATACAATATTTAAAACAATCTAGCCAATATGCCATTTCACCCGTAACCTTCCAAATGCAACAAAAACCATAACAACACACTTCCTTCTTTCAAATTCAATTACAACAACCCACCTTAGAATCTTCCAACACATGTCTCACTTCCAAATTCATGAATTATGTCAACAACCCATACATTAACAAATTTATTCTTACAAATATAAGAAACCACACTAATGTCACACTAACTTCTTTAATAATGCACAACAATTTCAAATTCAATTCAAGCCATTAAATCTACATTTAACATCATAAAATTGTTACACCTCGGAAATTTTTCCGTACTTGTGTGATGAGTAGAACAATGAAGGACTTGAGTGTATGGTGTTTTACTAAGTCGGGAATGGCTAATTTTGCATTTTTGGAAATAATAAAGTTGCAGAAAAATTTTCACCCAGTGGTCGTATATGGCACTATACGGCCCGTAAAGTGATTTACGGACCGTATAGTGCAATCGTCTTTCATTGCGTCAAAAATATCAAGTTTTTGTTAAGTGTTGAAATGGTTAAAAACGACCCAGAATACGGCCCGTAAACTGGTTTACGGACCGTAAACCAGGTCGTAAACCACCAGGTCCCTCAGCCAACACTTTCTGTAAATGGTGAAAATGATTAAAAATGACTTGGAGGACGGCCCGTAAACTGGTTTACGGACCGTAAACCCCAGTCGTAAAGTGCCATGACACTCAGCCAAACCTTCTGTTTTTGAATTGGTTAAACACGATCATGGAAGACGGACCGTAAACCACAATACGGTCCGTAAACTGCAGTTTACGACCACTGTTCACCCGACGAGAATTCATTAAAGATCAGATTTTGGGATTATTAAAAAGGGACCAAAGCTCACGTTATTTCATTATTCATCCATACACTTCAAGAAAAGCTCCAGAACTCTCCACATACTTCATCCATAGAAATTCAAAAGAATCCAAGGAACATCAAGGACAACAACACTAAACCTATGAAATCAAGTGCAAAAACACATCAAGGGATCATCTAAGTCAAGTAATTCCCAAGAAGGTGAAACTAGGGTTTTGTCTAAGTGAAGCAATTCAACTTAAGGATTGTTCAACCACTATCCAAGGTAAGTTTCATGATTATTCCATGTTTTTTGAAGTATTGGAAAGCTTAGACAGTTGAGATGTAGAAGAACATAGAAATAGGTCATTATTGAATGAATAGTGACATGAATGAATGATAGTGGAATTGAACTACGAATATTGGAGTGTTGTGAGTACAAATACGTTATAAATGATGTTTATATCATGAAACAAGCATTAAATGCAAGGATGAGCTAAAATCATTAAATAAGGGAAAATTGGAAGAAAATGGTGGATTTTGCTAAATGTTCGTAAACGACGATTGTTGATTGCGATATTGTGAATAATGTTATGAATGTTGGGAGTTAATATACAACATGGAAAGTAGTATGAGCAAAGGAAGCGTTGTCCGACTTTTCCTAGACTTGACGACGCGTTCTTGCGGTTAGTTTACTAATGTAGACCCGAATTTTCTTATGAAGGTAACAACGTGACATTGAACAAGAGCAAGCGAGTGATAGCCTAACTAAGCGGCCAAGGTATGTGAGGCTAGTCCCTTCTTTCTGATGGCATGAATCTTGTAGCACGAAATTCCTATTCTCTTCATGAGTTCCTATAGTCCGAAAGGCTAAAAGTCTAACTCCTTAGTGTCTATATAAGATGAGGAATACGATATGATGATGCTAGTATAATGATGATGTTAATTATCGCTTACACTCACCTTATGTACTAGTTCCTTCAAGGTGAGGCAGAGTATCAATAGTTGTTCCATAATGGAATCGGGAGATCACGACCTTACGTCACCCCGATAGAGTAAAGTTGATCTTGAGCCTTATGCATGTATTACAATGAGATAAGTATTTTATGATGAGTATATTATTATTATGAGCATTTTATGATAAGCATGGCATGAGCATTTCACACCGTGCCTAGTTGGCCGGGCAGTCACCGCCAAGGCGGGCAGCTATACGGATACACCATGACCTTTTGGCATGGGCAGACACCACTAGTGGGCGGCATGAGATGGTACCCCGGACGCGAGAGGCCTGGACGAGGGCTAATATTATTGATTATCACACCGTTCCGACATGGACGGGCAGCTTGCATATGATGCATATATGTTATGAGGATGAGTATTAGTAAGATGGCACGCATGATTTCCTTTATGATTATCAGACAGATCCAGATATTTCATGTTTATGTTATCACTATATTGTTGATGCTTTCTTTAATTGTTTATGCTTCTCATACTCAGTACAACATTCGTACTGACGTCCTTTCTTCGGACGCTGTGTTCATGCCCACAGGTAGACAGAAAGGAGAGCTTGGCCCAGATCCTCAGTAGCAGTCAGCTGGTTGAAAGCACTCCATCGTCCGGAGGTGCTTAGGATTATCCTTTTGGTATATATGCATATTTTGGGCACGACGGAGTCTTGTTCCGTCCATGTATATACAGTATGTTAGTAGAGGCTCGTAGATACGCAGTGTGGGTTAGATGGTCTCACAAGACGTTTTCATATGCGTGTATATTATTTTGATGGCCGAAAGGCAATTGTATATAAAGTAATTATGTTTGTTTAATTATGATTTTCCTGCAACTGGTATGTAAATTGGTAAAAGAATATTAGATGGGCAAGATAAGTAGTAGAGTGAGCGGTGCTCGGTAACTAGCTCCGGGTACCCGTCGCGGCCCCTAGCTGGGTCCTGACAAAAATCCACAACACAACAACAATCAAAATGCTACATAAAATCAATTCATCACATCTCACAACACCACCCTATCTTCGGCCACCACTTCCACACACATATTTTCATGAATTTCATCCATTTCTTCATCCTACAACATATACAAACCATCCACAACATACAAAAGAAGATGAAAGCTTACCTTCTTCCACTTGTCTTCTTACTTGGATAGGGTTATGAACTTGCAAGAATGAATGGTTTTCTTGCTCCAACAATCGTTCCATGTGAAAGAGGACCTTCCAATTGCTTGGAACACTAGAAGAAATAATTTTTTGATAAGTTTTCCATGGGGCCAAGTTTGGCCATTCATGGCCGAATGCCTTCAACTTTCTTTCTTCTTATCTTTTTTTTTTCTCCAAGTTTCTTGAGTTTTTGTATGAGAAATATGACTAGCAAGTCACATATATAAGCCTAATTAATTAGCCATGTGGGCCAAACCCACCCTTTGCTTGGACGGCTACCATGGTTCATTCAAGAACCTTCTTGAATTATTTGTGAAATTCCCATTTTGCCCCTAGCCTTCCACAATATTACCATGAGCCACTTTGCGAATTTCCCTTTTTGCCCTTAGCCTTTCCTAATATTTCCTTACTAATAATATTCATAAATGATATTCATAACAACTTGTACATTAAAATAATTTTTGAAAATGGTCTTGCCCTTAACTTACCACGACTATCCCGAAATATCCGAACGCACAAAATACGGGCTATAACATCCTCCCCCCCTTTAGAACATTCGTCCTCGAATGTTTAACTGACCTCATGAGGTGTCATAATACTCGGGAGGGTCCTTTCTCATAGTCATTCTTTTCTTCATGCCCATTCCTTATCTTTTACCTTACTTTCTTTATAGTCGAACCTCTTAGTCTTTACATTAGTCTTCATTCCGTGTCATGGGTTTTCCAATCCATTGCGCCCATTCATTATCCTTGTCCTTCCCGGGTCATCTCTCTTCTGTTACTGTTACGTTATAATACCTTAATAGGAATCACGTGTTGGTACGTAACCCTTTTATGTGTCGATCCAATATGGCCACAGGTTGTTCCTTGCTTTCATGTGATCTACAGTATTGCAGTCTCGCTTATCATGCTATAAATATTTGTCTGCCTTTGGTGTTCTCCTTTCATCGCTCCCTGTTTCTTTATACCTTTGTCACTATCTCTTCTTAATCTTTCATTCTAAATGTTCATCCAAAATCGTGTGTACGAAATGTTTCCTCGCTTACTATCCTTCGTAATCCAGTTATCCTTATGGTAGCTTATGATCCCAGTTCACTTAACTTCTTAGTTCGCAACATCTCTAAGTTCTTATTACAACTTTTTCTTTGCTTCTTTCCCTCACATTTCTCAACACAAATATACTTACCCTTGGTGCCTTTGTATTGGCGCTCATTTCATCCATCGTTATTTCTTGTTGGCTCTCCGGTGCGGATCCCTTACAAATATGATCGCGCATCGCCTCACGTCGATGGTTCATGTGATTTCATAGCGTACATCTTCATGTTCTGTATAATTAAAGGTTCATGAGTCATTTTCTAGTATCCAGGAACCTCTTTCATTTCACTCGCAGGCACCGCGTTCTTTCTTTCCTTCAAAAATTTCTAGATTACCAATTGTTGATACTTTCATCATAATAGTCGTTGTTGTCCGAAATATCTTTTTGAATCTTATCATTTTGTCCCTTATCCTTTGTGCACTTAGTTTGTAGACCTTTCTCACTTTCTTTGTTACCCTTTAAAACATATTACTGCGTACTTAGGTACGACGCCAGTTTGCCCGATAGGAGGGATTCAAATCATGATATAAGCATGTCATAATTCATGTTGGCAAGAAGCATTTTCTTAAGGTATCTTTCATTCTTTCCTTTTATGTCGGCCTCACGGTACACTCATTGTCAATTCGTTTCTACTTCTTTCATGTATTCTCTTGAGCTCCGGCCTCCAGCTAATAGATTCCCTTTCTTGGCGCTTGAAAATGTTGTGATTCCTTTTTATCCCTAATAGAATATGGTCTCCCCCCCCCCCCCTTTAAAGGGGGCTCCTGGTATGCCAACAATCCTTCTGTGAAGTTTTCGTTTATATCTTACCCCTCGTCTTTCTTGCCAACTCTACGCACCTCATACCGAAACTTTTTATCCTACGTTTTCCTTTTACTTTCTGCTTATATTATCATTTTGTCCATATTTCCATACTCTTTCATCCACTATTTGTCACGACCCAACCCCGTGGGCCGCGACTGGTGCCCTACAGGGACACCCCAAACAAACTCACACCCATATCATCGTAATCAGACTCGTCCAAACACAACATACGATATTCAGACTCAACATCGTAATCAGACATCTACCGAATACTAATCCTAAGCAGTCGCCCGTACAGATCAAACAAATCGCAAATCAGAAAAGAGGCGGAATGTACTTCGCCAAATTTTCACACACACACATTTGAAGGGTGGCGGAATGTACATCGCCCCCAAAAGCATACACATACATACAAAATCAGAGGCCGACTTGGCCATAGTAGTGTACGGGCCGCTTAAGAACACAAAACAGACTCACATACGAACACACCGGACCCACGACCCACAAATCTGACTACAGGCCTCTAGACAAAACAGAACATAAGACATATGAACATAGGACGGGACAGGGCCCCGCCGTACCCACTCATCCAAGTATACAGAATACAGACACAACAAAAGATATGTACCAAAAGTAGGCTCCGGATCAAGGGGAGCTCTCCAACACAGCAGACTGAGTAGCCTAAATCGGAGGACCACCCAGACGAGCTTCTGTACCTGCGGGCATGAAACACAGCCCCCGAAGAAACGGGGGTCAGTACGGGAGAAGTACTGAGTATGTAAAGCAGAGGGTACAGAAATCACAAACACAGCGGGAGTCAGAAAGAACAAACACACCGTTATCGCAAACAAAGCAAACCTGTGCGGGAGGCGAACGTACAAATGCAAATCAAATCATGTATAGGGTTTAGGAACGTGGTCACCCCCCGACACTGGTGCCACAACACATCATAGCTCCGGAAGTTTTCAAATCTCCGTACAATCTCCAGACACATCATATCAAACACACATCATATCATCAGAACATATCAAATGCCATATCACATCATAACTCCATAAACGGTAACCGGCCCTATGGCGAGGCCTCGGAAACCGTAACACATCATAACTCCCGAATATAACATAGTGCGCACGATCACAAAGTCGGCCCGGGTACCGACGAACGAAATCATAGCAGACAGCACGAACAGAGTAGTGCAGAAACCATATGCATATCAAAAATAATTTACCGAACTCAACATATAATTTACATATAAGTATACACTGACACCAAGAGGCTCGAAGTAGGAATCGGATTGATGAAAGTAGGCATATAGAGGTTACGAAGTTCCGAGCTGTCAAATTCGTAAGAAAACTGTTCATGAGTCACTCTTTCGGAATTCTCACATCATCCAAAGTACAGAACGTGCATTAATGGCACAGGAAGTTTCCAGCGCATCCTTGGGTCATAAACAAACAGTCGCAGATTAAAACAGACACAAACGAATCAAACAAACCGAATAAGGGGAGCCTCGGGGCTCGCGGGCCCACCTCGGGGCAAATTGAGGCGGCGGACACAAATCGCAGATTTTTGGCTTCATACAGTCATTTACAAAAGTTTCGAAGAGTTTCGGACTCAACAGCACAAGTTATGGAGGTACGAGTGTTCTTTTACCCAAATGGGACCAAAAGGTTTCAATCGCGCTGAATGAATAGTGCTCGAACTTGAACCTCGATTTCCGAGAGCAGAGTTATTCCCGAGATTCCGAAATTTACCTAGTAGGTCTAGGACATGCCAAAAGAATAAGAGGTAGGCTTTACATACCTGGTTGGCGCCTTACGCTCCTCAAATCGAAATTCCCGTTTCGTCCAGAAACTGCAAATGGTCACTTTTACCAGTTACTATTCATGAGAGTTGACATTTTCATTTTTGGGCTATACTTGGCTACCGAAATTTCGGCAGCATTTCCCCTATATATCTAACGCCCCCGAGACTTAGCTCGGCTCAAAATACAACAACAACAACAACCCAAACATCATTATACATTACAAACCACACTAGATTCGAAATTTCACCTTAATACATAAGTTGGTAATCCTATTTCCAAACTTCACAATTTCAACTCATACCCACATTATTGTATTCATTCATTCAAGATTATTTCACTACATAACAAACAAGTTCCAAACCATATACAAACATCCCCAAAGTTCACTACTTTCAAATTTTCATTCAAAACGCCAAAAGTTACGACGAGCGTTCTAACTTGCGTCGTTTCATTCCAAATTCGTTATTATCAACCATAAACCTTATTTAAGGTCTTTAGTGTCATAAATATACTATGATATACACCAATATCCCAAAGGTATACATTTTTTTCCGATAACGTCCGAAATCATTTTCTAACACCAATTCAATTCTCCAAACATTCATTTACGATACAAAGGTCATGACAACACAATTAACAACCTTAAACAAAATCAATTCACACTTGTTCTCCTATCTTAAGGCACACGGCCAAACACACTCTTTTCACACACACACGCCACACACAAACACAACCCCATCCCATAATCTTTACACTAATTCAATCACTAACACATATGTATCCCTTTCATAACATAAAAACATTGAAATCTTACCTCTTTCTTTAAATTCCGATTCGCCGCAAACGTCGTCCTCTCGTCAAACTAATTGTATCACCACGAAGAGCACCTCGAACTCATCAATTATTTCAAAAGAGACTATGTGATTGGATTAAAAACAAGCCACAAATTTTTTTCTCTTTCTTTTTTTTTTTTCGGCCGAATGGGTTTTCTTGTTGGAGTCAAAGTTCAATTGGTTTTTCTTGCTAAATCAAGATAATGCATTGATATATATCCACAATTGGTCATGTGCATAGCACATGACCAAAAAAGATGGGCTTGGACTTGCTCCATTTGGGCCGGCCACTTCACTTTCTTTGGGCCTCATTTTGTATTCCATTTTCTTGGCCCAATTCATGTTATGTCCCGTTTTGTAATTCCCGAAACTAATTTCCGAAATTCCAAATTTTTCCCTCGGCCTTCCCCGAGGTCTTAACATTTATGACTCCATAACCAACATGTTCATATTCACCAAAATCAAAATATTTCCTCAACGCACACAAGTCTTCTTTATTTCTTGATTTCCCGCTATACAAAAATACGGGACATAACATTCCTCCCCCCTTAAGAACATTCGTCCTCGAATGTTGAATCGAACTCATGGGTGTCGTACTACTCCGGGAGGGTTCTCTTGATAGTTGTCCTTTATTGATTTCTCTGACATGTCTTCCTTACCAATACTAGGGTAGATTTTTCACATCACTGACTCAAATACCTTCATAGTACCTTTTCTCATACTCTACGTAATCACCGAACTCTGCATTATATTCTTGTAAGGGACGGACGCTTTCCAGACACCATCGTCAATATCATCTTCTTTTCACACTTCTGAGTTTCCTTACCACATCGTCGTAATCTCACTCTACTTCCTATCAGACACTTCATACCGAACAGATTCCGAACTAAAACCGGACGGATTCATAATCGGAGGCAGACATGCTCAACTATGGCGGACGGATTCGTAGTCAACATCGAAGGTACGGAAGCATATCAGACACATCTGAGATCGGAGTCAGACGTACAAAGGCGTATCAAACGAATTCGTAGGCAGAATCAGACACACAGAGATATACCAAACAGATTCACAGTCGAAGTCAGACGTACGGACTCATATCGAACAAATCCAAAATCAGAATCAAAGATACGGAATTGTTTCATACAGAGTCGTGATCAGACAAACCGAAACATATCAAACATACGCGCGGTCAAGATCAAACACACCGAAGCATATCAGATGGATGTATATCTAGAGTCAGACCCACCGAGGTGTGCCAGACAGAAACGGATTCAGAATCAAACGCACAAAAGGTTCATCGGACGGAACACAGTCGAACGCAGGAATGCAGAGGCGTACTAGGCAGAGCCTCATCGGAATCGGGAGTGCAGAAGCACCACAGATAGATTGTCAATTTAGGATCAAATTATTCATATTAAGGCTCCAATAATTCATGAGAATTTCCCTTTATTTGCAAACTCATTCACCAAGTCATCACACAATTCGTCTTGCGTCTTACGTATCGACTTCCTTCAAAATTCCACTTACTCACACTGCTTATCTTCTATTTATCACAACATTAGTTTCCGGGCTCGGCTCTTAGCCCTCATGGCCCTGAATGAAAATCATACACACACACATACACATACACATACACACGTTTACTCATACCTTACTGGCGAACATCTCTGGCTGTTATTCAAATTTGTTCAATTTCCCAAGAGGTATTGTACCCTTTCCTCTTTGCCCATTTAGTCCGCCTCGTTCCGCGCGACTCTCGAAAGGGCACTAATTATTCCACACCCAGTCTATTTACCTTTTGGTTACTTCAAATTTTCATTTATTTTGATCACACTCTTACTCATGAAAAACTTTACATTACTTCCCAGGGGGTCACCCATCCCAGAATTGCTCTGGCTTGAGCACGCTTAACCCTGAAACTTGCACGCATTTTGATACGTTAGGGCTGATATAATTCCGCCAATTGCCTCGCACGACCTTTGTCACGTAATTTTAGGCCAAACGGGGTCTTAGCAAATTTTTCGGAAATTTTTCATAGCGGGTCCCACTCTGACTCAAAGAGGTCGTTTGCTTTTCTAGCTGAGTGGTCTATCGTTCTAGCCTTCCAAATCTCATATATTTTCCTCCCACATGTACAGATAACTGCCTCGGATATTTTCATTAATTCGGATTCTTACCCTACTTTTACTGACACACACAAAAAGAATACCGCATAATACTGAGGTACAAACCTATCATTGCACATATTTATTCAGAAAAGGGTTAGTAATATACCTGGGTCTGTGTCTGGGGGTGCCTCTGGGTCCCGACGACCAGTCAAAGCATAGATGCGGTTCGAGGGACCGCTAGAACCTGAACCCCCACCACGGCCTCTACCGCGGCCCGCTGGTGCTGGCATACCTCGCCCCGTAGAGCGCGTGGCCGGAGATGTAGATGACGAACCAGCAGCGGACCTCATCGGCGGTGCTGTGCTACCGGAACCACCTGCCCACGGGCAATCCCGCATGATATGGCCCTGGCGGCCGCAAGCAAAACAGGCCCCCGTGGCCCTAAAGCACTCACCCGGGTGCGATCTTCCACAGTACGAACACTGGGGTATGGGTGGCCTAGACTGACTGGGACCCCTACTCGCCTGAGGACCTGGGGCTCTGGAACTCTGGTCTGCCCTGGACGGTCCTGCTCCATCAAACCTCTTACCAACAGACTGGGTGTCCCGGCCTGACGGAGGAAAGTACCCGCTGGGCTGATACTGAGGCTGCCCGCTCCGAGAATCTCCAGAATACCCCGCTGATCTGGCTCTCTTGGGCCGTCTCCCATCATACTCTCGGCTGGGCCGATCTGCTCGGTGCCGGTTCTCCATCCCCTGGGTGTAGGCCTGTAGACGGGCAATGTCCATATCTGTCTGCAATGACACCGCCATACACCCGTCAATCAAGTAACAATCCAGCCCCATAACATATCTATGCATCCGATCTGTCATATCTGCCACCACGGCAGGGGCATACCGGGCCAGGGAATCAAACTCCAAATTATATTCACGGACGCTCCGACCCCTCTGCTGCAGATGCAAAAACCGATCAGCTCGCTCCCGTCGTAACTCTGGGGGCAGAAAGTGGCGGGTGAAAGCAGTCACAAACTGATCCCACATAGCTGGAGGAGCGCCCTCACCCCGGGATAGCTCCCAAGTCTCATACCAATGCGCGGCAACATCCCGAAGTCTATGCGAAGCTAGCTCAACCGACTCGGTCTCTGACGCCCTGACCAAGTCTAATGCACGCCGCATCCCCCGAATGAAGTCATGGGGGTCCTCGTCGGGCTTAGACCCGAAAAACTCTGGAGGGCCGCATAACAAGAACTCCCGAACTCTCAGGCTTTCCCGCCTGTCCTCATCATCATCGTCCCTCCGCCCGCGTCTGCGAGCCTGTCCGGCTACAATCGTGGTCAACAACTGTACAGCCTCCCTCAGGGTCCTATCCTCCGCCCCTGGCTGAGAAGCTGGAGTCTCAGGAGCGGGTACATGGACCTCTGGAGCTGCTGAAGGTCCCGCTCCAGGCTGTACTAATGGGGGTGTAGCAGACCCCTCAGAATGAGGTGTAACCTCAGGTAAATCATAAACACGAGCCAGAGTAGCCCGTTGTGCCTGACTGGTCTCTCCCACCTTCGCCTTGCCCTTCTGGGCCGCCGTTGCCTTCTTCGGAGGCATCACTGCAAACACAACAACGGGTCAGATCAGAATGACCCTAATAACACAGCTCTATCGCACGATCTAGGATTTCAAAGAAAGGGCAACACAACATCCTAGATGTCCTGTAGCTCCCTGTTTATAGATGTGGTGCACAACACATCGATAAACAAGACTCTACTAGACACGGCCTGTAGACATTCCGAGGACAAACCGCTCTGATACCACTTTTGTCACGACCCAACCCCGTGGGCCGCGACTGGTGCCCTACAGGGACACCCCAAACAAACTCACACCCATATCATCGTAATCAGACTCGTCCAAACACAACATACGATATTCAGACTCAACATCGTAATCAGACATCTACCGAATACTAATCCTAAGCAGTCGCCCGTACAGATCAAACAAATCGCAAATCAGAAAAGAGGCGGAATGTACTTCGCCAAATTTTCACACACACACATCTGAAGGGTGGCGGAATGTACATCGCCCCCAAAAGCATACACATACATACAAAATCAGAGGCCGACTTGGCCATAGTAGTGTACGGGCCGCTTAAGAACACAAAACAGACTCACATACGAACACACCGGACCCACGACCCACAAATCTGACTACAGGCCTCTAGACAAAACAGAACATAAGACATATGAACATAGGACGGGACAGGGCCCCGCCGTACCCACTCATCCAAGTATACAGAATACAGACACAACAAAAGATATGTACCAAAAGTAGGCTCCGGATCAAGGGGAGCTCTCCAACACAGCAGACTGAGTAGCCTAAATCGGAGGACCACCCAGACGAGCTTCTGTACCTGCGGGCATGAAACACAGCCCCCGAAGAAACGGGGGTCAGTACGGGAGAAGTACTGAGTATGTAAAGCAGAGGGTACAGAAATCACAAACACAGCGGGAGTCAGAAAGAACAAACACACCGTTATCGCAAACAAAGCAAACCTGTGCGGGAGGCGAACGTACAAATGCAAATCAAATCATGTATAGGGTTTAGGAACGTGGTCACCCCCCGACGCTGGTGCCACAACACATCATAGCTCCGGAAGTTTTCAAATCTCCGTACAATCTCCAGACACATCATATCAAACACACATCATATCATCAGAACATATCAAATGCCATATCACATCATAACTCCATAAACGGTAACCGGCCCTATGGCGAGGCCTCGGAAACCGTAACACATCATAACTCCCGAATATAACATAGTGCGCACGATCACAAAGTCGGCCCGGGTACCGACGAACGAAATCATAGCAGACAGCACGAACAGAGTAGTGCAGAAACCATATGCATATCAAAAATAATTTACCGAACTCAACATATAATTTACATATAAGTATACACTGACACCAAGAGGCTCGAAGTAGGAATCGGATTGATGAAAGTAGGCATATAGAGGTTACGAAGTTCCGAGCTGTCAAATTCGTAAGAAAACTGTTCATGAGTCACTCTTTCGGAATTCTCACATCATCCAAAGTACAGAACGTGCATTAATGGCACAGGAAGTTTCCAGCGCATCCTTGGGTCATAAACAAACAGTCGCAGATTAAAACAGACACAAACGAATCAAACAAACCGAATAAGGGGAGCCTCGGGGCTCGCGGGCCCACCTCGGGGCAAATTGAGGCGGCGGACACAAATCGCAGATTTTTGGCTTCATACAGTCATTTACAAAAGTTTCGAAGAGTTTCGGACTCAACAGCACAAGTTATGGAGGTACGAGTGTTCTTTTACCCAAATGGGACCAAAAGGTTTCAATCGCGCTGAATGAATAGTGCTCGAACTTGAACCTCGATTTCCGAGAGCAGAGTTATTCCCGAGATTCCGAAATTTACCTAGTAGGTCTAGGACATGCCAAAAGAATAAGAGGTAGGCTTTACATACCTGGTTGGCGCCTTACGCTCCTCAAATCGAAATTCCCGTTTCGTCCAGAAACTGCAAATGGTCACTTTTACCAGTTACTATTCATGAGAGTTGACATTTTCATTTTTGGGCTATACTTGGCTACCGAAATTTCGGCAGCATTTCCCCTATATATCTAACGCCCCCGAGACTTAGCTCGGCTCAAAATACAACAACAACAACAACCCAAACATCATTATACATTACAAACCACACTAGATTCGAAATTTCACCTTAATACATAAGTTGGTAATCCTATTTCCAAACTTCACAATTTCAACTCATACCCACATTATTGTATTCATTCATTCAAGATTATTTCACTACATAACAAACAAGTTCCAAACCATATACAAACATCCCCAAAGTTCACTACTTTCAAATTTTCATTCAAAACGCCAAAAGTTACGACGAGCGTTCTAACTTGCGTCGTTTCATTCCAAATTCGTTATTATCAACCATAAACCTTATTTAAGGTCTTTAGTGTCATAAATATACTATGATATACACCAATATCCCAAAGGTATACATTTTTTTCCGATAACGTCCGAAATCATTTTCTAACACCAATTCAATTCTCCAAACATTCATTTACGATACAAAGGTCATGACAACACAATTAACAACCTTAAACAAAATCAATTCACACTTGTTCTCCTATCTTAAGGCACACGGCCAAACACACTCTTTTCACACACACACGCCACACACAAACACAACCCCATCCCATAATCTTTACACTAATTCAATCACTAACACATATGTATCCCTTTCATAACATAAAAACATTGAAATCTTACCTCTTTCTTTAAATTCCGATTCGCCGCAAACGTCGTCCTCTCGTCAAACTAATTGTATCACCACGAAGAGCACCTCGAACTCATCAATTATTTCAAAAGAGACTATGTGATTGGATTAAAAACAAGCCACAAATTTTTTTCTCTTTCTTTTTTTTTTTTCGGCCGAATGGGTTTTCTTGTTGGAGTCAAAGTTCAATTGGTTTTTCTTGCTAAATCAAGATAATGCATTGATATATATCCACAATTGGTCATGTGCATATCACATGACCAAAAAAGATGGGCTTGGACTTGCTCCATTTGGGCCGGCCACTTCACTTTCTTTGGGCCTCATTTTGTATTCCATTTTCTTGGCCCAATTCATGTTATGTCCCGTTTTGTAATTCCCGAAACTAATTTCCGAAATTCCAAATTTTTCCCTCGGCCTTCCCCGAGGTCTTAACATTTATGACTCCATAACCAACATGTTCATATTCACCAAAATCAAAATATTTCCTCAACGCACACAAGTCTTCTTTATTTCTTGATTTCCCGCTATACAAAAATACGGGACATAACACTATTAATCCTTCTGCCCGTTTAATTTACATACTCATAAGCCTTCTCAACTAAGCATTAGTGTTATCGTTGGGTGTCCGTGTTGTTTCGAGCGTCCTGCCACCTTTGCTCTTAGCGTAGAATCCTTACTGCTTACGCTCTCTTTATCCTTGCTCGTCGAACCCTTAACTGTACTCATGATGCCATGACTGAGCGGCTTCCCATGTACGTTCCTTATATTTCATTCCATTTCCTTTAAGATCAAACCTTTCAGACCTCACATGAATTCTCGCTCCACACTTTTAATTTCCAACTCAACAATGTCGACCCATTATCCTTATTCTTTCCTTGGTGCGTAACCGGGTTCCTATCGCTAATTCGTTAAGGTATCTTCCTTACTTCTATGGTTAGAGGTTTCAATTATTTTGCTCTCAAATGTTCTCCTCTTCCTTCGATCAACCCATTAGTATACCTTTTCTACTTTCATCCTTAACCTTCCTTAGGTTCCTTCCTCCTCGGACATATTTCTTTTCTTGTTATTTTCCGTATGGGTTTTGAAGTTCGCTAAATGTTCCTTTTAATGCACAAATTCGTCCTATTCTTAAGTCACCCTCTCAGGAAAACTCTTCCATGTTCGAGGTAACCACATTAATATGGCTACACATTTATTCCTTTACATACCTTTCAAAACCGAAGTCCTATAACAGCATCACCAAGCTTAGTCATTCCTTCTCTTACTTCACATTCCTTGTCGTGGTCACTGTTCTTTCAGACCCACTTATTGAAATTGGTTTTCGAACCTCACACATTCCCTTTTCGTTCCACATTTCCACACTTTATCCCTTTTCACGTGCCTATCCTTGAATTTCCATCCTAACAGTCTCATATTTTGTCGGTAGTTTCCTCCGGGCTTTCCCCACTAAGGTTTCTTACCTTTCACCTTTTTTCGACATTTTGATCTCCTTATTTCCCATCCACTCACTCACTTTCTTTTTCCAAATATCATTGTATTAATATTTCCAATCTTGACCTGTAGTAAAAATAATAGCATCTTATCTTGTAACACTTGTACTATTTACCTTTGTTGTTACTTGGACTTCGGTATCCTTACTCAATTGGTGCCTTCCATATCGTAGCACCTGTCGCTGGGGACGCGTGTCCACTGATACAATCACAGATGAGATATCATACGTATTCATATATATATATATATATATATATATATATATATACATATAATTATTATCAACTAGCCCACAAAATACTTCCTAACGCTATTCAAGCCTATCCAAATTCCAGAGTCGTGACGTACTTTCTGTCTTTTCTCTAGTCTGGCATGTCGCGTGCTATGTTGGCTTGACTAAATGTGATGGAATTGAATATAAATGAAATGCCGCTGAATTTTGTGATAAGAGTTGTTAATATTAGAATGTACTTTAGATCGATCGTTTGAAGCTGTTGGTATGATTGTTGGTATTGTTGTCGATAATTTGACCGAGTTGCATTCTCGGATTGTTGTTGATGAAATTGGCCGAGTTAGATTCTCGGGGATGTTGTATTTACAGGGGAAATGCTGTCGAAATTTCGGCAGATTATAAGTGATTTTATTTGGAAAATTAAGACAAGTATATGTCGATGAATCTAATGATTATGCAAAATCTTCTTGAATGTAGAATAGCAAGTTTGGACAAATAAGCGTGACTAATTGGTCGTGGGACAGGTATGTAAGGCTTACCTTTCTTTATTCCGGACCAGGACATGTTCTCGTGCGTATTCCACTGCATTATTCACCGAGTCCCTCTCACTTGCGGGCCAGGACACGTTATATGTATATGATGTTATGATGATATGGGGATGGTGGCCAGGATGGCATATGATGATTTTATCCACCGAGACCCGCGAAAGAGGGCCGGGACACGTTATATGTATCTACCGAGTCCCTCAATAGAGGGCCGGGACATGTTATATGTATTCATGATATATGATGTTGACATGCATGATTCTACCCACCGAGTCCCTCACTTAAGGGCCGGGACACGTTACACATATATGACATATGATATGGACATGTATGATTTTAGCCACCGAGTCCCTCAATAGAGGGCCGGGACACGTTATTTGTACATATGATATATGACATGGATGTGCATGATTTTTTTTATTTAAAAAGGCAAGTACCTGGATGTTCTAAAAGGCCTTACTTGATTTTGGTAATTCTCTGTTTGAGTCATGATTCTGTTTCCTATATTTCATGCCTTACATGCTCAGTACATTTTCCGTACTGACCCCCTTTCTTCGGGGGCTGCATTTCATGCCACGCAGGTACACCCAGATGAGTACAGGACACTGTTAGAAGATGCTTCAGCTGGATTGGCAACTCCATTTGTTCCCGGAGTGTTGCCGAGTCAGAGTAGATGTGCTGTGATGTTTGTTCGAGACTAGAGACTTTGCAGACAGAGTCGGGGGTGTAGGATGTCAGTTTTGTAAGCGGCTCCATCAGCCGATGTGTCGTTATGTATTATGTTATGGATTCCATAAGATTACAAATCTGGCCTGATTCGAGAAAGATAAAAGAAAGATTTGAAAGCTTACTATGTATTTTACTTTTATTTGATTTCAGAGTCCGAACAAATTATGTATGTATTAAGAGTCTTTGGGTTCGCTAGGCTCCGGACGTGGGGTCGGGTGGCCATCACACCCTAGGGAGATTAGGGTGTGACAAAGTGGTATCAAAGCAGGTTTGTCCTAGGGGTTGTCTGCAAAGTCGTGTCCGGTAGAGTCCTGTTTATGGTGTGAAGCGCGCCACATTTATAAACAGGAGGCTACGGGGCATCTAGGGATTGTTGACCTTGTTTCTGTCATAGATCGTGCGATAGAGCCAAGTCATAGGAAAATGAAATTCCATATATAAGCCTTACATACGACGGAAGGAGGTAAGTGATGATATGGAAAGTCACTGCGGTAAGTATTGATATGTTTGATCTGTTACCTGAAATTGGCAGTTCCGGATAGCTAGAATGTGATATATAGCCGTATGTTCTGTAAGGCATTGTTGATATTTGCTGTGTACAGATTTTGAAAGGAAAGAATGGTATACGAGGAACCAGGTCTGTTGAAGGATTCAGAGAAAGTTGACAAGCAGTTTTGCTGTAGATTATCATGTAAGGATGGTGAGTGGAAATCCGAACAGACTGATAACCAAGTGTTTGGCTCGAAAGTAACGACGATGAATGTACATTTGCTACCATCGGGACTTTGGGAATCCAGGACAGAAGGTAATTATACATGAAAGTGAAAGGTGAATATTGAGGATCGAAAAGGGCAAAACAGTAATTGTAAAGGAAAGGACGGGTTGCGAATATACCTCGGAATCTGTGAGACCTCGACTCGCTCCAAATCATGTAATAAAGGTCATGCGAGGAAGCGGACGTGATTATATCAGCATTAAGGCACTGGATTTCATCAAAGTTTCGAGGTTAAGCGTGCTAAGGTGGGGGAAATTTCAGGATGGGTGGCCCTGGGAAGTATGCAAGAAATCCTAAAGATTTAGCCATAAGAGACAAATGAAAAGCTAGAATAGCCTGAGTGAAATTAGAGTATACGGGATGGTTGGAGACCATAAAAGGCCACATAGCACGCGACAGGCCAGACTAGAGAAGAGACATAAAGTACGTCACGACTCTGGAATTTGGATAGGCTTGAATAGCGTTTGGAAGTATTTTGTGGGCTAGTTGATAATAATTATATGTATATATATACCGAAGTCCAAGTAAGCTACAATTTCAAATTCATTTCAAGCCATTAAATCTTCATTTAACATCATAAAATCCACAACACAACAACAATCAAAATGCTACATAAAATCAATTCATCACATCTCACAACACCACCCTATCTTCGGCCACCACTTCCACACACATATTTTCATGAATTTCATCCATTTCTTCATCCTACAACATATACAAACCATCCACAACATACAGAAGAAGATGAAAGCTTACCTTCTTCCACTTGTCTTCTTACTTGGCTAGGGTTATGAACTTGCAAGAATGAATGGTTTTCTTGCTCCAACAATCGTTCCATGTGAAAGTGGACCTTCCAATTTCTTGGAACACTAGAAGAAATAATTTTTTTGATAAGTTTTCCATGGGGCCAAATTTGGCCATTCATGGCCGAATGCCTTCAACTTTCTTTCTTCTTATCTTTTTTATTTCTCCAAGTTTCTAGAGTTTTTGTATGAGAAATATGACTAGCAAGTCATATATATAAGCCTAATTAATTAGCCATGTGGGCCAAACCCACCCTTTGCTTGGACGGCTAATTGAGTAAGGATACCGAAGTCCAAGTAACAACAAAGGTAAATAGTACAAGTGTTACAAGATAAGATGCTATTATTTTTACTACAGGTCAAGATTGGAAATATTAATACAATGATATTTGGAAAAAGAAAGTGAGTGAGTGGATGGGAAATAAGGAGATCAAAATGTTGGAAAAAGGTGAAAGGTAAGAAACCTTAGTGGGGAAATCCCGGAGGAAACTACCGACAAAATATGAGACTGTTAGGATGGAAATTCAAGGATAGGCACGTTAAAAGGGATAAAGTGTGGAAATGTGGAACGAAAAGGGAATGTGTGAGGTTCGAAAACCAATTTCAATAAGTGGGTCTGAAAGAACAGTGACGACGACAAGGAATGTGAAGTAAGAGAAGGAATGACTAAGCTTGGTGATGCTGTTATAGGACTTCGGTTTTGAAAGGTATGTAAAGGAATAAATGTGTAGCCATATTAATGTGGTTTCCTCGAACACGGAAGAGTTTTCCTGAGAGGGTGACTTAAGAATAGGACGAATTTGTGCATTAAAAGGAACATTTAGCGAACTTCAAAACCCATACGGAAAATAACAAAAAAAGAAATGTGTCCGAGGAGGAAGGAACCTAAGGAAGGTTAAGGATGAAAATAGAAAAGGTATACTAATGGGTTGATCGAAGGAAGAGGAGAACATTTGAGAGCAAAATAATTGAAACCTCTAACCATAGAAGTAAGGAAGATACCTTAACGAATTAGCGATAGGAACCCGGTTACGCACCAAGGAAAGAATAAGGATAATGGGTCGACATTGTTGAAGGTAAGCTTTCATCTTCTTTTGTATGTTGTGGATGGTTTGTATATGTTGTAGGATGAAGAAATGGATGAAATTCATAAAAATATGTGTGTGGAAGTGGTGGCCGAAGATAGGGTGGTGTTGTGAGATGTGATGAATTGATTTTATGTAGCATTTTGATTGTTGTTGTGTTGTGGATTTTATGATGTTAAATGAAGATTTAATGGCTTGAAATGAATTTGAAATTGTAGCTTACTTGGACTTCGGTATCCTTACTCAATTGGTGCCTTCCATATCGTAGCATCATAACAACAATTTCAAATTCATTTCAAGCCATTAAATCTTCATTTAACATCATAAAACCTACAACACAACAACAATCAAAATGCTACATAAAATCAATTCATCACATCTCACAACACCACCCTATCTTCGACCACCACTTCCACACACATATTTTCATGAATTTCATCAATTTCTTCATCCTACAACATATACAAACCATCCACAACATACAAAAGAAGATGAAAGCTTACCTTCTTCCACTTGTCTTCTTACTTGGCTAGGGTTATGAACTTGCAAGAATGAATGATTTTCTTGCTCCAACAATCGTTCCATGTGAAAGTGGACCTTCCAATTGCTTGGAACACTAGAAGAAATAATTTTTTTGATAAGTTTTCCATGGGGCCAAATTTGGCCATTCATGGCCGAATGCCTTCAACTTTCTTTCTTCTTATCTTTTTTTTTTCTCCAAGTTTCTAGAGTTTTTGTATGAGAAATATGACTAGCAAGTCATATATATAAGCCTAATTAATTAGCCATGTGGGCCAAACCAACCCTTTGCTTGGACGGCTACCATGGTTCATTCAAGAACCTTCTTGAATTATTTGTGAAATTCCCATTTTGCCCCTAGCCTTCCACAATATTACCATGAGCCACTTTGCGAATTTCCCTTTTTGCCCTTAGCCTTTCCTAATATTTCCTTACTAATAATATTCATAAATGATATTCATAACAACTTGTACATTAAAATAATTTTTAAAAATGGTCTTGCCCTTAACTTACCACGACCATCTCGAAATATCCGAACGCACAAAATACGGGCTATAACAGTTTATACAACTTTCCCCATATTCCATATCGACTCCCAAACATCGATAACAACATTCACAATATCACAAGCAACAATCATCATTCATCTGCATTATCCGCATTTCACAATTTCACTTCAATTTCTCCATAATTGTGGTTATAATTCACTATCACATTTTCTCACATATAATACTTACCCCATTTTCTAAATGTCATTTATAGCGTACTCATAATCACAACATATAAATATTCATAATTCACCCCAAACTACTACTCAACAATGACACTATTCCCACATTCATGGCCCATTTTCTATATCCTTCTACAATCTAAGTGTTTTAACTTTTCAATACCTTAAAACAACATGGAATGATCATAAAACTCACTTTAGATAATGGAAGAATAAGCCTTGAGTGGAAATTCCCTTCTTGCCCCAAAACCCTAGTCCACTCTTATTGGAATTTCTTGGTGTAGATGAGCTTTGATATGTCTCATACACTTGATTTTGTGGGTTTGATGAAGTTGATCATATATTTCTCTTGGGTTCTTGTGGTTGAAGAGTGGAGAAGATTCTAGAGTGTTCTTGAGGTGTGGAGAGTGGAAAATGAAATGAAATAAATGAAACTTAAAAATCTGTCCCGACTTGAACATACGGACCAACATACGGTCCGTATATTTTATACTGACCGTATGTCTGGACCGTATGTTTGGTCCAGTGAAGACCCTCATTCTGGGCAGAACATATGGCTGGACATACGGTCCGTATGTTTGGCCATATAATGCCCAGCTCTCCGAAGTTTATTCTCATCGACTCGTTTGATCTCCAATCCTTATGGTTCCTTCTTAACACTTGTTTAATACTTCATTATCAATCTAAACATCCCTATAACTCGTCCTTAAGGCCTTACCAAACAATCCTTAATGCAATAATTTACGAAACCTTTCCTAAACCCCACTTGTCCTTATAAATCCTTATTTCATCAATTCATATAACTCCAAAATCTTAACGTATGCATTCTAAGACCACTAAATATCCATTTTATTGTCTTAAGAACTTCCTGTTACCCTTAAGCTCGCATTGGTTCATTCACTACACGACGACCTGAAATTTCTAAAGTGTAACAGTTTGTGCTCGGGTCTGAGGAGTATTCCGGAACGAGTGGTATATGGACACCATGGGTCCCCTGCAGGTCATGGCTACTAAGCAAAGACATCAGATAGCGTGTATGTATAGCATGTTGGGCCTTGCATCACATTTTCATTGCACTGCATCTCATGACTTATTGTTATACATGTGTGTGTTACTGTCATTAACATTATTCATTTAATTTGTGTGTGTTGTTGAGAGTCTAGTGAGGGGAGGCTACACAAGGTAAGTGTAGTGTTGATCGTCAAATAGTGATTTATTTCCCTAGATACATCGTATCACAATAGTAAGGTCAGTAGGTGAACTCTTTAAACAACAAGGGTAAAAGTACAGTGTACGACGAATGTGAACGCGAGAGTAACTAGGTTGTGATTTAGTAGAATACTTTATGTTTGGGGAATACAAGAAGCGAGCTTCAAGAGTAAAGAGGTAAGGGAGTGGTGTGGTAACGGTCTTTATCTAGAATCTTGAGGTTTATTGACTTATCTGCTTATCTTATGAACTTTATGTTGTATTGCGTGAACTAATCTTAGTCGACCTATGATGCTTACCAGTACGTGTGGTGTACTGATACTACTCTTGCTACGCCCTTTTTGTGTGTAGATGTGTTGCAGGTTTTAGCTAAAGTTTCACCGCATGGGTCTATCGGATATTCTCCTACAACTTCGCCTATCTCACTCCCGGCGGAGGCTGTGTCATTTAATTTGTTTTCTTGTATATTAGGAGCTCTTGTACCCGTCTAGACTAGATCCCGGGGTTTTATTGCGGATTTATTTATATTGAAACGAGTCTGTAATAAATGTCTATTTTAATTTTTATTATTTTTAAGGATGATTGTCACATGCTTTTAAGTGTGGGTTTTATTGGTAAGGGTTCGCCTACTAGCTTTGTCATATGGTAGGTGCCCGCACGACCCGTAGGTTGGGTCGTGACAGAGATCTTAATTCCAGGAAGCGCCGATGGATGAAGCTCCTGAAGAACTATGACATCTCTATTCTGTACCTTCCCGAGAAAGCCAATGTGGCAGCTGATGCCTTAAGTCTCAAGGCAGTGAGTATGGGGAGTTTAGCTCGATTGATTGTTTCCGAGCGTCTGTTGGCCATGGAGATTCAGACTCTGGCCAACAGTTTCGTTCGTCTTGATATTTCATCCCCGGGCAGGATTTTATCTTGTATAGAGGCGAGGTCGTCTTTGTTGGATCGGATCAGGACTCATCAGTTTGAGGATGCTCAGTCGAGCAAGATTTGAGATAAAGTTTTGAGAGGTGTGGCCAAGGAGGCTGTGATTGATTCTGAAGGCATTCTAAGGATTAGAGAACGCGTGTGTTTTCCTCATATTGGTGTTTTCATTCAGTTGATCTTGTCTGAGGCTCACAGTTCTTGCTATTCCATTCATCTGGGGTGGGTAAGATGTACAATGATTTGAGACAACACTATTGGTGGCGTCAAATGAAGAGAGATATAGTTGATTATGTGGCTAAGTGTGGGAATTGTCAACAGGTATACTATGAGCACCAGTGACCCGGTGGGGTGCTTCAGAGGATGCCCATTCCCGAGTGGAAGTGGGAGAGGATTACCATGGATTTTGTCACGGGTCTTCCGAAGACCCTTGGCAAGTTTGATTCTATTTGGGTGATAGTTGATCGGTTGACTAAGTCCGCTCACTATGTTCCAGTTCAGGTTTTCTATACCGCAGATAAGTTAACCAAGATGTACATTCGGGATATTGTAAGATTGCATGGGGTCCCTATTTCTGTCGTATCTGATCGAGGTACTATTTTCACTTCTCGTTTCTGGAGGGAATTTCATGAAGAGTTGGGTACCCGATTGGATCTTAGTACATGTTACACCTCGTACTTTTATATGTAAAGTTTCATCGTGAGTTGGTTGACGAAGACTTAAAAGGCGAGGTTATCGTCAAGGTTATAGGGAATTATTCATGCTCATTCTTCATACATGAGAGCTTGGTATCATATTTAATAAGTATCGGGAAGGTTGGATGTTAAGCGAATCGAAAAAATTAAGTTTGTTGAAACTTTGAGGAAATTCGGCAGAATTCCGGACAGAAATTTTGGTTCAAATTGGGGGAGGCATATCTCCTATAATAAAAGGAGTTACGGAACCCATAGCATATTCATTCATACTTTCAGCGAGTCTACTTTCCAACGCAACTGACAGATCTGAATTTGCATATCGAAGCCGGGAGTTATGGTCCTTCGAAGTGTCGACGATCCGTCGATGCACATAGACGACCTGTCAAATTTCAGGCGCTGTAGCTGATGTATATAAGCACCTATTTCGGGATTTTCTTCATTCCAACCCACACGAACAGACCCTAAACACTCTATAATGTTTATCAACACTCTCCCAACCTTTCTTTATCATCCAAGTAAGATCCGAGCCCCGAAAACCCGAGCTAGTGAAAGGGAAAGTTGTTCTTAGGGTTTCTGTTGAAGTTGTTGAGTTTGGGAGTTGGATTTGGAGTTTGGTTCTTGTAATTCCAGCCCCTTTAAGGTATGTATACTATTCTTATCTTTGCTATTAAGTTGATTACTAAGAGTTTTAGTGATTTAAAGTAAAGGAAATATGTTATGGAAGCAGTTAGTTATTTGAATCAACCTAAGATTTGGGGCTGTTTTGAGAGATGTTTTAGCATAGATTTGATTATGTTGTGATATGAAATTATTGACATAATTTGTTTATGAAGGAATTCCTTAGTTTAAAAGTAAAGGAAAACATGCTATGAAAGACCTAAACCAGCTTGATGATGTGATTGCCTTGAAGGCTGTTTCGATTGGAATTTTGGAGAGATTTCTACTTGTTTATGTTGTTGTATATTGTTACTATTGTTGTTGATGATGTTTTGGGTGTTGTGCACCATTTTGGAGTTGGATAGGAGTAATAATTATAGGGGAAGTGTTGCCCGAATTTTGTTAAGTTTCATACGTACTTGGAATGGGTAGTAGGGGACGTATATGGCCTAATTGTAATTCGTGTTATCTTGGTTGTAGTGTTACAAGCTCGGAAGTATGCATCGGACATTAGTTAGACTCCAAAGTATGTAAGGCTAGTCCCTTCATTTCTAAGGCATGGTTCCTATGATATTATTTTCCTTATTCTCCATGACTTTCTCACATTCTGGAAAGTATGAGTCAATGTTATATAGAGCCTCTTATGAGTTAAAAAGAATAAGAGATATGTTATGAATACGATAAAGGTAATGATGAACCTAAGTCTAGAGATTCTAAATCCTATGATACGATATTCTCACGATGTTCATGTTATGAATACGATATGACAGTTTACGAAGCTAATGATCCTTGTACGACTCATTGATGTTATACATTGTTGCTAAACCCACCTTACAATGTTAGTTCTTTCAAGGTGAGGTATGATGATTACGATTACTCCATAATGGAATCTGGAGTTCTCGACCTTACGTCACCCCGATATGGTTGTTATACCCCGTAAGAGTCCGTGATATTTTAATTAAGACAAGAAAGAATGAGTTAAGAAAGTTCAAGGAAAGTTAATCGAGTTAGTAAGAATATCGTTATATATATATGGTTGCCTTAAGTATCCCGAGGTGACATCGTAACCTAAAGGATTTGAAATCGCGTTATGAGCGTATATGAGTATGTATATGTATGTATAAGAGGTTACATGAGGGTCGGAAGAGGATTACAAGTTAAACGAAGCTGAACGAAATGAATCCAAACAACTTCAGAAAATATCTCGGACCAGATTTTAGCCCATATTGTTGGAGGCATATCTCCTAGTATATGAGGAGTTTTAAGGTGTTTCAAAATTCTAAAATGAAGTTCATCGAGTATAGTTTCTAACGCAACAAACTGCTCGTCAAAACGATATCTGGATAAGCAGATATGGACGATGCAAGTTGGGCTGGCGGGGCAGAAAATTGTGACCCGATCCAAACATTCACATTTCGGCCCATGAGGCCCATTAACGTCAAGTATATAAGGAAAAATTATTTGAGGGCTTTTCATTTAACATAAAATCTTCCAAGAACATTAGAGAGAGAGAGAGAGAGAAAACTTCAAGGCTAAGAAGGTCATTTTGATCAAAATCCGAGCCCCGAATCCCGAAGCTCATAAAGAGAAAAGCATTGTACGTTGAGTTGCCTTCAATTTGAGCTAAATATTGGTCTTGGGGAATCAAATTTTCGTGTTTGAACTGCTTCTAAGGTATTTATAAGATTCATTTTATGTTATTAAAGTGTTTATTTAGAGTTTTAACGAATTAGAACGGAGAAAACAACATTATAAACTCGTTTGTTGTTTTGTTGAGATTTATGGATTAGGGGCTGTTTTAATTGAAATTGATGGACTGATTTGAATTAATATTTTGGTTGTTGTAATCATAGATTATGTGAGGAGAATGAAGGAATTTGAAGGTTAGAGTTGGAGTTAAAAATTGTTGTGGGTTGTTGTAAGGATTATAGAGATAATAATGTGGTTTAGTTGCATATGAATAGATGATGTGGTGTCGTGTGGCTGCTGTTGTATTTCTCAGAAATTTGCTGAAAAGATTGCATGGAATAAGGTATAAGAAGTGCATACGGGCTACTTGGTGTGTTGCAAGTGTTCGTTAGAATTTCGGGCATCGTTATGTTATAGTTGGGGGCTGTTTTGATATGTTGTTGTTCTTGTTGAAATAAAAGAATTGAAGATATGGTTGTGTCCATATGTTATTGTTGGTATTTCTGTGTCAACAGGAGAGCAATTGGAAATTCGGATAGGCGAGTTTATAGGGGAAATGTTGCCGAAATTTCGGTAGGCAATTATGTGATTAAGCTTAGATTCTTGAAAAGCTTGAAATTGACAATTGGTAAACATGACCATTTGTAGATTCTGGACGAAATTGGAATTGAAGCCAAGCGAGCATAAGGCGTAATCGAGGTATGTAAAGCCTTCTCCTTTGTTCTTTGGCATGTCCTAGGTGTGCTAGGTGGAGATTTTAGCCTCGGGGGCAATTCTGCTCATCGGAAACCGAGATTGATTTCTTGGTACTATTCATTCAATTCAATTGAACTTCAAAAGGTGCTTTTGTTGAAAAAAAGTGGTTAAACCTCCATAACTTTCACAAATGTAATCCAATCACTCCGAAACTTTCCTGGATGACTCCGTAGAGTCTAATGGGCGTGATTCATGTCCGCCACCCCGACTTGACCCGAGGTGGGCCCGTTACCCCCGGCGCCCCTCCTATGGTTTTGTTTGTCTCACTTCGGTGCGACAAGTCTAGGGACTTATGGCTATTGTCCCGACTACTAAACGGGAGATATTTTATCTATCCTGAGACGGATTTTAATTATTATTGAACCAACTGCGGGGACAGAAACCCTGATATGTGTTGTATGGCTTTAGCCAATGTACTCTTGTCCGGAGTTCGCAGGTAACTCCTGGTTATTATGTTGTTTACTATACGATAGGTGTTATGACCACCTTCATGAGCGTTATAAAATGTTTTTGACATCTACAACGTTTTGAAAACCTTACCCTGATAATTTGGATAAACTACTTATCTTCTGTATTTTCTGATATACGATTTTGGCATACCTGAATCTTGTGTGATGCATGATCCTGGCACGTGTGATTTATGTTTGGGAAGTAGTGATTTGGTATCCTGTATGGTTGTTTTCTGTTTCACCGAGTCCCGGGCCGGTTATGTGAATATGCGCATATGTAATATTGGCCGCTGGACCCTCGACCGCGGCGTGTCTGACATTGACAGCTAGACCCTTGACCGCGTCATGCCGGACGTGTGGCATTGACAGCTGGACCCTTGACCGCGTCTGCCGCACTTGTGATTGTGCCTGACATAGACCGCTGGACCCTTGACCGCGGTATGTCAAATGTGTGATTGTGACCGCTGGACCCTCGACCGCGGTATGTGTGATTATAACCGCTGGACCCTTGGCCGCGGTACGTGTGATAGTGACCGCTGGGTACTTGGCCGCGGTATGCGTGGTAGCGACCGCTGGACTTATGGCCGCGGAAATTGTGCGTTGATTCTTTTATATGTGTGAAACAAAAATGTTTTTCAAAAGAAAGTAAAGCATTTTGACATTCTAACTGCCGTATTTGCCTGCTGGAACCTCTTGGGCATGACTTGTGCACTAGAGGCGACCCTGTGGCGACCTGGTTATTCGTGCACACCCAGTGCACTGTCCATTGCGCCCCTCACTAAAGGGCCGAAACCTGAGGTAAATGTATACTACCTGTGCTTGTGTAAGTTTATGATTCTGCATGCATGGTTCTGCCTGTTACATTTCTGGACAGCGGATTCGGAGAATGATTCTGTTGGTGTTGCTTCTGCATGATTGAGCCGGACTATGCTTTAGTCGGCTATAGTTCTACACCCCTATCTTCGGTTGCGGGTATGTCAGTCGCACTCTGTGCCCCGATCCGCACGATGATCCTGCCAGTTAGGCTTTGTACCTCTGTTTTATATCACGATTCAGACGGCTACACCCCGTGCTTATGATATATATCGTGGTCCTGGCCACACACTCTGTATTTCCGTTTCGGACTCGGATCCGATACTACCTGTTCTATTTCTATACTTCTGGCTCGGTTTTGCTTATATTGTTATATTTCCGCTTTACATACTCGGTACATTCCCGTACTGACCCCCTGTTCTTCGGGGGCTGCGTTTCATGCCGCGCAGGTACTCCCAGTTGAGTTGAGGACAGATGGAAGATGTTCCAGTGCAGATGGCAAGCTCCATTTGTTCCCGGAGTGCTGCCGAGTCAGATTCTGTATGTTATGCTTTTGGGATCTTACTAGAGACTTTGCAGACAGTGTCGTGGGTATTGGTTGTCGGTCTGTGTACGTAATGAATTTTGTATGATCACAAATTTGTTCGGCTTGAAATCCACGAGAAAGAATATTTCTGAAAGAAAAGTTTTGCTATGTACTTTATTATTTGTTTTAAAGAAAAAAAAAAGAGTTGACGTGATTTTATGTGCAGCGAGAGTCTGAGGGTTCGCTCGGCCCTAAGTAAGGGTCGGGTGCCCATCACACCCCAGCGAGGTCGGGGTGTGACAGAGTGGTATCAGAGCAGGTCTGTCCTAGGGGTTGTCTGCAAAGTCGTGTCTGGTAGAGTCCTGTTTATGGTGTGTTGCGCGCCACATCTATAAACAAGAGACTACGTGGCATCTAGGGATTGTTGATCTTCTTTGAATCCTGGATCGTGCGATAGAGCCAGCTGTAGGAAAGGAATTTCCTTTTTACTAATCCTTGATTTCAGCTGAAGAACGGTATCGACAGAAGAAAGTGGCCGATGATATTGGAAGCTACACTGTACACAGGTAAGCAACGGTGTGAAAGGGGCATGTTGGATAAGGTAAGAATATTGAGATATGATTGAAAAATAAGGTTGAAGAATGAAAGATAAGGTAGATAGGAAAGTAAACAGGAAAGTGTAACAGGTGCAGTTTGAATTGGACATGTGAGGTAAGTCTCGACATCTTTATACTTTTACTTGAAATTGCTAGGCCTGTGTGGCTATGATACGATATGATATATATACGTATATATGTTGGCCTTGTGAGGCATTGTTGGTATTTCCTGCGTGCAGGTTTTGGGATAGTAAGAAGTACAGAAGAACCTCTACCCAAATTTTCCCAGAAATATAAAAAGGGTAAGAATTCAATAACAACAGTGCGGTTGCAATATTTTGGATACGTCAAAGAAAGGTGTAAGGTGGTTTAAGGCAAAACTACAGAGACATCATTAGTACGGAGAGCAAAAGCCATAATTGGGCCCCAATACTATTGGAAGGTATGAAGGAAGAATGTAAAGTAAAGCATAAAGACTAGTGAGACAACGCTAAGATATTTTCTGGGCTGATTTGAGTACCTACACATACTCGTGTAAAGCTTGCAATAAGATGCATGATAGGAGAACTAAGAGCAAATCTGAGTAAAGAGGCAATAGAAGAGTTGAGTCAAAAATAGAGAAACGACACGAGATAATATGCTTAAAGTGTTATAAGTGGGATTAAGGGAAATTGCAAAATGACTTAAGTGAGATGGTCAGAACGAGCTAGTTACAAGAAGACAGTGAATTTAAAGAGGACGATCAAGAAGAACTCGACTTAAGCTTCAAGTGTAGATGGACATGGTAAGTTGCAGTCGATTACAGAGGTAGCTAAATAGTGTCTACTATATTTGGAAGATCAATATTAACAGATGTCAGGTGGAGAATGGAATTAGGCTAAGTAAAGAAAGGCACAGCATGATAGATGAGTTCAAGTTACAAATGATTCGTTATAACATCACCAGAAGCAGTATACTTATGTAGGACTAATTTGACATTCGGGGACGAATGTTCCTAAGGGGGGAAGGATGTTATACCCCGTAAGAGTCCGTGCTATTTTAATTAAGACAAGAAAGAATGAGTTAAGAAAGTTCAAGGAAAGTTAATCGAGTTAGTAAGAATATCGTTATATATATATGGTTGCCTTAAGTATCCCGAGGTGACATCGTAACCTAAAGGATTTGAAATCGCGTTATGAGCGTATATGAGTATGTATATGTATGTATAAGAGGTTACATGAGGGTCGGAAGAGGATTAGAAGTTAAACGAAGCTGAACGAAATGAATCCAAACAACTTCAGAAAATATCTCGGACCAGATTTTAGCCCATATTGTTGGAGGCATATCTCCTAGTATATGAGGCGTTTTAAGGTGTTTCAAAATTCTAAAATGAATTTCATCGAGTATAGTTTCTAACGCAACAAACCGCTCGTCAAAACGACATCTGGATAAGCAGATATGGACGATGCAAGTTGGGCTGGCGGGGCACAAAATTGTGACCCGATCCAAACATTCACATTTCGGCCCATGAGGCCCATTAACGTCAAGTATATAAGGAAAAACTTATTTGAGGGCTTTTCATTTAACATAAAATCTTCCAAGAACATTAGAGAGAGAAAGAGAGAAAACTTCAAGGCTAAGAAGGTCATTTTGATCAAAATCTGAGCCCCGAATCCCGAAGCTCATGAAGAGAAAAGCATTGTACGTTGAGTTGCCTTCAATTTGAGCTAAATATTGGTCTTGGGGAATGCAATTTTCGTGTTTGAACTGCTTCTAAGGTATTTATAAGATTCATTTTATGTTATTAAAGTGTTTATTTAGAGTTTTAACGAATTAGAACGGAGAAAACAACATTATAAACTCGTTTGTTGTTTTGTTGAGATTTATGGATTAGGGGTTGTTTTAATTGAAATTGATGGACTGATTTGAATTAATATTTTGGTTGTTGTAATCATAGATTATGTGATGAGAATGAAGGAATTTGAAGGTTAGAGTTGGAGTTAAAAATTGTTGTGGGTTGTTGTAAGGATTATAGAGATAATAATGTGGTTTAGTTGCATATGAATAGATGATGTGGTGTCGTGTGGCTGCTGTTGTATTTCTCAGAAATTTGCAGAAAAGATTGCATGGAATAAGTTATAAGAAGTGCATACGGGCTGCTTGGTGTATTGCAAGTGTTCGTTAGAATTTCGGGCATCGTTATGTTATAGTTGGGGGCTGTTTTGATATCTTGTTGTTCTTGTTGAAATAAAAGAATTGAAGATATGGTTGTGTCCATATGTTATTGTTGGTATTTCTGTGTCAACAGGAGATCAATTGGAAATTCGGATAGGCGAGTTTATAGGGGAAATGCTGCCGAAATTTCGGTAGGCAATTATGTGATTAAGCTTAGATTCTTGAAAAGCTTGAAATTGACAATTGGTAAACATGACCATTTGTAGATTCTGGACGAAATTGGAATTGAAGCCAAGCGAGCATAAGGCGCAATCGAGGTATGTAAAGCCTTCCCCTTTGTTCTTTGTTATGTCCTAGGTGTGCTAGGTGGAGATTTTAGCCTCGGGGGCAATTCTGCTCATCGGAAACCGAGATTGATTTCTTGTTACTATTCATTCAATTCAATTGAACTTCAAAAGGTGCTTTTGTTGAAAAAAAGTGGTTGAACCTCCATAACTTTCACAAATGTAATCCAATCACTCCGAAACTTTCCTGGATGACTCCGTAGAGTCTAATGGGCGTGATTCATGTCCGCCACCCCGACTTGACCCGAGGTGGGCCCGTTACCCCCGGCGCCCCTCCTATGGTTTTGTTTGTCTCACTTCGGTGCGCCAAGTCTAGGGACTTATGGCTATTGTCCCGACTACTAAACGGGAGATATTTTATCTATCTTGAGACGGGTTTTAATTATTATTGAACCAACTGCGGGGACAGAAACCCTGATATGTGTTGTATGGCTTTAGCCAATGTACTCTTGTCCGGAGTTCGCAGGTAACTCCTGGTTATTATGTTGTTTACTATACGATAGGTGTTATGACCACCTTCATGAGCGTTATAAAATGTTTTTGACATCTAAAACGTTTTGAAAACCTTACCCTGATAATTTGGATAAACTACTTATCTTCTGTATTTTCTGATATACGATTTTGGCATACCTGAATCTTGTGTGATGCATGATCTTGGCACGTGTGATTTATGTTTGGGAAGTAGTGATTTGGTATCCTGTATGGTTGTTTTCTGTTTCACCGAGTCCCGGGCCGGTTATGTGAATATGCGCATATGTAATATTGGCCGCTGGACCCTCGACCGCGGCGTGTCTGACATTGACAGCTGGACCCTTGACCGCGTCATGCCGGACGTGTGGCATTGACTGCTGGACCCTTGACCGCGTCTGCCGCACTTGTGATTGTGCCTGACATAGACCGCTGGACCCTTGACCGCGGTATGTCAAATGTGTGATTGTGACCGCTGGACCCTCGACCGCGGTATGTGTGATTATAACCGCTGGACCCTTGGCCGCGGTACTTGTGATAGTGACCGCTGGGTACTTGGCCGCGGTATGCGTGGTAGCGACCGCTGGATTTATGGCCGCGGAAATTGTGCGTTGATTCTTTTATATGTGTGAAACAAAAATGTTTTTCAAAAGAAAGTAAAGCATTTTGACATTCTAACTGCCGTATTTGCCTGCTGGAACCTCTTGGGCATGACTTGTGCACTAGAGGCGACCCTGTGGCGACCTGGTTATTCGTGCACACCCAGTGCACTGTCCATTGCGCCCCTCACTAAAGGGCCGAAACCTGAGGTAAATGTATACTACCTGTGCTTGTGTAAGTTTATGATTCTGCATGCATGGTTCTGCCTGTTACATTTCTGGACAGCGGATTCGGAGAATGATTCTGTTGGTGTTGCTTCTGCATGATTGAGCCGGACTATGCTTTAGTCGGCTATAGTTCTACACCCCTATCTTCGGTTGCGGGTATGTCAGTCGCACTCTGTGCCCCGATCCGCACGATGATCCTGCCAGTTAGGCTTTGTACCTCTGTTTTATATCACGATTCAGACGGCTACACCCCGTGCTTATGATATATATCGTGGTCCTGGCCACACACTCTGTATTTCCGTTTCGGACTCGGATCCGATACTACCTGTTCTATTTCTATACTTCTGGCTCGGTTTTGCTTATATTGTTATATTTCCGCTTTACATACTCGGTACATTCCCGTACTGACCCCCTGTTCTTCGGGGGCTGCGTTTCATGCCGCGCAGGTACTCCCAGTTGAGTTGAGGACAGATGGAAGATGTTCCAGTGCAGATGGCAAGCTCCATTTGTTCCCGGAGTGCTGCCGAGTCAGATTCTGTATGTTATGCTTTTGGGATCTTACTAGAGACTTTGCAGACAGTGTCGTGGGTATTGGTTGTCGGTCTGTGTACGTAATGAATTTTGTATGATCACAAATTTGTTCGGTTTGAAAGCCACGAGAAAGAATATTTCTGAAAGAAAAGTTTTGCTATGTACTTTATTATTTGTTTTAAAGAAAAAAAAAAGAGTTGATGTGATTTTATGTGCAGCGAGAGTCTGAGGGTTCGCTCGGCCCTAAGTAAGGGTCGGGTGCCCATCACACCCCAGCGAGGTCGGGGTGTGACAATGGTTATTGATTATCTTTGAATTCTAATGCATTCTTTATGATAAGTTTATCATAATTATGTGATGATGACGATTCCACCGTGCCTAGATGGTCGGATATGTCACCTCGAAGGTGGGCTGCATATGATTACACCGTGCCTAGATGGTCGGACATGTCACCGCTAATGCGGGCTGCCTATGAATACATCGCGCCTAGATGGCCGTACATGTCACCGCTAATGGGGGCTGCTTATGATTACACTGTGCCTAGAGGCCGGACATGACACCACTAGTGGGCGGCGTGAGATGATTATCTTCCCGGACGCGGGATTATATGATATATGAATCGGGTTGTACGTACTACAGCACTATCAGTTATTTATTTTCTTTTACAGAGTGCATACATATCATATACCGCATAGGTATCTTCAGTCATACAGATGCATTCAGACAGTCAGTTTGTTATGAGTTTTAGATTCCTTTCACGATTCTTATCTATATATGTTACTCTTATTCCTTGCATACTCAGTACATTATATGTACTGACTCCCCTATTGTTCAGGGGGCTGCGTTCATGCCCGCAGGTACCGATAGACAGAAAGACGATCCAGCTCAGTAGGGCTTCCCCTCAGCTGTAGTTGGTGCGCTTCACTTGATCCGGAGCTGCAGTCCATTTTGGTATGCTATTTTGAGATGTATATGGGTATTGCGGATGTTATATCCCGTATTTTTGAACGTCGGATTATTTGTAAGCTGAGGTGGGGCCCACACATCAAGATTTTTTTTGGAACATGTGACAAGCTATATGAATCACATATGTAAAGTTAAACACAACTCATGAAGGACCATTGGGCCAAATCAAAGTGGAAGCCCTCCAAACGAATATTTTTAAGAAAACGTTTCCGGGTGACCTGGCTTGGAGGGGAAAAAACGGTATTATAAGTTTGGAATTTGGAAACATACCAAGAGATAGAAGTTATAGATAATTGAATTAGCTTTCCAACCATAGGTCGTGGGTTCCTAGGTGACATTGGTACAAGGAGATATGGACGTTTTAAGGTCGAAAGGTCAGTGGGCTAGGCCCAACTCGGGACCAACCGAATTGGCCCAAAAAAAAAATGAAAAGAAAAAAATTTAGGCCCAAGTTTGAAGGGAGGCCGGCCAAGCCTTGGCCCAAACCCACAATATGAAATTGTCATGTGATTAGTCATGTGACAATTATATTAAAAAGGGGTCTTTATCCTTTTGAAGCTTCAAGAAAAATTAGATAAGGAGAAGACAAAAGATGAAGAGCAAGAGAAAGGGGCCATTTCGGCCAAGACCATGGAAATTAGGTGCTTTAAATTTTTTTCCAAAAATTATTTTCTTGTAGTATTTCCACTAATTCAAGGGTCCTCTACAACATAGTATAATTGTTTCGGAAGATAAGTCATCCGTTTCATTGTTTCCGCACTTTGGCCAAGTGAAGAAGTTGAAGAGAAAGGGTAAGATTTAATTCCTTTTTATGTGTTATGAAGGTTTGGTTTATGTTGTGGGAAGTAGAAAGGGTTAAAATTCATGAAAATATGGAAGTTGCATGAATATATATATGTATGAATGTAGCCGTGTACATGTGTGGTTGTGTAGTCAAAGATGAGTTAATTGTATGTTGTATTCTAGTTGTGGTTATGGTGAAATTCATATTGGAAATGAAAGTTGATTGAATTTGGTTGAAGTTGGAATTATATGTATTGGTCGAGTGGTATATTGAAATTGGAATGGGAATGAATTAATTTTGTTTAATATGTTAGTTGTGTTGTGGTGATCCTTGCAATGTAAATGAAGGTAAAATGATATAAGTTTGCATTGTAATGGAATGTAGAAGTTTGTGTCATTTTAGTATGATTTTATAACATTATGGAAATGAAGTTGTTAAGGTGCAAATAATGATGATTGTTGATGTAATAGGAAGATGGAAACATGTTATGAATAAGTATGTTAAAGATTAGAAGTTTTGGATGAATTATGACTTTGGTGGAAAGTTTGTATATTTTGTATATCTTGTGAATATTTTGTGGAAATGATATGAAATGCTTCCAAATTATATTGTGGTGATCTAGATTAATGATGAATGTGAAACCATCGAGCTTGGTTTGGAAATTTGAAGTTGAAATGGAAGATATTGCACTATGTTGGAAAGGGAACTAGTTGTGCCATATTGAGTGTTTTATAGTGATTGTTGTTGTTGGTGTTGTTGTTGTTGGGTTGTTGTTGATTGTTTTGGCCGAGTTGAATTCTCGGGGATGCTATATGTATAGGGGAGATGCTGCCCAAATTTCTGTAGAAAAGTGTTAACTTTAGATTTAAGCCTAAAGCCTTATGGTTAACATTTGGTAAATGTGACCATTTGCAGATTTTGGACGAAACGGGAAGTGAACTTGGAAAGGCGTAAATTGCGTAAAAGGTATGTAAAGCCACCCCGATTCTTCTTTTGGCATGTCCTAGATGTACTAGGATCGGATTCACGCCTCGGCGCATATTCTGCTCATCGGAATCCGCGTCTGAAATTGTCACATTTTCGTTCAATAGAATTGAACCCTTTTAGTATGCTTTAATGAAAAATTATGCAAAATTTCTCCAAATCACTTAGGAAGTTATGGAATGCCCTAGGACCTCTGTAGGTGACCCCATAAGCTTAATACACGTAATTTGAGCCCGTCGCTTTGGTTGTCCCGAGGTAGGCCCGCTATTTCCGATTTTACCCTTATGGTCCTTTGTAACTTGATGTCAAGCAATTTTTAAGGAAACGTCTTATCTACTTTTCCAACTACTAATGATGCTTATTCGGGGTACTATATTGAGTCTCTGTAAAGGTACGATATTTTGTATTGCATTTAGTTCCACTATTCCCGTTTTGCTCTCTTATTGTACTATTGCCTTATTTTCGAACAATATAAAATGAAACGTTTTAACTATCCTTTTAACTACTAAGGAAAATTGTTTTAATGATTCCCTCGAGTCTGGTAAACTATTTTGGAATATGAGAATGACCCCAGAAGGATTATTCTTCCGTAACTCATTATGACATACGACATACACCTACTATGATTCTGTCCGACTTCATTGATTTGATTTGTCATTTCGATATGCCTCATTGAGTCTCTGGAAATCTGTGATATTTTTTTCTTGCATTTAGTCTCTCACTACTCCATTCGTGGATGCCCCAATGTTTCCCACACTGAGCCCGGGCCAGGATATGTTGTCAAGCGTATTCCAATGCATTATTCGTCGTGCCTAGATGTGAGGGGGCAGGTATATATGTACATGGGTTTTGGAGTATGTTGTGTCATGTACACACATTCTGATATGATATGATCTGATATGGCCATCTGATATGATATGATATGATATGATATGTTACGGGGTTATCCCCTACTCTGTTCCTTATGTATGGTGGCACCAGCGTCGGGGGGTGGCCACGTTCTGTTTCGCCGAGCCCTTGGCAGGGGCCGGACATGATATGGTATATGTTTCTGAACACACTCCTCATGTTTTGAAAATATGCATTTGATACTTCGGATGTCACACTCACTTCTCTGTAAGTTCTGTTTCGGTTATGATCTTGTTCCGTATTGGGACCAGTTACGACATATGTTTTCAACAAATACTATTTATACTTTATGATCAGCATTTTGCTAATCTGTATATTTTGTCCATTTTTTGTACCTTCTACTTTGATTATGACTTTGTTTACTACGTTCCGTGCTTTACATACTCAGTACATATTTCGTACTGACCCCCTTTCTTCGGGGGCTGCGTTTTCATGCCGCGCAGGTACAGAAGACAGATTTGCTGATCGCCTGCCTAGGACATCTATTCTGCTATATTGGGAGCGCTCTTTTGTTCAGAGCCTGTATATTGGTACAGTCTGCCGCTATATTATATATATGTATGCGATTCAGGGGTATGACGGGGCCCTGTCCCGTCTTATGATTTTGTTATGATCTGTAGAGGTCTGTAGACATACTTGTGTGGGTTCTGTATATGTTTGGGTATGATATGATCTATGACAGCCTCATCGGCTTCCATGTACGGTGTCGGTTCATTTATGGTTATTATTAACGCAGAGCGACTTCTATATTTGAAAATATTCTGTCGTTTGCTAATTTGGGTTATTGGGTATGTTTGAGTGTCCAGCACGGACACTAGTCGCGGCCTACGGAGTTGGGTCGTGACAAAAGTGGTATCAGAGCGGTTCATCCTCGGAGTGTCTACAGACCGTGTCTAGTAGAGTCCTGTTTATCGGTGTGTTGTGCACCACATCTATAAACAGGAGGCTACAGGACATTTAGGTGTTACCTTTCTTTGATTCTTAGATCGTGCGATAGAGCCAGCTGTAGGAAATGAATTCCTTTCTTTACTAACCCTTAATTGCAGCTGGTGAACGGTATCGACGTAAGACAGCGCCTGCTGATATTGGAAGCTACACAGTACTCCGGTAAGTAATGGTATGAGAGATGTATGCTGGGTAAGGTATCCTGAAGTACGATTAAAACATAAAGTCGAACATTAAAAAGAGAAACAAACATGGAAAGTGTAGCAGGTGCAGTTCGAGTTGGGCATGTGAGGTAAGCCTCGGAATTCTGATACTTTTATTTGAAATTGTTAGCCCCGTGTGGCTATGATGCGATATGATATGATATATATATACGTATATGTGTTGGCCCTGTGAGGCATGGTTGGTATTTCCTGTGTACAGGTTTTGGGATAGTAAGAAATACAGAGGAACCTCTGCCCAAATTTTTCCAGAAATATAAACAGGAAAATAAGATATAAATTCTTAATATGTCTTGAAAGTCGATACCGATAGGGTAAATCTCTTATGTTGGGTTAAAAGTTTAAGAGATACCCTCCATGTCATTCGTAAGAAGCGTTATCCTCATATGGAAAATTTTATCTCGAGAAAGCATATACGAGTAGCGAATTCACAATTTATTTGGAGGGACCAGAAATATGTTCTAACCCCATTTTGTTTTAGCATAGCCCATGTGAAGGGCAAAATATGCGGAAGGGCAAAAATGTCCGACGAGCAAGTTTCCTCTAATTAGAAGAATACAAAACGTATGACAAGCAGTCGGGAATTGCGTGGTTCGCTCACGACTCATATATATATAATATATATACATGGAGGTAAGTATTGAAGACGATATAGTCAGAAAAATAAAAGAATTCTCGCTAGGTCGTGGTGGGACCCGCTACGAGAACGTTCTGAAAAGCTGTCAAGACCCCGACTTGTCTTAAATTACGTGACAAAAGACGTGCGGGGCAATTGGTGTAATTATACCGGCCTTAACGTGTCTAAATTCATTAAAGTTGTAAGGTTAAGCGTGCTAGGGCCAGAGCAATTCTGGGATGGGTGACCCCTGGGAAATGTGCAAAAATTTTTGCAAACATAGGTATAAGAGACGAATAGGAAATTCGGGGTAACCTAAAGGGAATTAGGATATGTAGAATGGTTAGAAACTTTATAGGGGTCACACGAGCTGAGACGGATTAGATTGCCAAAAAGGAAGAAAAAGCAGCGTAGCTCAGGAACTAGAGTAAATTTGAACAAGTGATTGAAGATGTATTGTAAAAGGAAATGGCAGTGATATATATATATACGTATGTGTACGACCCCCATTTATGACTATGTCGATTGATTGGTGAACCCTAATAGCCAGTGTTGTAATATAGGGAAAACATTGACTGGACAGAATTTACGAGAAAAGGGGAAAGGTATGGTATAGATGTTACGAAGTAGACTGATATTGATTTTGCTACTGGTTGAGATTGGAAGATTCTAATACAACGATGTTTGGAAAGAAAAGATAATAATTGAGTGGAAGGTAAGGAGATCAAAATGTCAAAAAAAAAAAAAATGAACCGTAAGAAACGTAATTAAGCGGAGCCTCTGAAAGAGTCGACGGCAAAGTACGAAGTCAATTGCAAAAGCAAACAAAAATGGAATAGTACAGGGCGAAGGAAAACTTAAGGCATGAAATGATGAATCATGTGCATATCGAATAATTCGATTATCGAGAAAATAGAACGACAGATAAGGAATGGGTATGGAGGAAGAACGTGGTTACTAAAGGATAAACTGCTGCGTTAATTAAATTACTTGAGTGCCAGCTATCGGATAAGATTGTGTACTATATAATTGTGATTCTGTTAAGGTCTCGTACAGAGAAAATCAAGTTGTAGGTTAGAAAGAAAAGATATGGATATGGTATAAGTATAACCCCAAAGAGGGGGAGTGAATGGAAGTAAAGTAAAGTAAGTATAAGTAGAAACAATTGGCACATAGAAGATTGAAGCGATAAAGAATTGACCTAGGCCTTCGACATCGACTGAAATACGTAGTTCTCTGAGAATGGTCGGATTATAGCCTATGTTTCTGTCACACCCTGATCCTATTAGGGTGTGATGGGCACCCGACCCCACATACGGAGCCGAGCGAACCCGCGGACCCTGATTACACACCTAAAAAATTTTGAATTCTGAAAGTCACTTACAAATAAAATACATGTTGTGCTTTCGAAATCTTCTGCTTCCTATTTCCAGAATTTAACAAAATCCGTAATGATACAAAATTTATTATGAGACACACACAATGACATATCGGCTGATGAAGCCACTTACAGACTGACTATCATTACCCACGACGCTGTCCGCAAAGTCTCTAATACTGATCAGACATCACAACATACGTACTCTGACTCGGCAGTACTCCTGGAGGAAATGGAGCCCGCCAATCCACTGGACCATCTTCAGCTCATCTCGTCTAGCCATTTGTGGGTACCTGCGCGACATGAAACGTAGCCCCCGAAGAACAGGGGGTCAGTACGGATATGTACTGAGTATGTAAGGCATGAGTACAGAAAATATAACCATGACTGAAATAGACAGAACAAACATACAAAAAGCTTATCCAGAAATATCAAACACTTATCGTTTTTCTTTTCCAGATACGAATCATACTTACTCATCTCGTATGCCAAACAGATTACAGAACGTACAAATTACTTAAGTGACATCATACAGCAGACGGAATACAGAATATACGGAAGGTCAGAATACTTACTCTCCAACGTAAGTCATGTATATCAGAATCTGATATCATAGCACCTACGCGGCAGCTCCGGGGACATATACCACACCGGGGCAAGTACCATATCATACAGACGATAACCTCGGGGACAAATAACACGCCGAGGGACGGTCACATCATATCATATACATAGTGGCCTCGGGGACAGATAACACGCCGAGGAACCGGTGAACAGTGCCAATGAATGCGCACGACAACATAGGAACGTGGCTGCCACTCCTGCCTTTGGCGCCACAACACATCTCACTTCCAGAAGTTTTTCTCCGATCTCCGTCACACATCACAACATAACCACGGTACCCGGGGGCGGGCAGATAACACAGCACCCCGAGCCCGGACACATCATACTTCGTAACATAACCTCGGTAACCGGGGACGGACATATAACACGGTACCCCGGAACCGGACCCATCATACTTCGGAATTCATTTATGGAACCCGGCCCTCAACAGAGGACCCGGCGAACCATCCTCACGATACATACCGGCCCGGGACTCGGTGAAGGAAATCATAACATATGCACGAGCAGAGTCGTGAGAAACTAAATGCACATAATTCAGACTCAACAGCTTAATCAAACATATTCTCCGAATATCCATAACAGATTACTTATTACCGAATATTTTATGTCAAGTTACCTTTATCAGAATATTTCTATCAAAGTGCTTATATCGCTTTTACTCAATCAGATTACATTTTTCAGGTTACTTGCATCAGATTCCTTATAACCGATTACTTAGGTTCGAATACATATATCAAAGGATTATGACAGAATACTTATCGACATATGAAGGCCCATAACAAGTCTCGAGTCAATCGGAGTTAGTATACAAAAGTTACGAGCGTTCGAAGTACAGAACGCTCTACAATCATTTCAGAAGCTTTTCTTGGAAAACCAGAGCTGTAATCAGGTTAACTACCTTTTAGACATGATTATGGATCAAACCAAATAGAACCCTTGGAATCATACGTACGTCGGAATACTTAAGTCATGATTTACCCATTAGAATTATTTGACACTTAAGTTAGGGAGGGCATACAAATCACAAATGGACTCAGAACCACAGAATGGAATAGCCTCAAGTTACATACTACATCATATCCTACGTGGCTCTAGGGCATGACAAAAGAAAGAAAGGTAAGCCTCACATACCTGATTCGCGACCAACTCGTTACACTTGTTCATCCAACTTGTCAATCTACGTCCAAAAGGATTCATCCATTCGTTAGACTCGTTGTCACATACTTGTCTTAATCTTTCAAACACGTTTACTTATGTTCTGCCGGAATTTCGGCAGCATCTCCCCTGTAAATGTACCAATCCCGAGAATAAGGCTCGGCCCCAAATCAACAACAACCATCCGGGAATTTAACCCGGCCAAACCAACAAAGATACTAACAACACCAATAAGAGATTCAAAACACATTCTAACATTAGTAGCTCTTTTATATACTATTCGACAATATTCTGTTTTCATTCAAATCAACCGCATACGATCGAACCAACATCAATATTCGTACACTCAAGTACTAATCCAAAACACTTAAACAAGATTCAAAAACACTTCGGACAACCCCCAAAATGTTCAAATCAGCCCATCCAATACACAAGCAATTCCGAAATCTTCCAAGTCCAAGAAAACATCAACAATACATTTCTTTTCTTCCAAATTCATCAACTACACTAACAATCCATAATTTAACAACATTAGTCTTACAAATACAAGAAACCATATTAAGATCACATTAGGTACCAAAACAGCCCACATGATTTCAACTCCACTTTGAACCGTTAAGCCTTCATTTTACAACATAGAATCTACAACACAACAACCCAAACATACTAAATAAAATTAATTCATCCTTCCTTCAATAAACAACATCACACGGCCTCCACATCTACACACATAATCTCATGCATTTCATTTATTTTCCACACATTACAACAACACATAGGCATACTAAATTCACTTAATTCTCCCCTCCTACACAACAACACACCCACGGCTAGCCTTCAACATACACATATATTTCATAACTTTCATTCATTTCCACATATCACAACATGCATAAATCATTCATAACTCATGAAAATGGAGATTAAACTTACCTTCATTCTTCAACTTCTCCACTTGGTTAAGACTTATGAATCATCCATATAAGACTTCTATTTCCTCCAACAATTCCACCATGTTAAAGAGAACCTTCCACATAGCAAGAAAACTAAAAGAAAATAATCCCCCATGATCAAATTTGAGGGGCTGGTTTCGGCCAGCCTCTAGCCGAACCCCTCCCCTTTTTATTTTTTTGTGTTGCTCTCCTTTTCTCTTGTCTTGAATTAGTTAGGCACTCATATATATATATGCATATAATTCAAGCATGTGAGGGGCACATGCCCCTCTCTAGAAGACTCTTCTTTTTTCTTTACTTTTCTTGAAAATTTAAAAAAAGATGACTTAAACCCTTCTTGCCATGCAAGCTTGTCCACATGCATATTTTTCCTTCTATTTTCGGCCAACATGGCCCCTTTTATGACCTCCTTGTGAAATTACCATTTTGCCCCTACGTTCCCACATTACTTCCATTGATCACTTTGCAAATTTCTCTTTTTGCCCTTAGCCTCTCACAATATTTTCATACTAATAATGGTCATAAGTAATATTCGTAACAACTTGTGCATTAATATAGTTTTCGAAAATGGTTTCGTCCTTAACTTCTCACGACGACTTTGAAATATCCAAACGTTCAAAATACGGGCTATAACAGTTTCCCCGGCAGCTCAGACCGCACGAGGGAAATTATTTCGCTCATGATCTGGAATTAGCCACAGAGATTCATGTTTTAAAGATATGGCGGCATCACTTACATGGGGTCCACGTTTATATTTATACGGACCATAAGAGCCTCCAGTATATTCTAAGCCATAGGAGTTGAATTCGCGGCAGAGAAGATGGTTCGAATTATTGAAAGATTATGATGTTAATATTTTGTGCCACCCTAGAAAAGCTAACGTTGTGGCAGACGCACTTAGTTGTGAATCTATGGACGGCTTGACCGGCGTACAGTCAGAAATAAAGAATTGGTATGTAAAACTCATCAGTCAGCTAGTCTTGGAGTCCGTTTGTTCGGTTCTGAAGATATTGAAATTTTTGTCCGAGAAGCTGCAGAATCATCGATTATGGAAGAGGTAAAACAGCGTCAGTTTGAGGAGTCTATTCTGGTATGGTAGGGAGACGACCTTTGATAAGGAAGAGATTCAGCTCGAAGTTGTACCGGATGAGTATTGTTATACCGAGGCAGATTATGTGTGCCCGACATCGCAAGGCCGTTGCCCAGTGCCCGAATTGTCGGCAGATTAAACAATTGAACACCAGAAGCCTGATGGACTATTCCAGGGAATGGAAATTCTGATTTGGAAGTGGGAGATAATTAATATGGATTCCATTACAGGATTGTCTCGCACTCCACGGAAGTATATGATTACACCGTGCCTCGATGGTCGGACATGTCACCGCGAAGGTGGGCTGCATATGATTACACCGTGCCTAGATGGTCGGACATGTCACCGCTAATGCGGGCTGCCTATGAATACATCGCGCCTAGATGGCCGTACATGTCACCGCTAATGGGGGCTGCTTATGATTACACTGTGCCTAGAGGCCGGACATGACACCACTAGTGGGCGGCGTGAGATGATTATCGTCCCGGACGCGGGATTATATGATATATGAATCGGGTTGTACGTACTACAGCACTATCAGTTATTTATTTTCTTTTACAGAGTGCATACATATCATATACCGCATAGGTATCTTCAGTCATACAGATGCATTCAGACAGTCAGTTTGTTATGAGTTTTAGATTCCTTTCACGATTCTTATCTATATATGTTACTCTTATTCCTTGCATACTCAGTACATTATATGTACTGCCTCCCCTATTGTTCAGGGGGCTGCGTTCATGCCCGCAGGTACCGATAGACAGAAAGACGATCCAGCTCAGTAGGGCTTCCCCTCAGCTGTAGTTGGTGCGCTTCACTTGATCCGGAGCTGCAGTCCATTTTGGTATGCTATTTTGAGATGTATATGGGTATTGCGGATGTTATATCCCGTATTTTTGAACGTCGGATTATTTGTAAGCTGAGGTGGGGCCCACACATCAAGATTTTTTTTGGAACATGTGACAAGCTATATGAATCACATATGTAAAGTTAAACACAACTCATGAAGGACCCTTGGGCCAAATCAAAGTGGAAGCCCTCCAAACGAATATTTTTAAGAAAACGTTTCCGGGTGACCTGGCTTGGAGGGGAAAAAACGGTATTATAAGTTTGGAATTTGGAAACATACCAAGAGATAGAAGTTATAGATAATTGAATTAGCTTTCCAACCATAGGTCGTGGGTTCCTAGGTGACGTTGGTACAAGGAGATATGGACGTTTTAAGGTCGAAAGGTCAGTGGGCTAGGCCCAACTCGGGACCAACCGAATTGGCCCAAAAAAAAATGAAAAGAAAAAAATTTAGGCCCAAGTTTGAAGGGAGGCCGGCCAAGCCTTGGCCCAAACCCACAATATGAAATTGTCATGTGATTAGTCATGTGACAATTATATTAAAAAGGGGTCTTTATCCTTTTGAAGCTTCAAGAAAAATTAGATAAGGAGAAGACAAAAGATGAAGAGCAAGAGAAAGGGGCCATTTCGGCCAAGACCATGGAAATTAGGTGCTTTAAATTTTGTTCCAAAAATTATTTTCTTGTAGTATTTCCACTAATTCAAGGGTCCTCTACAACATAGTATAATTGTTTTGGAAGATAAGTCATCCGTTTCATTGTTTCCGCACTTTGGCCAAGTGAAGAAGTTGAAGAGAAAGGGTAAGATTTAATTCCTTTTTATGTGTTATGAAGGTTTGGTTTATGTTGTGGGAAGTAGAAAGGGTTAAAATTCATGAAAATATGGAAGTTGCATGAATATATATATGTATGAATGTAGCCGTGTACATGTGTGGTTGTGTAGTCAAAGATGAGTTAATTGTATGTTGTATTCTAGTTGTGGTTATGGTGAAATTCATATTGGAAATGAAAGTTGATTGAATTTGGTTGAAGTTGGAATTATATGTATTGGTCGAGTGGTATATTGAAATTGGAATGGGAATGAATTAATTTTGTTTAATATGTTAGTTGTGTTGTGGTGATCCTTGCAATGTAAATGAAGGTAAAATGATATAAGTTTGCATTGTAATGGAATGTAGAAGTTTGTGTCATTTTAGTATGATTTTATAACATTATGGAAATGAAGTTGTTAAGGTGCAAATAATGATGATTGTTGATGTAATAGGAAGATGGAAACATGTTATGAATAAGTATGTTAAAGATTAGAAGTTTTGGATGAATTATGACTTTGGTGGAAAGTTTGTATATTTTGTATATCTTGTGAATATTTTGTGGAAATGATATGAAATGCTTCCAAATTATATTGTGATGATCTAGATTAATGATGAATGTGAAACCATCGAGCTTGGTTTGGAAATTTGAAGTTGAAATGGAAGATATTGCACTATGTTGGAAAGGGAACTAGTTGTGCCATATTGAGTGTTTTATAGTGATTTTTGTTGTTGGTGGTGTTGTTGTTGGGTTGTTGTTGATTGTTTTGGCCGAGTTGAATTCTCGGGGATGCTATATGTATAGGGGAGATGCTGCCCAAATTTCTGTAGAAAAGTGTTAACTTTAGATTTAAGCCTAAAGCCTTATGGTTAACATTTGGTAAATGTGACCATTTGCAGATTTTGGACGAAACAGGAAGTGAACTTGGAAAGGCGTAAAGTGCGTAAAAGGTATGTATAGCCACCCCGATTCTTCTTTTGGCATGTCCTAGATGTACTAGGATCGGATTCACGCCTCGGAGCATATTCTGCTCATCGGAATCCGCGTCTGAAATTGTCACATTTTCGTTCAATAGAATTGAACCCTTTTAGTATGCTTTAATGAAAAATTATGCAAACTTTCTCCAAATCACTTAGGAAGTTATGGAATGCCCTAGGACCTCTGTAGGTGACCCCATAAGCTTAATACACGTAATTTGAGTGTTATGTTCCGTGTTTTCGTATAATTGGAAATCGAAAAATAATTAAGACTTGTGTGTTATGAGGAAATATTTTGATTTTAGTGGATATGACTATGTTGGTTATGAAATTATTGGTGCTAAGACATTGGGGAAGGCCGAGGGTAAATTTGGAATTTCGAAAATTAATTTCGGGAATTACAAAACGGGACTTTTATGAATTGGGCCAAGAATTGGACAACAAAAATGAGGCCCAAAGCTTGATGGGGTGGCCGGCCATTGGCATGGCCCAAGACCCATTTTAATGGTCATGTGATTTGCACATGACCCCTTGTTATGGATATATATCAATGCTACACTTAGAAATTATCAAGAAAATCACAATTCATTCCCTTGGCTCAAAAAAACCCCATTCGGCCGAACAAGAAATAGAGAGAAAGAATAAATTCCCAAGCCTTGTTTCTAATCTAAAAATCGTGCCCTTCTTGTAGTTGTAACAAGTACAAGACGCTCTCCGACGTGATACAATTAGTTTGGTGAAAGAACGGCGTTTGCGGCAAGTCGGAATTTCAAGAAAAAGGTAAGATTTCTATGTTTTTATGTTATGAAATGGGTTTATATGTTATAGTGGTTGATGTTGCATGAAGATTATGGAATGGTGTTGTGTTTGTGCATGGCGTGTGTGTGTGAGAAGGGTGTGTTTGGCCGTGAGCCCTAGGAGGGAGAAAGAATGTGAATTTGATCTTGTTTAGTTTGTTTAATGCGTCGTTGTGACCTTTATGTCGTAAATGAATGATTTATGAATTGAATTGGCGTTGGAAAAGGATTTCGGAACATTATCGGAAAGTATATACCTTTGGTATATTTGTGTATATCATTGTATATTTATGATACTAAAGGCCCTAAATATGACTTATGGTTGATGTTAATGAATTCGGAATGAAACAATGAAAGTTAGGATGTTCGTCGTAAATTTTTGACGTTTTGAGCAGAGTATGGAAAGTAGTGAACTTTGGGAAGTTTGTATATGGTTTGGAACCTATTTGAGATGTGATTGAATAATCTTGAATGATTGAATGAATACAATAATGTGGATATAGATTTGGAATTTTGAAGCTTGAATGAAAAGTTGCCAACTTATGTAATAAGGTAGAATTTTGAAGTAAGTATGGTTTGACTATGATTTGTGTTGTTTGATGATGTGTGGGCTGTTGTTGTTGATGTATGTTGAGCCGAGCTAAGTCTCGGGAGTGTTAGATTTATAGGGGAAATGCTGCCGAAATTTCGGTAGACAAAAATCAAGTTAATGGGGACTTTAAGCCTAAGAATCTCAAATTGGTAACTTTGACCATTTGCAGATTCTGGACGAAATGGGATTTGATTTTGGAGAGAGCGTAAGACGTCTGTAAGGTTTGTAAAGCTTCCCACTTCTTCGTTTGGCATGTCTTAGTATGTTAGGTGAATATTGGAACCTCCGGAGCATTTCTGCTCCTCGAAACCCGATCTACAAAATGACTACTATTCATTCAATTCAATTGAAGCCTAAAGGCTCTATTTTGGCTAGAATGCGACCAAATGTCCGAAACCTATCGAAATGTGATCGGGTCACTTTGAAATGATTATGTATGAACTTTTGGCCCCTAAATGTTCGTAAATTATGTTCGCCGCCTCGATTCGACCCGAGGTGGGCCCGCTAACCCCGAGACGCCCTATTTGTTCTATTGGGCTCTCCTTTCGAATAAAGTTTGATATGAAACCTTCGGTTTTGGAACTTCCTCCTAGGAGATATGTTTTGAATATTATGATATGCTAAGTTACGTTTTGAGCCATACGTACCATTTTGGAAGCATTTTGTGAAATGAATCTTCGTATCGACTAAGTATTTGATTATTTTGTACTAGGAAATGACTTATGAAATCATTATGTTTTGAAAGGCTATTTTGAAATATATTTTGCATTTGTTTGCTCACGACTCCGCTCGTGCCTTACTATGACTTCGTTCACCGGTTCCCGGGCCGGTTATGATTCGTGCGCCCTATGATAATTCGGCTGTATGCTGTGTTACGGTTCCCGAGGCCTCGCCATAGGGCCGGGTCCCGTTTGGAGGTATGCTGTGATATGGCTAGTGATGCGATACGCTCACTTATGTTTGTATTCGGGGATGTACGGAGATTCAAAACCTTCTGGTGTTATGCTGTGTGTGGCGCCAGCGTCGGAGTGGCGACCACGTTCTTGAGCGTTTGCACGATTTCGTTTGCATTATGTATATATATATATATATATGATTTGATACGGATTTTAATATACTGATTGATACTTCCCTTTTGATATCCGGTTTGCTTTCAGTTTTAGCCCATATTTCTGTACTCCGTGCTTTACATACTCAGTACATATTTCGTACTGACCCCCTTTCTTCGGGGGCTGCGTTTCATGCCGCAGGTACAGACATTGGTGATCCTCCGTCGTAGGCTTCACTCTCTGCTATTTCGGAGTACTCCTTCTTGACTCGGAGTCCACTTTTGGTACAGACTTCTCTTGCTATGTATATGTTCTGTACATTTGACTATTTGGGTACGGCGGGGCCCTGTCTCGCCATATGTCTTTGTTTTGGGTTCGTAGAGGCCTGTAGTCATATATGTGGGGCGAGGGTCCTATCTATGTTCGTTTGATTTTGTTTTTCTGGTCTTAAAGCTGTCCGTTTGTTATGATGGCCCTAAATGGCCCTTATGCTATGTTTGCACTTTTGACCGGCGATGCTTATTCCGCCGCTCCGTTTGGATTTGATATGACGTTTTGGTTTATGTGACCGCTTAAGACATATTTTTGATACAAATTATGTTTGATATGACTTTTATGAAATTCTGAAATAAGTTTGGATTTGGCAATGAATACGTAATTTGGTCTGGGTACCCAAGTAGGGTGCCAGTCGCGGCCCACGGGGCTGGGTCGTGACAAAAGTGGTATCAGAGCAGTTTGTCCTCGGAATGTCTACAGGCCGTGTCTCGTAGAGTCTTGTTTATCGATGTGTTGTGCACCACATCTATAAACAGGAAGCTACAGGGCATTTAAGGACGTTACTTTCTTTGGAATCTTAGATCGTGCGATAGAGCTGTGCTGTTAGGGTGATTTTGATCTGACTCGCTATTGTGTTTGCAGTGATGCCTCCGAAGAAGGCAACGGCGGCCCAGAAGGGCAAACCGAGGATGGGAGAGACTAGTCAGGCACAGCGATCTACCCGAGCTTGTGTCTATGAGTTGCCTGAGGTTGTGCCTCGTTCTGAGGGATCCGCTACACCCCCACTAGTACAGCCTGGAGCAGGACCTTCAGCAGCTCCAGAGGCCCGAGTACCCGCTCCTGAGACTCCAGCTCCTCAGCCAGGGGCGGAGGACAGGACCCTGAGAGAGGCGGTACAGTTGCTGACTACACTGGTAGCAGGACAGGCTCGCAAACGTGGGCGGAGGGACGATGATGATGATGACAGGCGGGACAGCCTGAGAGTTCGGGAGTTTCTATTATGTGGCCCTCCAGAGTTTTTCGGGTCTAAGCCCGATGAGGACCCCCATGACTTTATCCGGGGGATGCGGCGCTCACTGGACTTGGTCAGGGCTTCAGAGACCGAGTCGGTCGAGCTGGCTTCGCACAGGCTTCGAGATGTTGTCGCTCACTGGTATGAGACTTGGGAGTTATCCAGGGGTGAGGGTGCTCCTCCAGCTACGTGGGACCAGTTTGTGACTGCTTTCACCCGCCACTTTCTACCCCCAGAGTTGCGGCGAGCACGGGCCGACTGATTCTTACATTTGCAGCAGAGGGGTCGGAGTGTGCGCGAGTATAATCTTGAGTTTGATTCTCTGGCCCGATATGCACCGGCCGTGGTAGCAGACATGTCCGATCGGATGCACAGATATGTCATGGGATTGGATCGGTATTTGATCGACGGCTGCATGGCAGTGTCATTGCAGACAGATATGGACATTGCCCGACTTCAGGCCTATGCGATGGGTATGGAGGACCGTCACAGGTCTGATCATTCTGGTAGAGACCGGGACAGGAGGCCGCCCAAGAGGGCTAGGTCCGCAGGTTATTCCGGGGATTCTCGAGGCGGACAGCCTCAGCAGCAGCAGTCAGGCAGACAGCTACCCCCGTCCAGCCGGAGTACTCAGTCAGGCAGCCGGAGATTTGATAGTGCGGGACCGTCTGGGGCCGGTCAGAGCTCCAGAGCGGCAGGTTCACAGGTATCCAGAGGCCCCAGCCAGGCCAGACCACCCAGGCCCCGTTGTGCTCATTGCGGGAAGTCTCATCCTGGGGAGTGTTATCGAGCTACTGGAGCTTGTTTTTCGTGCGGTGGTCAGGGCCATTTTATGAGAGATTGTCCGTTGGCCAGCGGTTCTGGTAGTGTGGCTCAGCCGACAGGGTCAACCGCCGGTTCTTCTTCTGCTCCATCTGTTGCACGCCCTGGAGGGCGAGGTATGCCAGCACCGGCAGGACGCGGTCGAGGCCGCGGTGGCGCTTCGGGTTCTAGCGGTCCCTCGAACCGCATATATGCTTTGGCCAGCCGCCAGGATCAGGAGGCTTCGCCAAACGTCGTCACAGGTACATTACTGGTTTTCTCCAGATCTGTATATGCATTGATTGACCCTGGTTCTACTTTATCATATATTTCCCCGCTCGTTGCTAGTAAAATTGGGATAGTGTCTGAGCCTATAGAGCCATTTGAGGTAGCTACGCCAGTTGGGGATTTTGTTATAGCAAGACAGATCTATAGGGATTGTTCTGTGACTATTTGTGATCGTTGCACTAGGGTTGATCTGATAGAGTTAGACATGCTTGAGTTTGACGTCATTATGGGTATGGACTGGTTGTCTTCTTGTTATGCTAATGTTGACTGCCAGAGAAAGGTAGTCCGTTTTCAGTTTCCAGGGGAACCGGTTATAGAGTGGTTCGGATCCACAGCATCGCCGAGAGGTAAGTTTATTTCATACCTCAAGGCTAAGATCTATCATTTGGTTCGTGTGCACGATACTGCAGCGGAGATACCTACCCTTCAGTCTGTTCCGGTCGTCAGTGAGTTTCCAGATGTTTTTCCTGACGAGCTTCCTGGCCTTCCGCCTGAGCGAGAGATTGATTTTACTATAGAGTTGATGCCGGATACGCAGCCTATATCTATTCCCCCGTACAGGATGGCACCGGCTGAGTTGAAAGAGTTGAAGGAGCAGCTGAAAGATTTGTTGGATAAGGGCTTTATCAGACCCAGCACATCACCCTGGGGAGCGCCGGTATTGTTTGTTAGAAAGAAAGATGGGTCACTGCGGATGTGTATCGACTACCGGCAGCTGAATAAGGTGACTATTAAGAATAAATATCCCCTCCCCCGGATTGATGACTTGTTTGATCAGCTGCAGGGTGCTAAATATTTTTCGAAGGTAGATCTGCGCTCAGGTTATCATCAGGTGCGAGTGCGGGAGTCAGATATCCCGAAGACTGCTTTCAGGACCCGGTACGGGCACTATGAGTTCAGAGTTATGTCTTTCGGGCTGACTAATGCTCCAGCGGTATTTATGGATCTGATGAATCGGGTATTTCGGCCTTTTCTGGATATGTTTGTTATTGTGTTTATTGATGATATCTTGATTTACTCGCAATCAGCCGAGGAGCATTCAGATCATTTGAGGACGGTACTTGGCGTTCTCCGTCAGCAGAAGTTATATGCTAAATTCTCCAAATGTGAATTCTGGTTGGCTTCTGTGGCATTCTTAGGCCATATTGTCGGTGCAGACGGTATTCGGGTCGATACGCAGAAGATTGAGGTTGTACAGAATTGGCCCAGGCCTACTACACCGATGGAGGTGCGCAGTTTTCTGGGATTGGCCGGATATTATCGCAGGTTCGTGGAGGATTTTTCTTCTATTGCAGCACCACTGACGAGGCTTACTCAAAAAGCAGCAAAATTTCAGTGGACCGATGCCTGCGAGCGCAGCTTTCAGATGCTGAAAGAGAGATGGGTTACGGCCCCAGTATTGACTCTTCCAGAGGGATCAGACGGGTATGTTGTCTATTGTGACGCCTCTGGTATTGGGATAGGTTGTGTATTGATGCAGCACGGTCGAGTCATAGCCTATGCTTCCCGGCAGCTCAGACCGCACGAACGAATTATCCCACTCATGATCTTGAGTTGGCCGCAGTAATTCATGCTTTGAAGATTTGGCGGCATTATTTATATGGGGTCCATGTTGATATTTATACGGACCATAAGAGTCTCCAGTATATTTTTAAGCAGAAGGAGCTAAATTTGCGGCAGCGGAGATGGCTTGAGTTACTAAAGGATTACGACGTTGATATTCTGTACCATCCGGGGAAAGCCAATGTGGTAGCTGACGCGCTTAGCCGCAAGTCCGTGGGCAGTCTGGCTGATGTTCCATCTGATAAGAGAGATTTGGTTCGTGATATTCATCAGCTGGCCAGCCTCGGAGTTCGTTTGGTGGATTCTGGAGGTTCTGGGATTTCTGTTCGTCCAGTTGCTGAATCATCTGTTATTCAGGAGGTAAAGCAGCGCCAGTTTGAAGATCCTCTCCTGATTCAGTACAGAGATGTGGCCCTTAATAAAGCAAAGACTCAGTTTGAGATCTCGCCTAAAGGAGTATTATTATATGACGGCAGATTCTGTGTACCGGACGTTGCGGGCTTACGGCGGCAGATTATGGGCGAGGCCCATAATGCACGGTATTCTGTTCATCCTGGTTCCACCAAAATGTATCGGGATCTCAGGTGTTTGTATTGGTGGGACGGCATGAAGAAAGATATTGCTGAGTTTGTTAGTCAGTGCCCGAACTGCCAGCAAGTTAAGATCGAGCATCAGAAGCCCGGTGGATTATTACAGGAGATGGAGATTCCAGCCTGGAAATGGGAGATGATTAATATGGATTTCGTTGTTGGGTTACCGCGCACTCCACGCAGGTACGACTCTATCTGGGTTATTGTTGACAGGCTGACGAAATCAGCCCATTTCCTTCCGGTTCGGACTACTTATTCGGCTGAGGACTATGCCAGATTGTATATCAGAGAGATAGTCAGACTTCACGGAGTCCCTATATCTATTATTACTGACCGAGGTACCCAGTTTACAGCTAATTTCTGGAGGTCATTTCAGGAGGGATTAGGGACTCAGGTGAGCCTCAGTACAGCTTTTCACCCTCAGTCCGACGGACAGGCCGAGCGCACTATTCAGACGCTCGAAGATATGTTGCGGGCCTGCGTTATTGATTTTCGGGGCAGCTGGGATGATCATTTGCCGCTTATTGAGTTTGCCTATAATAACAGTTATCACTCCAGCATCCAGATGGCTCCGTACGAGGCCCTTTATGGCAGGAAATGCAGATCTCCTATTGGTTGGTTTGACGTGGGCGAGACTAAGCTGATTGGGCCAGATGTGATCCAGGAAGCTGTAGATAAGGTAAAGCTTATTCGAGAACGATTATTGGCTGCTCAGAGTCGACAGAAAGCTTATGCAGATAGACGACGCCGACCGTTAGAGTTCCAGATTGGCGACTGGGTATTCCTGAAGGTGTCGCCCATGAAGGGTGTCATGAGATTCGGTAGAAAGGGTAAGTTGAGCCCCCGGTACATTGGGCCGTATCAGATCGTTCGAAAGATAGGCGAGGTCGCCTATGAGCTAGACTTACCATCCGACTTGGAGGCCGTACACCCGGTGTTTCATGTGTCTATGTTGCGGAAATGTATTAGTGATCCTTCCAGGATATTCCCAGTTGATGACATTCAGGTGACGGAGCAGTTATCTTATGACGAGCAGCCTGTATCTATTCTGGATCGACAGGTGCGGAGACTACGCACTAAAGAAGTGCCCTCCGTCAAAGTCCTGTGGCGCAACAATAATCGGGAGGAGATGACTTGGGAGGTGGAGGACGAGATGAAGAAGAAATACCCCCATTTGTTCCCGACGTCCACAGGTAATCTAAACCTTTCAGTTTGTTATGTTGGTTGATAAAAATAATTTTTGTATGCCACTAATAATAAAGAAATCCCCCTCCTGGGTCATAAGACTTTATAAGGTTAATTTAACATTCAGGGACGAATGTTCTTAAGGGGGGAGAATGTTATGTTCCGTGTTTTCGTATAATTGGAAATCGAAAAATAATTAAGACTTGTGTGTTATGAGGAAATATTTTGATTTTAGTGGATATGACTATGTTGGTTATGAAATTATTGGTGCTAAGACATTGGGGAAGGCCGAGGGTAAATTTGGAATTTCGAAAATTAGTTTCGGCAATTACAAAACGGGACTTTTATGAATTGGGCCAAGAATTGGACAACAAAAATGAGGCCCAAAGCTTGATGGGGTGGCCGGCCATTGGCATGGCCCAAGACCCATTTTAATGGTCATGTGATTTGCACATGACCCCTTGTTATGGATATATATCAATGCTACACTTAGAAATTATCAAGAAAATCACAATTCATTCCCTTGGCTCAAAAAAACCCCATTCGACCGAACAAGAAATAGAGAGAAAGAACAAATTCCCAAGCCTTGTTTCTAATCTAAAAATTGTGCCCTTCTTGTAGTTGTAACAAGTACAAGACGCTCTCCGACGTGATACAATTAGTTTGGTGAAAGAGCGGCGTTTGCGGCAAGTCGGAATTTCAAGAAAAAGGTAAGATTTCTATGTTTTTATGTTATGAAATGGGTTTATATGTTATAGTGGTTGATGTTGCATGAAGATTATGGAATGGTGTTGTGTTTGTGCATGGCGTGTGTGTGTGAGAAGGGTGTGTTTGGCCGTGAGCCCTAGGAGGGAGAAAGAATGTGAATTTGATCTTGTTTAGTTTGTTTAATGCGTCGTTGTGACCTTTATGTCGTAAATGAATGATTAATGAATTGAATTGGCGTTGGAAAAGGATTTCGGAACATTATCGGAAAGTATATACCTTTGGTATATTTGTGTATATCATTGTATATTTATGATACTAAAGGCCCTAAATATGACTTATGGTTGATGTTAATGAATTCGGAATGAAACAATGAAAGTTAGGATGTTCGTCGTAAATTTTTGACGTTTTGAGCAAAGTATGGAAAGTAGTGAACTTTGGGAAGTTTGTATATGGTTTGGAACCTATTTGAGATGTGATTGAATAATCTTGAATGATTGAATGAATACAATAATGTGGATATAGATTTGGAATTTTGAAGCTTGAATGAAAAGTTGCCAACTTATGTAATAAGGTAGAATTTTGAAGTTAGTATGGTTTGAATATGATTTGTGTTGTTTGATGATGTGTGGGCTGTTGTTGTTGATGTATTTTGAGCCGAGCTAAGTCTCGGGAGTGTTAGATTTATAGGGGAAATGCTGCCGAAATTTCGGTAGACAAAAATCAAGTTAATGGGGACTTTAAGCCTAAGAATCTCAAATTGGTAACTTTGACCATTTGCAGATTCTGGACGAAACGGGATTTGATTTTGGAGAGAGCATAAGACGTCTATAAGGTATGTAAAGCTTCCCACTTCTTCGTTTGGCATGTCTTAGTATGTTAGGTGAATATTGGAACCTCCGGAGCATTTCTGCTCCTCGAAACCCGATCTACAAAACGACTACTATTCATTCAATTCAATTGAAGCCTAAAGGCTCTATTTTGGCTAGAATGCGACCAAATGTCCGAAACCTATCGAAATGTGATCGGGTCACTTTGAAATGATTATGTATGAACTTTTGGCCCCTAAATGTTCGTAAATTATGTTCGCCGCCTCGATTCGACCCGAGGTGGGCCCGCTAACCCCGAGACGCCCTATTTGTTCTATTGGGCTCTCCTTTCGAATAAAGTTTGATATGAAACCTTCGGTTTTGGAACTTCCTCCTAGGAGATATGTTTTGAATATTATGATATGCTAAGTTACGTTTTGAGCCATACGTACCATTTTGGAAGCATTTTGTGAAATGAATCTTCGTATCGACTAAGTATTTGATTATTTTGTACTAGGAAATGACTTATGAAATCATTATGTTTTGAAAGGCTATTTCGAAATATATTTTGCATTTGTTTGCTCACGACTCCGCTCGTGCCTTACTATGACTTCGTTCACCGGTTCCCGGGCCGGTTATGATTCGTGCGCCCTATGATAATTCGGCCGTATGCTGTGTTACGGTTCCCGAGGCCTCGCCATAGGGCCGGGTCCCGTTTGGAGGTATGCTGTGATATGGCTAGTGATGCGATACGCTCACTTATGTTTGTGTTCGGGGATGTACGGAGATTCAAAACCTTCTGGTGTTATGCTGTGTGTGGCGCCAGCGTCGGAGTGGCGACCACGTTCTTGAGCGTTTGCACGATTTCGTTTGCATTATGTATATATATATATATGATTTGATACGGATTTTAATATACTGATTGATACTTCCCTTTTGATATCCGGTTTGCTTTCAGTTTTAGCCCATATTTCTGTACTCCGTGCTTTACATACTCAGTACATATTTCGTACTGACCCCCTTTCTTCGGGGGCTGCGTTTCATGCCGCAGGTACAGACATTGGTGATCCTCCGTCGTAGGCTTCACTCTCTGCTATTTCGGAGTACTCCTTCTTGACTCGGAGTCCACTTTTGGTACAGACTTCTCTTGCTATGTATATGTTCTGTACATTTGACTATTTGGGTACGGCGGGGCCCTGTCTCGCCATATGTCTTTGTTTTGGGTTCGTAGAGGCCTGTAGTCATATATGTGGGGCGAGGGTCCTATCTATGTTCGTTTGATTTTGTTTTTCTGGTCTTAAAGCGGTCCGTTTGTTATGATAGCCCTAAATGGCCCTTATGCTATGTTTGCACTTTTGACCGGCGATGCTTATTCCGCCGCTCCGTTTGGATTTGATATGACGTTTTGGTTTATGTGACCGCTTAAGACATATTTTTGATACAAATTATGTTTGATATGACTTTTTTGAAATTCTGAAATAAGTTTGGATTTGGCAATGAATACGTAATTTGGTCTGGGTACCCAAGTAGGGTGCCAGTCGCGGCCCATGGGGCTGGGTCGTGACATTGAGCCCGCCGCTTTGGTTGTCCCGAGGTGGGCCCGCTATTTCCGATTTTACCCTTATAGTCATTTGTAACTTGATGTCAAGCAATTTTTAAGGAAACGTCTTATCTACTTTTCCAACTACTAATGATGCTTATTCGGGGTACTATATTGAGTCTCTGTAAAGGTACGATATTTTGTATTGCATTTAGTTCCACTATTCCCGCTTTGCTCTCTTATTGTACTATTGCCTTATTTTCGAACAATATGAAATGAAACGTTTTAACTATCCTTTTAACTACTAAGGAAAATTGGTTTAATGATTCCCTCGAGTCTGGTAAACTATTTTGGAATATGAGAATGACCCCAGAAGGATTATTCTTCCGTAACTCATTATGACATACGACATACACCTACTATGATTCTGTCCGACTTCATTGATTTGATTTGTCATTTCGATATGCCTCATTGAGTCTCTGGAAATCTGTGATATTTTTTTCTTGCATTTAGTCTGTCACACCCCGTCCTCACTAGGTTGTGATGGGTACCCGACCCTTACTTAGGGCCGAGCGAACCCTCAGACTCCTACTGCACATGAAATCCATCAAACCTTTCAAGTCGAATAGGATAAAATACATAGTAATTTTTTATTTATTTTTTTCAAAAATATTCTTTCAAGCTGAACAGATCCATAATCATACAGAATGCGATGCATAACACAGACCGACATATCGGCTGATGGAGCCGCTTACAGACTGACAACCACAACCCACGACACTGTCTGCAAAGTCTCTAACATAAATCCAGAACCGTAACATACAGACTCTGACTCGGCAGCACTCCAGGAGCAAATGGAGCTTGCCAACTCCGCTGGATTATCTTCTGTAATAACTTCAGCTCATCTGGGAGTACCTGCGCGGCATGAAACGCAGCCCCCAAGGAACAGGGGGTCAGTACGGAAATTGTACCGAGTATGTAAGGCAGAATACAGTAAGCAAAGTCATAGTCGGAATCAGAAGTACAGAAGTATAACAGACAGAATAACAATCGGAATCACAGTACAAAGAGAGTGTACACTAGTCAAAATACCGGGGTGCTTATTGCTCAGACTGCCAATCATGTATACTGATGTCATCTGTCAGAAGGAGTACAGAAAGTACAGAGTACCAAACTGGTTACTTTCCAAACACAGATAACGTCATATGTCAAGGGATACAGAACGTACAGATTGTCCAAACGCTGACTTTCCAACCACAGATCATGCATGTCAAAATCATGTATCACATATGCATATAACGTGCCCCGGCCCTCCCGTGAGGGACGCGGTGAATCATATATCATAAATGCATATAACGTGCCCCGGCCCTCAGTAAGGGACGCGGTAAATCATATGTCATGTATGCATATAACGTGCCCCGGCCCTCAGTGAGGGACGCGGTGAATCATATGTATTATGTAACGTGCCCCGGCCCTCGATGAGGGGCGCGGTAAATGGAATCATGCATGCCAATGTCATGTGTCATGTATGCCAATGTCATGTATCATGTATGCATGTTACGTGCCCCGGCCCTCTTTTGCGGGACGCGGTGCTTGTGCCATCCTGGCCACCACCCCGTCATCATATCATAATATCATCATATCATACATAGCATGCCCCGGCCCGCAAGTGAGAGGGACGCGGTGAATAATGCAGAGAAATACGCACGAGAACATGTCCTGGCCCGGGCTCAGTGAAGTCCAAATCAAAGCTTGCACGAACAGAGTAGTGCGAAACCGCATGCACACAATCAAGACCCGAGATACAAACATACTTATATGCAAACACATTATCGGCATCTGGAGGTCCAGAAACAAGCTTCGGGTCAATCGGAACTAGCATACGAAAGTTACGAGCGTTCGAAGTACGGAACGCTCCATAAATGTTTCGGATGTCAATCTTTGCAAAACCGAAGTACTAGTCGTATCAGCTATCTTTCGGATGACGTATAGACCAACTTAAGTACAACTTAGATTCATACGCACACACCACAACATATCAAGGTATTAATTATATCACTTATTTTCTTTATTAACAACTAAGGAATATATCAAATAGGTCTTTAGGTATCGTGCTAAACTCATATGGATGAAATTAAATAAACTTTCGAAATCATGTGTACGTATCGTAATATATCAAGATTCGGTGAAACCATCATTCATGTTATCATACTTACAAAATTTTCTGTAAAACATGCTTCACGAAAGTTGGGGGCAATATGACTCATAATATTCTTTCCGACACAAATTCTTTATACTTATTTCATTACTCGATCATGTCGTAAAATGGGTCATGTCAAACATACTTCTACCCATATAAGTCAAAATCATAGGCAGACTCGGAACATATTAGATAGCACTTTAGAAGCGAATTCCTTCCGGATATCTTACGGATCAGACCAAATATAACTTATAAGATCGCGTACACATATCAAAATATAGATTAAGGACTCAATGGGATAGTAAAACAACCAAGAGTTTCCTTTTATTATTGTACGGAATTAAGCCAGATAGAACAATAGGGGAAGATTCGGGAGTAGTGGGTCCACCTCGGATCAAGTCGAGGCGACGAACATGAATCATGGACATTAGGGTCTATAGAGTCATCCAAGGAAGTTTCGAGTCGACTTGATTACATTTACAAAAGTTTCGGACGTTTGATTTCCTTTCGACCAAAACATGAGATTTATAGTTCAATTAGATTGAATGAATAGTGCTCAAATTCAATTTTGGATTTCTATGAACAGAATTTCCCCCAAGGCTCAAGTACCGACCTAGTATACCTAGGACATGCCAAAAGAAGGAATAGGGTAGCCTTACATACCTTTCTCGCGGCTTATGCTCGCGCAAAAATCAAACCCCGTTTCGCCCAAAATCTGCAATTGGTCATAAGTGCCAAATATGAGTTGTAAACTCTTAAGAATTCAACTTAGATTCATATTTGTCTACCGAAATTCCGGCAGCATTTCCCCTGTAAATACACCATCCCCGAGGGTACAACTCGGCTAATTTAACAACAACAAACCCGAGAATGGAACTCGGCCACATTATCAACAATAACACCAACAATTATGGCAACAACATCATCAATCATTTCAAGAATATTTCAAACAATTCACATAGTATACCAAACAACCCAAACGACCTACTTCTTTACCCAAGACCTTCCAAATTCCACAAGGACATTAATAATCTATACTTCAACAATATCCTTCATTCTTATAATCGCAAGAAACCATGCTAATATCGCATTAACTTCTTCCATAATCCACCAACAAATTACAACTTCATTTCAAGTCATTTATTCTTCATTTAACATCATAGAAACCGCAACACAACAACCAAAATACATAGATAAAAATTGATTCATTCACTTCTATACCACATAGCAACTCACGGCCATATCACTACATCTATGGTTCCATATATTCCATCCATTTCTTCATCCTACAACATATACAAATCATCCATAACATCAACAACAATCAAAATACTAACTAAAAATTTATTCATCACATTCTATACCACACCACCATTTTCGGCCACCCTTCACCCATACATATTTAATGAATTTCACTTATTTCCACATACTACAACATAGAATAAGCCTTCATAATACATAAAAGGGTATGAATTCTTACCTTTGGTCTTCAACTTCTTCACTTGACTAGAACGCGGAAACGACGAAACGGATGACTTATCTTCCGAAACAATTATACCATGTTGTAGAGGACCCTTGAATTAGTAGGAATACCACAAGAAAATGATTTTTAGAACAAGATTTCTCATGGTCAAATTCCCATGGGTTGGCCTAAATGCTCCCCTTTGTTTCTCTTCTTCTTTGTTTCTCTACTTCTCTCATTATCTCTTGAAAGTTCTAGGGGATTTTAATGAATAATTGGCCCCTTTTTATTAATTTGAACACATGACTTAATATTTGGGGCTTGGGCCAAGCATATGGCCGGCCACCCCATGCCATTTGGGCCTCTTTTCCTATTTTTTTTTTAGCCCAATTAGTTATGGCCATATTTTGTAATTCATGAAACTGATTTCCAAAATTCCAAGTTTTGCCCTTAACCTTCCTCGATATTTCCACACCAATACTTTTCATGATCAACACACACATATGTGAATTCCAATCAACATATGACCTTATTCCTTACAAATCAAAGTCATTTCAAATTTTCCCGAACGCGCGAAAGTACGGGATATAACATAGTCTCTCACTACTCCATTCGTGGATGCCCCAATGTTTCCCACACTGAGCCCGGGCCAGGATATGTTGTCAAGCGTATTCCAATGCATTGTTCGCCGTGCCTCGATGTGAGGGGGCAGGTATATATGTACATGGGTTTTAGAGTATGCTGTGCCATGTACACACATTCTGATATGATATGATCTGATATGGCCATCTGATATGATATGATATGTTATGTTACGGGGTTATCCCCTACTCTGTTCCTTATGTATGGTGGCACCAGCGTCGGGGGGTGGCCACGTTCTGTTTCGCCGAGCCCTTGGCAGGGGCCGGACATGATATGGTATATGTTTCTGAACACACTCCTCATGTTTTGAAAATATGCATTTGATACTTCGGATGTCACACTCAGTTCTCTGTAAGTTCTGTTTCGGTTATGATCTTGTTCCGTATTGGGACCAGGTACGACATATGTTTTCAACAAATACTATTTATACTTTATGATCAGCATTTTGCTAATCTGTAAATTTTGTCCATTTTCTGTACCTTCTACTTTGATTATGACTTTGTTTACTACGTTCCGTGCTTTACATACGCAGTACATATTTTGTACTAACCCCCTTTCTTCGGGGGCTGCGTTTTCATGCCGCGCAGGTATAGAAGACAGATTTGTTGATCGCCTGCCTAGGACATCTATTCTGCTATATTGGGAGCGCTCTTTTGTTCAGAGCCTGTATATTGGTACAGTCTGCCGCTATATTATATATATGTATGCGATTCAGGGGTATGACGGGGCCCTGTCCCGTCTTATGATTTTGGTATGATTTGTAGAGGTCTGTAGACATACTTGTGTGGGTTCTGTATATGTTTGGGTATGATATGATCTGTGACAGCCTCATCGGCTTCCATGTACGGTGTCGGTTCATTTATGGTTATTATTAACGCCAAGCGACTTCTATATTTGAAAATATTCTGTCGTTTGCTAATTTGGGTTATTGGGTACGTTTGAGTGTCCAGCACGGACACTAGTCGCGGCCTACGGAGTTGGGTCGTGACAGCGGGGCCCTGTCCCGTCCTTTCTACAGCTTTCTATTCCATTAGAGGTCTGTAGACAGTGGTATGTAGTTGGTACATGATGTAGCCTTGTCGGCTCTCATTATTTTGTGTATAGTATCTATATAGCAGCCTAGTCGGCTTGCACTGTTATTTCAGTATTTTGCATATATATACAGTTTGATATGAATCAGATTTCGGCCACTCTGTTGTTATGTGATAGTTAAGAAGGTATATGGGTGTCTGTTCATCAGAGGTCGGGCACTCGTCATGACTCATCGGCTTGGGTCGTGACAAAAGTGGTATCATAGCAGTTGCGTCCTAGGGTTGTCTACAGACTGTGTCTAGTAGAGTCTTGTTTATGGGTGTGTTGTGCACCACACTTATAAGCAGGGGGCTACAGGACATTTAGGATGTTGCTATTTTTTCCTATTCTAGATCATCCGATAGAGCGGTGAGATAAGAATTCCCTTTCTAATGATTTGTTCTGATTTCAGCGATGCCCCGAAAGGAAACTATAGCTGCCAAGAAAGGCAAGGGAGTGGCTGGTGAGGCTACTAGCCGTACTCAGTGGATTACCAGGTCTCAGGGCGAGTCCCAAAGTGAGACCCCATCCCAGACTTCGCATACTCCACCCGCTTTAGAGGAGCGGAGAGGAGCCTCAAATCCAACTCTAGTACCCCCAGTTCCTCCACCAGATACATCAGGCTAGGAGATGAGAGACGCCATCATTTTACTGACCCAGTTAGTAGCCGCTTATGCTCGACGACAGGGTGCGGGCCATGGTAGTAGGGGTCAGAGAAGAAAGTATAGGTTCTCAGGGTTTGACAGTTAGTTCGGAGGTGGCCTGAGGTGGCAGTTCTCTAGACACTTAGCTTATTCAGCAGTTAGTGCGCCTCCGCAGTTTCCTGGACCCAGGTTTAATAGATCTGCTTATTTTGGGCCAGCTCAAAGTTTCAGAGTTCCCAGTTCTCATATTAGGTGTCACGCCCCAGCTAGGGGCCGCGACAGGTCCCCGGGGCTAACCACCGAGCACCGCTCGTTCTATTCCTCATCATGCTCATTTAGTGCTCTTTTATTACATTTATACTCAAATTGTAGGAAAATCATATTTCATATGGAAACATAAATACTTTATATACATATGCCTCTCGGCCATCAAAATAATATATATACATAATAACATCTCGTGTGACCATCTAACCCACACTGCTTATCTACGAGCCTCTACTGGAGTGCTAAACACAAGGACGGGACAAGACCCCGTCATGCCCAAAAATACATATACATGAATATACACAAAAGAATAATCAAGCACCTCCGGAACAAAGGAGTGCTTTCAATCGGCTAACAGCTACTACGGATCTGGGTCGAGCTCTCCTCCCTGTCTACGTGTGGGCATGAACACAGCGTCCAAAGAAAACGGACGTCAGTACGAATATTGTACTGAGTATGAGAGGCATAAACAATGAAATAAGATAATGATGCAAAGGGAAATATCAATATGGATCATTTATATCTGACTGTCAAGTATAAAGGAAATAAGTCATGCTGTCTTACTCATACTCATCATCATACCATATGCGCATAATCTATAAGTTGCCCGTCCATATGGGTACGGTGTAGTAATGTTTAAGCTGCCCGTCCATTTCGGATCGGTGTGATAATCATAACATTAGCCTGCGTCCAGGCCTCCCACGTCCGGGGTATCATCTCATGCCGCCCACTAGTGGTGTCTGCCCATGCCATCTAGCCATGGTGTATACGCTGCCCGCCTTAGCGGTGACTGCCCGGCCATATAGGCGCGGTGTATATCATCATTATAATATGCTCATCATGGTATGCTCATCATAATATGCTTATCATAGTACATGTATAAGGCTCAAGAACAACAATACTTTATCAGGGTGACGTAAAGTCGTGATCCCCCAATTTCCTTATGGAGCATTCATTGACATTCTGCCTCACCTCGAAGGAATTAAAATATAAGGTAAGTGTACACAATTAGGATTCATCATATCATACATTTTAGAATCTCTATACTTTAACTCATCATCATCATTATAAGGCTCATAATATATCTCTTATCTTATGTAGCTATTCATGGATATAGACTTTTTGCTTTCCAGAATATAAGAATTCATGAAAAGGAACGAAGAGTTACGATATAGGATTCATGCCATTAGAAGGAAAGGACTAGCCTCACATACCTTTTACGTTTAACTAAGTTATCATTCGCTTGTTCTCCTTCAACGTCACGTTTCTACCTTCAAGAGAGAATTCGCATTAACGTTAGTTAGTCGACTATAAGAACGCGCTACTATTTCTACGGAAAATTGGACAGCATTTCCTTTGTTTATACTACTTTCCCCACATTCTATACCAACTCTCAAACGTTCATAACAACATTCTCAATATGAGTAGACAACACTCATCATTCGTTTACAATATCCGTATTTCACAATTTGTCTTCAATTTCTCCATAATCATGTCCATGGTTCATTGCTGCATTTTTCTCACATAGGATACTTATTCCATGTTCTTAATGTCATTCATAACATTTTCATAATCACAAATTATCAATGATCATGGCTCAATTCAAACCTTTACTCAACAATGCTACTATTCACACTTTCATGACCCATTTCTTACATCCTTCTATAATCCAAGTGTTTCAACTCTTCCATACCCTAAATAACATGTAAATGCCATAAAACTTACCATAGATGTTGTAGGAACAAGCCTTGAGTGGTATTACTCTTCTTGCACCAAAACCCTAGTTTACTTCTCTTGAAATTTCTTAACTTGAATGAACTTTGATGAGTTTCCCACACTTGGTTTTGTTGATTTGATGAAGTTGATCATCTATTTCTCATGAGTTCTTGTATATGAAATGTGTGGAAGTTTCTAGAGAAGTCTTGAGTTGTGGAGAATGAAAAATGAAAATGAAATAAATGAACTTGGGTCTCTTATTTAAAACTTGAAATCTGATTCGAAATGAATAGTAGTTGAAAGTGCACAGTGGTCGTAAACTCGGTTTACGGCCGGTACTAATACGGGCCATATTTCATGGGCGTATTTAAGTATAACAGAACCAGAAAGGTAGGCTGAGGACATGGTGATTTACGAACTCAGTTTACGAGTCGTATTTCAGTTTACGGTCCGTAATTCAAGTCGTATTTAACCATTCAAGTCTTTGGCAGAAAGTTGAAGTTTTGGAATGTTGAAAGACGACAAGGCAGTTTACGGGCTGTATACCACTTTACGGTTCGTATTTCATCGACGAGACCAAAGTACAAATCTGCAACTTTTTCACATTTTCAGAACCTATAAATAGTCGTTGGGCTCATAACCTACCTCTTATTCCCATTTCCTTTGACATCTTACTTAGGATCGTCAAACGTCATTCCCTTCTGATTAAAAAATCGTATACTCGTATTCTTCGTTAGTCTATTCACTGTACGAGATTGGAAATTTCTGAGGTGTAACATTCTTCCCCCCTTTTGGAACATTCGTCCTCGAATGTTAAGTCATCGGGGATTCTAGAAAAATTTCGCCGGAGTTTCCCCTGTAATATGGCACTACCATCCTGTCACAACAACCCATAATATCATTGCCTCACAGGGCTACATCACAATATCAACATATCTATGGCCACAAACGACCAAAAGCATGAATAGTAAGCATATATACCTTATATCGTTGGCGTTTCATCTTGAATCTCTCCTGGGGGTTGAAATAAATGCGGGTTCGTGGATTTTATCTTCTCTTCTGCCTCCCAAGTCATTTCTTCCCGATTGTTATTTCACCACAACACTTTGACTGAAGCTACTTCCTTATTTCAAAGTCTTCGTACTTGCCTGTCTAGAATAGCAATAGGCACTTCTTCATAGGTTAGCTTTTCTGTTACTTGCACATCATCTATCGGGACAATCTTTGTGGGATCTCCAACACACTTGCGGAGCATCTAAACATGGAAGACTGGATGGACTGATTCAACCTCTGAAGGCAGGTCCAATTCATAGGCGACATGACCCACCTTGCGGATAATTTTATAAGGTCCAATATATCTAGGACTTAACTTCTCTCTCTTGCCAAATCTCATCACCCCTTTCATTGGCGACACTTTCAAAAATACCCAATCATCAACCTGGAATTCCAAGTCTCGTCGGCGATTGTCCGCATAAGACTTTTGGCGACTTTGGGCTGTCAGCAATCGATCTCGGATCACCTTAACTTTTTCCACCGCTTGCTGAATCAATTCGGGTCCTACTAGCTGTACTTCTCCTATTTCAAACCATCCGATTGGGGATCTACATTTCCTCCCATATAAAGCTTCGTATGGGGCCATTTGAATGCTGGAATGGTAGCTATTATTGTATGCGAATTCGATTAGCGGCAAATGGTCATCCCAACTACCACCGAAATCCAGCACACATGCTCGTCGCATATCTTCCAAGGTCTGAATGGTACGCTCGGCTAGTTCATCAGTCTGCGGGTGAAATGTCATGCTAAGCTTCACTTGAGTGCCTAGACTTTCTTGAAAGGACTTCCAGAACATGGCTGTAAATTGTGCTCCTCTATCTGTGATAATAGATAACGGTATACCATGAAGTCGCACAATTTCCTTAAGATACAACCTCGCATAATCTTCTGCTGAGTAGGTAGTTCTAACCGGAAGAAAATAGGCTGATTTCGTGAGTCTGTCCACGATCACCCATATCGAATCATACCTGCCTCGAGAACGGGGTAACCCCACAATGAAATCCATGTTGATCACTTCCTATTTCTTAGTAGGGATCTCCATTGCTTGCAATAAGCCTCCTGGTTTTTTATGTTCGATCTTTACTTGTTGGCAATTTGGACATTGGGCTACAAATTCTGCTATGTCTCTTTTCATGCCATCCCACCAATATATTAGTTTAAGATAATGATACATTTTGGTTGCACCTGGGTGAATAGAATACCGAGAACAATGGGCTTCTTCTAGAATTCGTCGGTGCAATTCTGCCACATCCGGCACGCATAGCCTGCTTCGGTATCTAAGAATTTCATCTATGGAAACTTCAAATGGGGACTTATCTTTTCTATGAGACGTGTCTCGGTAATGGCACAATTGAGGATCTTCATATTGGCTCTCTTGTACTTCCATATTCAGGGACGAAACTGTGGGATCATTAATGCCAATCCCTGCACTACCCGAATCAATCACACGCACTCCAAGATTAGCTAATTGGTGGAGCTCATGAACCATCTCTTTCTTTTCCGGAGAGACTTCACATAAACTGCCCATTGATCGGCAGCTAAGCGCATCGGCTACTACATTTGCCTTTCCGAGGTGGTACAAAATGCTAACATCATAATCTTTCAATAGTTCTAAGCACCGCCTCTGCCGCAGATTTAACTCCTTCTTTTTGAAAATATACTGAAGGCTCTTGTGATCTGTATAGCTATCAGCATGCACTCCATACAGATAATGTCTCCACATTTTCAATGCATGAACAACCGCAGCTAATTCATGATCATGAGTTGGATAGTTCTTTTCATGTTTCCGTAGCTGCCTCGAAGCATAAGAAATAACTCCACCATGCTGCATCAATACGCATCCTAACCCAACACCAGAAGCATCACAATACACGACATAACCATCTGACCCTTCGAGAAGTGTTAAGACCGGAGATGAGGTCAATCTGTCTTTCAACTCTTGGAAGCTGCGCTCACAAGCATCATTCTATTGGAATTTAGCTGACTTCTGGGTTAGCTTCATCAATGGGGATAAAATAGATGAAAAGCCCTCTACGAATCTCCTATAATAACCTGCCAATCCCATAAAACTACGAACTTCTGTAGGCGTCGTAGGCCTTGGCCAAGTCTTCACAACTTTAATTTCTGAGTGTCGACTCGAATGCCATCATCTGAAATAACATGGCCTAGAAATGTTACAGAATTCAGCAAAAACTCGCACTTTGAAAATTTTGCATATAATTCCCGGGCTCGAAGAATTCCAAGAACAATTCGCAAATGATCTGCATGTTCTGCTTCTGTGCGAGAATACACCAGAATATCATCAATAAATACTATCACAAACAAATCCAAGGGAGGCCTGAATACATTGTCATTAAATTCATGAACACAACCGGAGCATTAGTTAATCCAAACGACATCACTTGGAACTCATAGTGGCCATATCTCGTTCTGAAGGCTGTTTTGGGAATATCCACCTCTCTAACTCTCACCTGATGTCGATTTTAGAAAACCACTTGGCACCCTGTAGCTGATCAAATAAATCATCAATCCTCGGGAGAGGATATTTATTCTTTATCGTCACTTTGTTCAACTGCCTGTAATCGATACACATTCGTAGAGATCCGTCTTTCTTTCTCACGAACAGGACTGGTGCTCCCCATGGCGACGAACTAGGTCTAATAAACCCCTTTTAAAGAAAATATTTCAACTGCGCCTTTAGCTCTTTCAATTCTGCCGGAGCCATTCGATAAGGAGGAATAGAAATAGGCTTGGTGTCCGGCAACACATCAATGGCGAAGTCAATCTCTCTTTCTGGAGGAAGACCTGGAAGCTCATCTGGAAATACATCCGGAAATTCACTCACTACCGGAACAGATTGGAAAGTTGGCGGCATTGTTTCGGTGTCATGAACTCGGACTAGGTGATAAATATAGCCTTTAGCTATCATCTTCCTTGCCTTAAGGTATGAAATAAACCTGCCCTTTGGAGATGCTGTATTACCCTTCCATTCAAGCACGGGCTCTCCCGGAAATTGGAATCGAACTACTTTCAATTGGCAATCGACATTAGCATAACCGGATGCCAACCAATCCATACCCAATTACATCAAAATCTAACATTTCCAGCTTAATCAAATCAGCCTTGGTCTGGCGATCACATATCACAATTACACAATTTTTATACACTTGTCTTGCTATCACGGGATCACCAATCGGAGTAGACACCTCAAAAGGTTTGATTGGCTCAGGTTTCACCTCAATACAATCAGCAACATATGGAGTAATATAAGAGAATGTAGAACCCGGATCTATCAATGCATACACATCACGGGACAATATAGACAATGTACCCGTAACCACATCCGGGGAGGACTCAAGATCCTGCCGTCCGGCTAAAGCATATACACGGGCTGAGTGGCACCTGAAGTAGATGCTGCCCCTCTGCCTCTACCTCGGCCTGCTGACATCTAAGGAGTCTGCCCTACCGGGCGCACTGAGGAAGAACCAGCTGCTGAACCTGTAGGTTGAACCCCAACTCTACCACTCATCGACGGGCAATCTCTCATCATGTGCCCAACCTGGCCACAAGTATAACAAGCATCCGAACCCTAGCGATACTGTCCGGAATGTAATCTACCGCACTATCTGCATCACGGTACTGGGGGTCTCTTCTGGATATAATCTACCCTGAACTGGGAATCTGAGGCCCTCGAACTCTGGCCCTGTCCTGAATAGAAGGAGCGATCAAATCTCCTACCTGCGAATCGAGGGGGTGCACTCGTCACCGACTGGCCTGAGTACCTAGAATATGTCTGTCTTGATCCCCCTCTATAATCACTGCCTGCTCCCATAGATCTGGCCCTCTTACTTTGCCTTCTGTCACTATCACGATCACTTCTTTGTGGTTGTTGTCGCCCCTCTAGATTCTGGGCATGGGCTTGTATTCGGGAAATAGACATCCCATCTTGTAGTGAAGCTGTCAAGCAATCCTTGAATAAATGTGGCCCTAAGCCACTCACGAATCTATGTACCCGGTCTCCCATGTCGGCCACCATAGTCGGGGCATACCTAGCCAATGAATTAAATTGGAGGCTATACTCCCGGGCACTCATATTTCCTTGTTTTAAATTTAGAAATCTATCCACTCTAGCTCGGTGGACCTCGGGTGGCAAGTAATGGCGAATGAAAGCATCTACGAATTCTTGCTAAACCGGAGGAGGCGCATTTTCTCCTCTCGATAATACCCAGTTATTATACCATAAGACTGCCACGTCCCAAAGTCTATAAGATGCCAACTCCACGGATTCAATCTCAGAGGCATGAATAATCCTTAGGGTCCTCAACATCTCATCAATAAAGCCTTGCGGATCTTCATCCGGCTTCGACCCGAAGAACTCCGGAGGATTTAAAGTCATGAAATCACGAGCTCTAGTACTGGCTAACCGATCACTTGGGCCCATATTTTGCCGTTGTGCCTAGGCGGCAACCAACTATGTCAATAGATGAATGGCCTCGGTCACTTGTTGACCCGAAGCACCCGGTGGAGGAATTGGAGCTGGAGCTCCTCCTTGTTCTTCCACATTAGGTGGGGTGGAGGAAGTGTCACGACCCAGCTAGGGCCGCGACGGGTACCCGGAGCTAGTTACCGAGCACCGCTCACTCTACTACTTATCTTGCCCATCTAATATTCTTTTATCAATTTACATGCCAGTTGTAGGAAAATCATAATTAAACAAACATAAATACTTTATATACAATTGCCTTTCGGCCCTCAAAATAATATACATGCATATGAAAACGTCTTGTGAGACCATCTAACCCACACTGCGTATCTACGAGCCTCTACTAACATACTGTATATTCATGGACGGAACAAGACTCCGTCGTGCCCAAAAATATACATATATACCAAAAGGGTAATCCTAAGCACCTCCGGACAATGGAGTGCTTTCAACCAGCTGACTGCTACTGAGGATCTGGGCCAAGCTCTCCTCCCTGTCTACCTGTGGGCATGAACACAGCGTCCGAAGAAATGATGTCAGTACGAATGTTGTACTGAGTATGAGAAGCATAAACAAGGAAGGAAAACATCAACAGGAAATATCTGGATCTGTCTGATAATCATAAAGGAAATCATGCGTGCCATCTTACTCATACTCATCCTCATAACATGTATGCATCATATGCAAGCTGCCCGTCCATGTCGGAACGGTGTGATAATCAATAATATTAGCCCGCGTCCAGGCCTCCCGCGTCCGGGGTACCATCTCATGCCGCCCACTAGTGGTGTCTACCCATGCCCGAAGGTCATGGTGTATCCGTATAGCTGCCCGCCTTGGCGGTGACTGCCCGGCCAACTAGGCACGGTGTGAAATGCTCATGTCATGCTTATCATAAAATTCTCATAATAATAATATACTCATCATAAAATACTTATCTCATTGTAATACATGCATAAAGCTCAAGATCAACCTTACTCTATCGGGGTGACGTAAGGTCGTGATCCCCCGATTCCATTATGGAACAACTATTAATACTCTGCCTCACCTTGAAGGAACTAGTACATAAGGTGAGTGTAAGCGATAATTAACATCATCATTATACTAGCATCATCATATCGTATAACTTATCTCATATGGACATTCGTAAGTGTAGGCTTTTAACTTCTTAGAAAGTGAGAGCTCATGAAGGGAATAGGAAGTTACATCAAAGATTCATGCCATTAGAAAGAAAGACTAGCCTCACATACCTTGGTCGCTTAGCTAAGATGTCGCTCACTTATTCTTCGTCGATATCACGTCGTTACCTTCATAAGAGAATCTGTATCACCATTAATAAACTAACTACAAGAACGTATCTCAATTTCTAGGAAAAGTCGTACAATGCTTCCATTGTTCGTACCATTTTTCTCATGTTTCATATCACTCCCAGCATTTATAATTCTACTGTCAAAGTCGTACTCAACATTCATCATTTACATACAATTGGCAAAATTCACCATTTTCCTCAAATTTTCCCCTGATTTCTACTTCTAGATTATCCTTGCGTTTTCATACATTAATTGCTTGTTTCATGATATAAACATCATTTATAACGTATTTGTATTCATGACACTTCAATGTTTATAGTTCAATTCTACTATCATTCATTTATGTCACTATTCACTCAACAATGACCCATTTCTCTGTCCTTCTACATTTCAAGTGTCTATGCTTTCCAATACCTCAAACAACACGGAATAATCATGAAACTTACCTTGGATAGTGGTTGAACAACCCTTGAGTTGAAATTCTTCACTTAGCCAAAACCGTAGTTCCACCTTCTTGGGAATTCTTGACTTAGATGATGTCTTGATGTGTTCTTGCACTTGGTTTCATAGATTTTGTGTTGTTGGACTTGATATCCCCTTTGATTCTCTTGGGTTCTTGTGGATGGAGTGTTTGGAAAGTTCTGGAGGTTTCCTGAGTTGCATGAATGATGAATGAAATAAAATGAGGCCAAATGTTCCTTTTAATAACTCAAAGATAATGTTTAATGAATTTTTGTCGGGATGAACAGTGACCGTAATGTGCAGTTTACGGACCGTATTTTGATTTACGATCCGTCCCAGTGAACGTATTTAAGCATTCTCTCAAAAGCAGAGAGTTTGGCTGGTGGACAGGGCAGTTTACGACCTGGTTTACGGTCCGTAAACCAGTTTACGGGCCGTAAACTGGGTCGTATTTAACCATATTCAACAATTTCCAGAAAGTTGAGATTTTTGGCAGGTTGAAGGACGAGTGCACTATACGGTCCGTAAACCACTATACGGTCCGTATAGTGCCATATACGACCACTGGCAGTGAATTTCTCTGCAACTTTATTATTTTTTCGAGATTTCATAATTAGCCATTCCCGACTTAGTGAAACACCATACACTCATCATACCAGTACGGGAAAACTTCCGAGGTGTAACAGGAAGTATTAGATAAGGCCTCATTCTGTGATTCGCCTTCTTCTATATTCATCGGAGGCTCTCTTTCCACCCGCCTCTTTGTCGTAGTCTTGCCCTTCTGGGCGGCTGTAGATTTTCCCTTTGGCGGCATTTCTGGAATCACAACACACTATTAGGGAGGATAAAATCTTATACATGGCTCTATCGCATGATCTCATAGGAAGAAAGATGGTCATTTTTCCTAAATGCCCTGTAGCCTCTTATTTATTAGCGTGGCGCGCAACACACCATAAACAAGACTCTAATAGACACTACTCGTAAACACTTCCTAGGACTGAACGGCTCTGATTCCACTTTTGTCACGACCCAGCTAAGGGCCGCGACGGGTACCCTGGGCTTACCACCGAGCACCGCTCGTTCTATTCCTCATCATGCTCATTTAGTGCTCTTTTATTACATTTATACTCAAATTGTAGGAAAATGATATTCATATGGAAACATAAATACTTTATATACATATGCCTCTCGGCCATCAAAATAATATATATATATACATAATAACATCTCGTGTGACCATCTAACCCACACTGCTTATCTACGAGCCTCTACTGGAGTGCTAAACACAAGGACGGGACAAGACCCCGTCATGCCCAAAAATACATATACATGAATATACACAAAAGAATAATCAAGCACCTCCGGAACAAAGGAGTGCTTTCAATCGGCTGACAACTACTACCGATCTGGGTCGAGCTCTCCTCCCTGTCTACCTGTGGGCATGAACACAGCGTCCAAAGAAAACGGACGTCAGTACGAATATTGTACTGAGTATGAGAGGTATAAACAATGAAATAAGATAATGATGCAAAGGGAAATATCAATATGGATCATCTATATCTGATTGTCAAGTATAAAGGAAATAAGTCATGTTGTCTTACTCATACTCATCATCATATCATATGCGCATAATGTATAAGTTGCCCGTCCATATGGGTATGGTGTAGTAATGTTTAAGCTGCCCGTCCATTTCGGATCGGTGTGATAATCATAACATTATCCTGCGTCCAGGCCTCCCGCGTCCGGGGTATCATCTCATGCCGTCCACTAGTGGTGTCTGCCCATGCCATCTGGCCATGGTGTATACGCTGCCCGCCTTAGCGATGACTGCCCGGCCATACAGGCACGATGTATATCATCATTATAATATGCTCATCATGGTATGCTCATCATAATATGCTTATCATAGTACATGTATAAGGCTCAAGAACAACTATACTTTATCGGGGTGACGTAAGGTCGTGATCCCCCGATTTCATTATGGAGAATTCATTAACATTCTGCCTCACCTCGAAGGAATTAAAATATAAGGTGAGTGTACACAATAAATAACATCACATACGTTATAGGATTCATCATATCATACATTTTAGAATCTCTATACTTTAACTCATCATCATCATTATAAGGCTCATAATATATCTCTTATCTTATGTAGCTATTCATGGATATAGACTTTTTGCTTTCCGGAATATAAGAATTCATGAAAAGGAAAGAAGAGTCACGATATAGGATTCAGGCCATTAGAAGGAAAGGACTAGCCTCACATACCTTTTACGTTTAACTAAGCTATCGTTCGCTTGTTCTCCTTCAATGTCACGTTTCTACCTTCAAGAGAGAATTCGCATTAACGTTAGTTAGTCGACTATAAGAACGCGCTACTATTTCTAGGGAAAATTGGACAGCATTTCCTTTGTTTATACTAATTTCCCCACATTCTATACCAACTCTCAAACGTTCATAACAACATTCTCAATATGATAGACAACACTCATCATTCGTTTACAATATCCGTATTTCACAATTGGTCTTCAATTTCTCCATAATCATGGCCATGGTTCATTGCTGCATTTTTCTCACATAGGATACTTATTCCATGTTCTAAATGTCACTCATAACATTTTCATAATCACAAATTATCAATGATCATGGCTCAATTCAAACCTTTACTCAACAATGCTACTATTCACACTTTCATGACTCATTTCTTACATCCTTCTATAATCCAAGTGTTTCAACTCTTCCATACCCTAAATAACATGTAAAATCGATAAAACTTACCTTAGATGTTGTAGGAACAAGCCTTGAGTGGTATTACTCTTCTTGCACCAAAACCCTAGTTTACTTCTCTTGAAATTTCTTAACTTGAATGAACTTTGATGAGTTTCCCACACTTGGTTTTGTTGATTTGATGAAGTTGATCATCAATTTCTCATGAGTTCTTGTATGTGAAATGTGTGGAAGTTTCTAGAGGAGTCTTGAGTTGTGGAGAATGAAAAATGAAAATGAAATAAATGAACTTGGGTCTCTTATTTAAAACTTGAAATCTGATTCGAAATGAACAGTAGTTGAAAGTGCACAGTGGTCGTAAACTCGGTTTACGGCCCGTATTAATACGGGCCGTATTTCATGGGCGTATTTAAGCATAACAGAACCAGAAAGGTAGGTTGAGGACATGGTGATTTACGAACTCAGTTTACGGGCCGTATTTCAGTTTACGGTCCGTAATTCAAGTCGTATTTAACCATTCAAGTCGTTGGCAGAAATTTGAAGTTTTGGAATGTTGAAAGACGACAAGGCAGTTTACGGGCCGTATACCACTTTACGGTCCGTATTTCATCGACGAGACCAAAGTGCAAATCTGCAACGTTTTCACATTTTCAAAACCTATAAATAGTCGTTGGGCTCATAACCTACCTCTTATTCCCATTGCCTTTGAAATCTTACTTAGGGTCGTCAAACGCCATTCCCTTCTGATTAAAATATCGTATACTCGTATTCTTCGTTAGTCTATTCACGGTACGAGATTGGAAATTTCCGAGGTGTAACATTAGGAGTGGTCCCCGTCAGATGAGACCACCTGTACCACTGTGTACTCAGTGTCGTAGGTTGCATGAGGGACCGTGCCGATTAGGTTTAGGTGTTTGTTACGCCTGTTGTCGGCCAGGCCATATCCAGCGTGACTGTCTATCGATGCGTCGTAGAGGTAGGGTTCAGCCCAAAGGATTAACAGCTGGTTTTTTATTTTCTGCACGCCCTTCAAGGCAAGTATCACAGGCACCAGCAGGCCATGGTAGGGATCGAGGAGAAGCGACCGGGTCGAGTGGCCCTCAGCCTCACATCTATGCACTGACTGGGCGACAGGATCTCGAGTCTTTCCCTGATATTGTCACAGGTATATTACCAGCATTCTTTTATGATGAATATGTACTGATTGATCCGGGGTTTATGTGTTACATGTTACTCCATTTGTTGCCAGTAAGTTTGGGATAGAACCTGAATCGATTAAACCATTGAGGTGTCTACACCAGTTGGTGATCTAGCTATAGCTCATGTTGATAGTGATAGTGAAATGTAAATTTGATTTATTAATTACAAAAGGGAGTAAAGGAGTGTATGTAGAAAGAACGTCTTATGAGTGTATGAACTTTCATTTAAGAGGATTGATTAACGAAGGTTTGGGAAATAAATTTGATGTTTTGCAAGAAGGGTGCCCAGATATGGCATATGAAGTGAGCTTTATTGTTTTATATCCCCTTTTATACTAATAGCCATGTGTGGCTGAGTTGTGTATTATATGTATTCTTATGGGTTTTATAGGTAGCCTATGAGGCATTGGTTGTATTTTGTGGGCTGTGTGCAGGATTGGGATAGCAAGATTTACAGATGAAACTCTGCCAAAATGTTACACCTCAGAAAAATTTCATGTCGTCATGTGATAGATATACTAATGCAGGGTGAGACAAATACGATGTTTCTATAAGTAATAAATGTTATTTAACAATCCTAGCTAAGATTTCAAAGATGTTGGAAGTAAGAGGAGAAAGTTTCTAAAGAAGGGCAAAGTATATGTTGTGTTTTGGAAAGACCGAGCTAATGTTGACTTAATGATGTCCTAAAAGAGAGCTGTAACTCTCCTTAGATTGGTAATAAAGTGTTAAACAAGTGTTAAGAAGGTTCCATAAGGATTAGAGGTCAAACGAAACGATGGAAACCATTTCCGGGAAGTGGATCGGAGTTATACGACAACTTATACGGTCCGTATAACATTGTACGGTCCGTATAAAGGGTTTGTATAACCCCCAGTAGGAAGATGTTTTTCATGATGGTGAACCACGGACACTTATACGGACGGTACAATGTTATACGAACCGTATAAGTGTCTGTATAACACCCGACAGGCTGACTTATTTTCAAGTCTATAAATGTGATCCCACTTCATTATTTTCATTTTTCACACTTCTCCACTTCTCTCCAAGTCTCTAGAACATTCCATACATTTCATATACAAGAATTCAAGGGAAATCAAAGGCTCTTATCATTAATCCAAGGGAATCAAGTATAAGGAAGCTCTTAGGGGTTGCTAGAGTCAAGAAAACATTATGGATTGAAGATAGGGTTTTTCTTCAAGTGAAGTATTTCCATCCAAAGGTTATTCCTACTCAATCAAAGGTAAGTTTTATGATCATGTCATGTTATTTGGACTATGGAGAGTTTGAAAGACTTGGGTAGAAGAAGAAAGTAGAAAATAAGGTCTAAATGCAGCTTTTATGATGTTTATGAGTAGTAATCTATATGGAGTCATGATTCTTAGTATGATATGGATATAACCATGTTATGGAAGGTAATAATGGTGATAAAGAATTATTATATGAAAATGTGCTAAAATGGGTATGAAGTTGCTAGTATGAGTTGAACATGGGGTGAATTTTGCAAGCTTAGTGTAATGTGATTACTTGAATTGGATATCATGAGTGTATTATGGATGTTATTGTGGTTGTTGGGAGTTGTTTTATGATATGGTGGAAGTTGACGAAATAGGGAAAATGCTGCCCAATTTTCATTAGACTATGAATTATTTTAGTTTGAATTTAAAAGTAACATTAAGGCTTAACCATGGTTTGAACCCTTCTAAATGTAGATTATTCAAGCGTCAACGGTGAACGTTAGATAGTTGAGAAGGCAAAGAGGTATGTAAGGCTAACCCTTCTTTCAGTAAGGCATGGTCCCTTGGCTGTATATATATCCTTTCATGAGTTCTATAATGTCCTCCAAATGACTCTATCTCTAAAGCTACTAAAGCTCATGATCCATGATACTTTCATGATTTCCATTGTATCCTTTATGTGATAGCTGATCCTCCAAGGATAGACGTAACCGAAAACGATAATGGTAATGATACTTATGGACTCTTAAGTATACGTGTCTAAGTATTTATGACTATGATGTAACACCGAGCTTATATGGCCGGGTGTGATATCTATTGCGCGCACACCACTGCAGTTGGGTACGGATACCACTGAGCCTTGGTAGGGCCAGGTATGTATAATCACTGAGCCTTGTCATAAGCCGGGTATGTGAAACTACCGAACCTTCATAGTCGGGTATGCTATGGATATGAATATGTGTATGAATATGGATAAGAATATAGATATAGAAATAGATATATGTATATGTTGGTATGTATGTACACGAGCACGTATTAGAAATGGAATGTCCCTGTGAAAGACAAGTAAGTACTGATGATGATGGTGTTACTATCTCCCGATTCTCCCATCTTATGCTGCTTTTTATGTTGTCTCTTATGTTCCTATTATGATGTTGATTATGCTTTACATACTCAGTACAATATTCATACTGACGTCCTTTTATTTGTGGACGTTGCGTCATGCCCGCAGATGGCCAGGGAGACAGGTTTGATCCATAGCTTTTCTTATTCAGGGACTACTTAGGGGAGCTCTATTTCTTCTAGAGCTACAGCTTTTGGTATTATTCTTTTTGTGTACATACATGGGCACGGCGGGGTCCTGTCCCGCCTATATGATGTTACTTACTCTTCTTAGAGGCTCGTAGACAATTGTATATGGTTAGATGTCTTGAAGCCTTATCGGCTTATATTTTGTATGTCATTTTGATGGCTTCATCGGCTTATGTATACTGATGTGGGCATATTCGTTAATGATGGTATAAATGTGTAGCTGCCCAATGATTTTAGCATTATTGATGTATAGCATTCATGAGTAAGCTATGTGGTCCACCTAGATGTGAATACGAATGTACGATAAGAGGTTCCCGGGTGGGTTAGCACCGGGTACCGTCATAGCCCTCAGGTCGGGTCGTGACACAAAATTTCTCAAAATCTAAGCTATTTGAGTATATGTGTGCTGCAACGGTAAGATGTCATTGTAGATCAAAGAAGTTTAGTAATGGGTGATTGAAGGAGGAATTAGCAATGACCCTATGTGAGGGGACATAAATAGTAAGATGGCGCTATACGTAAGTGAGGAAGCGGATATAGAAGTACGAGAAAGAATTAACATGTTTCCTATGAGGAAAAATTAAAGGAGGACCCAAATGTTTAAGGAAGATCAAGAAAGTCAAGTCGTTTCGAAGCAGTTTTCCGATCCTTATATATATATATATATATATGTATGAGTCATATTGGTCTCGAGTACTAAGATTTATCTCCGAGCTTTTGAGGTTTTGAGTATGTTATTTCATTTGTACCAAGGTATGAGCCCATGACTGCTAAGTATCAAAGGATTAGAATTTAAACAAATCGACATCGGAAGAAGGTTCAGAACTGTGCAACTTGACGAGCAGATTGACGAGCCGTCAACATGGTCGACGGTCCGTCAACCTTGCACCGTCAACCAGCCCTGAGAATCAGAGGCTGCTGCAACTTGACGCCTGCAAGTTGACTGTTATGTCCCGTGTTTCGTGTAAGTGAAAAATCGAGAAATAATTGAGATTGGTGTCTTATGAGGAAGTATTTTGATTTTGGTGAATATGGCTATGTTGGTTATGGAATCATTAATGTCAAGACATCGAGGAAGGCCGAGGGTAAATTCAGAATTTTGGAAATTAGTTTCGGGAATTACAAAACGGGACGTTTTATGCATTGGGCCAAGATTGGACAATACAAAATTGAGGCCCAAGTCTTTGGGGGTGGCCGGCCACTAGGGTGGCCCAAACCCATCTTTTAAATGTCATGTGCTATGCACATGACTCTCTATAATGGATATATACTAAGTAGCCTTTGGAATTATCAAGAAAATATATCACAATTCAACTTTGAGCCAAGATAGCTCTCGGCCGAGAACCCCATTGGAGAAAAAAAAATTATCTTGGCTTTTGTTTCTAATCCAAACACCTAGTTTCTTTTGAATGATTGATGAGTTCGAGGTGCTCTTCGTTGTGGTACAATTAGTTTGACGAAAGGGCGACGTTTGCGGCAAATCGGGATTACAAGAAAAAGGTGAGATTTATATGTTCTTATGTTATGGAATGGACATATATGTGTTGGTGATTAGAGTAACGTGAAGATTATGGAATTGTGTTGTGTGTGTAGTAGCCGTGCATGTATGAAAATTTGTGTGTGGCCGTGTGCAATATAAGGTGGGGGAAAGAGTAGTCTAAAATTTATTTAGGTTGGTTAGTTGTATTGTGGTGATCCCTTGTGATGCAAATGAATGTTTGATGAATTGATTTGGCATGAGAAAATGATTTCGGAACATTATCGGAAAGTATATACCCTTTGTATATTTGCGTATATCATTGTATATCTTTGATGCTAAAGACCTTAAATATGGCTTATGGTTGATGTTAATGAATTCGGAATGAAATAATGCAAGTTAGAACGTCCGTCGTAATTTTTGATGCTTTGGACGAAATATGGAAAGTAATGAACTTTGGGAAAGTTTGTATATGGTTTGGAATATATTCGGGATGTGTTTGAATAATTGTGAATAAGTGAATGAATACACTAATGTGGAAATAGATTTGGAAATTTTGAAGTTTGAATCAAGAATTGCCAACTTGTGTAGTAAGGTAGAATTTTGAAACTAGAGTGGTTTGATTATGGGTTTTGCTGTTTGATGATGTTTGGGTTGTTGTTGTGGTTGTATTCTGAGCCGAGCTAAGTCTCGGGGATGTTAGATTTATAGGGGAAATGCTGCCGAAATTTCGGTAGCCAAGTATAGCCCAAAGATTAAAATGTTAACTTTCATGAATAGTAACTGGTAAAAGTGACCATTTGCAGTTTTCGGACGAAACGGGAATTGAGATTTGACGAGCGTAAGGCGCTATCCAGGTATGTAAAGCCTACCTATCCTTCTTTTGGCATGTCCTAGTCATACTAGGTTAAGATCGGACCCTCGGGGATAACTCTCCTCTTGGAAATTTAGATTCAAGTTTGGATACTATTCATTCAGCGCAATTGAACCCTATTCGTTGTATTTGGTTGAAAGAATGTTCGAACCTTCATAACTTTTGCCGTTGTGTCCGAAACTCTCCGAAACTTTCGTAGATGGATCTATGGAGCCTAGGGTCTGTGATTTGTGTCCGCCGCCTCAATTTGACTCGAGGTGGGCCCGCAAGCCCCGAGGCTTCCCTTATTCGACTTGTTTGGTCTGTTTTCGTTCGATATGAAAAGTAATCATTTGTCTGTGACTCAAAGGTTCGTTTGAAAATTTCTATATCGTCATGGAACGTTTTGCACTATGAATGATGTTAGATGTTCGGAAAATGATCCGTGAATGGTTTTTCCAAAGGTTCTGCAGTCTGAAACTTCGCGACTTCCATACATTAATTTTGATCGACCTGACTTCTACTCCGAGCCCTCTGGCGTCGGTATATCCCTATATGTAACTATATGTCGAGTCCGGTAACTTACTTTTAATATGCATATGGTCTCTGCACTACTCCGTTCGTGCCATCCACTATGAATTTGTTCGTCGGTACCCGGGCCGACTTTGTGATCGTGCGCGCTATAACATATTCAGGAGTTATGATGTGTTACGGTTTCTGAGGCCTCGCCATAGGGCCGGTTACCGTCTATGGAGTTATGATGTGATATGGCATTTGATATGTTCTGATGATGTGATATGTGTGTGATATGATGTGTCTGGAGACTGTACGGAGATTTGAAAACTTTTGGAGTTATGATGTGTTGTGGCACCAGCGTCGGGGGTGACCACGTTCCTAGACCCTATACATGATTTGATTTGCATTTGTACATTTGCCTTCCGCACAGGTTTGCTTTGCTACGTTGACGTTCGTGTTTGTTTCTTCTGACTCCAGTTGTGTCTGTGATTTCTGTACCTTCTGCTTTACATACTCAGTACTTCTCCCGTACTGACCCCCGGTTCGTCGGGGGCTGTGTTTCATGCCCGCAGGTACAGAAGCTCGTTTGGGTGGTCCTCCAGTTTAGGCTACTCATTCTGCTGTGTTGGAGAGCTCCCTTTGATCCGGAGCCTAACTCTTGGTACATACCTTTTGTGGTGTGTGTATTCTGTACATTTGTGGATGTGTGGGTACGGCGGGGCCCTGTCCCGTCATACGTTCGTATGTTCTGTTTTGTTTAGAGGCCTGTAGTCACATTTGTGGGTCGTGGGTCCGATGTGTTTGTATGTGAGCCTGTTTTGCGTTCTTAAGCGGCCCGTACGCTACTATGGCCAAGTCGGCCTCTGAGTTTGTATGTGTGTGTGTGCATTTGGGCGATGTACATTCCGCCCCCTTTCTGATGTGTGTGCTTGTGCATTTGGGCGACGTATATTCCGCCACCTTTCTGATTTTGATTTGACTAATCTGAACGGGCGACCGCTTAAGATAAGTGTTCGATAAATGTTAGTGTCTGGCGTCTGTTGTTCATTTTCAGTTTGGATAACGTATGTTGAGTTTGAACGAGTCTGAATACGACGATCTGGTTGTGAGTTTGTTTGGGGTGCCTAAGTAGGGCACCAGTCGCGGCCCACGGGGTTGGGTCGTGACAAAAGTGGTATCAGAGCGGTTAGACCTCGGAATGTCTACAGGTCGTGGTTAGTAGAGTCTTGTTTATCGATGTGTTGTGCACCACATCTATAAACAGAAAGCTACAGGGCATTTAGGATGTTACCCTTCTTTGGATTCTTAGATCGTGCGATAAAGCTGTATGATTAGGATAATTCTCCCCTACGAATTGCTGTATCTACAGCGAGGCTCCAAAGAGCAGAAGTGTCGGTATTTGGGGAAAATGTTTCTGACCCTCTTCTTGCAGGTGATTGTAGGTTGATAAATAATGAAGAGGAGCGCTTCGGATGATGGGGATGGGGGTGCTAATAAGGCCCCTAGGACATCACCAGGACCGAGTAGGCAGATCCCCAGCTACTCGATTGAGACAGACCCTTCGGAGGATCCAGAGACAATTCCTCCAAAGTTTTTGATCCCCAGAGCAGAGGCTCCCAGGGAAGACAGTTATGACACCGACCCTTCGGAGGACCCAGCGACGATACCTCCAGAGTTTCTTACTCCCAGGGAGGAGGATAGCCCCGATGATGAGCCACCAGAGCATCCCTCTGGGACGCCGGAGGAGGAGGTTCCCGAGGATGTGCCATTAGCTCTGGTAGTGGAGCAGTATGTTAGACAGGCTTCCCCGGAGAGTGTTACGCCCTACTCCAGCCCTTTGTCCTGGCCGTCGGTGAACCAGGAATTGCCAGGCTATCTACACTCCTCCGATTCAGATGCAGGTAATAGTGGGGGCCAGACAGACGACGATGATGAGGGACACAGTTCCCACAGCAGCTCCCCAGGTTAGACCCGAGTTTAATCAGTTATGAGTACGTCAGTTTCCTAAAATTCTCGGTATGTGTATGATATCTGTCAAACGTTGTTCAATGACGATAACGGAAATTTAAAAGGATTAGCGGCCTAGTGATCGAAGGCAAGGGCGACTGAGATGTCCCCACCGTCAGTGTGAGTCTGGAAATCCTGGATGAAAGTAAACAGGAAAGTACCTCCGATGCCGTTTGAGATGGGCACGTGTGGTAAGTGTCGACGACGTTATAATTCGCATTTGAAGTTATCAGCCCCGTGTGGTAGCGATACGACATGATATGATATGTATGTGTGTGTATATGTGTTGGCCCTGTGAGGCATGATTGGTACTTCTGGTGTACAGGTTTTGGATAGTAAGAGAAACAGAGGAACCTCTGCCCAAATGTTTCCAGAGACATAGAAGTAAATATGTAGACTAAGTACAAAAAGGTCCCGCGATACTTGTCGGACTTTAGCTTTCTTCTGTCGGTGGCCGGAGAACACCTTACGGTGATATTTTATCAGATTCCACCGACTATTTGGAGGCGGAATTCGTGGGACGAAGACTTAAATCCGTGGGTTATCCGTAATCATATGTATATGTGTATGAAAGTGAATGTTGAAGACTCAGAAAGGCAGCACGGTAATTGTACGACTTAGCCGGGGGTGGGACCCGCTACAAAAATTTTCCGAAAATTTGCTAAGACCCCGATTTGCCCTAAAATTTCGTGACAAAGGTCGTGCGGGGCAATTGACGAAATTATATCAGCCCTAACGCGTCAAAATGCATGAAAGTTTCGGGGGTTAAGCGTGCTCAAGCCACAGCAATTCTGGGATGGGTGACCCCCCTGGGAAGTAATGCAAAGTTCTTCATAAGTGAGAATATGATAAAAATAAATGGAAATTTGGGGTAACCAAGAGGTAGATAGAATGTGTGTGGAGTAATTAGTGCCCTTTTGGGAGTCGCGCGGAACGAGGCGGACTAAACGGGCAAAAAAAAAAAAAAAAAGGGTATAACACCGCTTGGGAAATTGAACGAACTTGAATAATAGCCAGAGATGTTCGCCAGTGAGGTCTGAATAAGTGTGTGTATGTGTATGTGTATGTGTGTGTGTATGATTTTCATTTGGTGCCCATATGGATTAAGAGCCGAGCCCCGGCAACTAATGTTGCGATAGATGAAAGGTAAGCAGTGTGAATAAATAGAATCTTTGAAAGAGTCGGTACGCGAGACGCAAGATAATTTGTGTGACAACTTGGCGAATAAGTTTACCAATAAAGGGAAATTCCCATGAAGCATTGGAGCCTTAATATGAACGATTCGATTCTAAATTGACATTCTATCTGTTGTGCTTCTGCACTTCCGATTCCGATAAGGCTCTGCCTAGTACGCCTTTGCATTTCTGAGCTCGATGATGTTCCCGTCCGATGAATCTTTGTGTGTTTGATTCTGGATACGTTTCTGTCTGGCACACCTCTGTATGTCTGACTCTGGATATCAATCCGTTTGATATGTCTCTGTGCGCTTGATTTTGATCGTGCGTATGTTTGATACATTTCGGTTTGTCTGATCACGACTCTGTATGAAACAATTCTGTATATTTGATTCTGATTTCGAATCTGTCCGATGTGATTCCGTACGTCTGACCCCGATTATGAGTCTGTCTGATATGTCTTCGTATGTTCGGTTCTGATCATGACCCGTCTTATACGCCTTTGTATGTCTGACTCCGACCTCAGATTTGTCTGATCTACTTCCGTGCCTTTGATGTTGACTATGAATCCGTCCGATATGCTTATACGGGTCTGGCCCTAGTTCTGAATCTGTTTGGCATGTAGTGTCTGGCATGAAGTAAAGTGAGATTACGACGATGTGGTAAGAAACTCAGAAGTGTAACAAAAAAAAAAGAAATGATATGGACTATGATGTCGGGAAAGCGTTCGTCCATTACAAAATATAGCGTAGGGTTCGGTGATTGCGTGGGGTATGAGAAAATTGATTATGAAGGCATTTGAATCTGTGATGTGAAAAAAATTTGCCCCCTAGTGTTGGTAAAGAAGCCATGTCAGAAAATCAATAAAGGACAACTATAAAGAGAGCCCTCCCAGAGTAGTATGACGCCCCATGAGATCAATTTAACATTCGGGGACGAATGTTCTTAAGGGGGGGGATGTTATGTCCCGTGTTTCGTGTAAGTGAAAAATCGAGAAATAATTGAGATTGGTGTCTTATGAGGAAGTATTTTGATTTTGGTGAATATGGCTATGTTGGTTATGGAATCATTAATGTCAAGACATCGGGGAAGGCCGAGGGTAAATTCGGAATTTTGGAAATTAGTTTCGGGAATTACAAAACGGGACGTTTTATGCATTGGGCCAAGATTGGACAATACAAAATTGAGGCCCAAGTCTTTGGGGGTGGCCGGCCACTAGGGTGGCCCAAACCCATCTTTTAAATGTCATGTGCTATGCACATGACTCTCTATAATGGATATATACTAAGTAGCCTTTGGAATTATCAAGAAAATATATCACAATTCAACTTTGAGCCAAGATAGCTCTCGGCCGAGAACCCCATTGGAGAAAAAAAAATTATCTTGGTTTTTGTTTCTAATCCAAACACCTAGTTTCTTTTGAATGATTGATGAGTTCGAGGTGCTCTTCGTTGTGGTACAATTAGTTTGACGAAAGGGCGACGTTTGCGGCAAATCGGGATTACAAGAAAAAGGTGAGATTTCTATGTTCTTATGTTATGGAATGGACATATATGTGTTGGTGATTAGAGTAACGTGAAGATTATGGAATTGTGTTGTGTGTGTAGTAGCCGTGCATGTATGAAAATTTGTGTGTGGCCGTGTGCAATATAAGGTGGGGGAAAGAGTAGTCTAAAATTTATTTAGGTTGGTTAGTTGTATTGTGGTGATCCCTTGTGATGCAAATGAATGTTTGATGAATTGATTTGGCGTGAGAAAATGATTTCGGAACATTATCGGAAAGTATATACCCTTTGTATATTTGCGTATATCATTGTATATCTTTGATGCTAAAGACCTTAAATATGGCTTATGGTTGATGTTAATGAATTCGGAATGAAATAATGCAAGTTAGAACGTCCGTCGTAATTTTTGATGCTTTGGACGAAATATGGAAAGTAATGAACTTTGGGAAAGTTTGTATATGGTTTGGAATATATTCGGGATGTGTTTGAATAATTGTGAATAAGTGAATGAATACACTAATGTGGAAATAGATTTGGAAATTTTGAAGTTTGAATCAAGAATTGCCAACTTGTGTAGTAAGGTAGAATTTTGAAACTAGAGTGGTTTGATTATGGGTTTTGCTGTTTGATGATGTTTGGGTTGTTGTTGTGGTTGTATTCTGAGCCGAGCTAAGTCTCGGGGATGTTAGATTTATAGGGGAAATGCTGCCGAAATTTCGGTAGCCAAGTATAGCCCAAATATTAAAATGTTAACTTTCATGAATAGTAACTGGTAAAAGTGACCATTTGCAGTTTTCGGACGAAACGGGAATTGAGATTTGACGAGCGTAAGGCGCTATCCAGGTATGTAAAGCCTACCTATCCTTCTTTTGGCATGTCCTAGTCATACTAGGTTAAGATCGGACCCTCGGGGATAACTCTCCTCTTGGAAATTTAGATTCAAGTTTGGATACTATTCATTCAGCGCAATTGAACCCTATTCGTTGTATTTGGTTGAAAGAATGTTCGAACCTTCATAACTTTTGCCGTTGTGTCCGAAACTCTCCGAAACTTTCGTAGATGGATCTATGGAGCCTAGGGTCTGTGATTTGTGTCCGCCGCCTCAATTTGACTCGATGTGGGCCCGCAAGCCCCGAGGCTTCCCTTATTCGACTTGTTTGGTCTGTTTTCGTTCGATATGAAAAGTAATCATTTGTCTGTGACTCAAAGGTTCGTTTGAAAATTTCTATATCGTCATGGAACGTTTTGCACTATGAATGATGTTAGATGTTCGGAAAATGATCCGTGAATGGTTTTTCCAAAGGTTCTGCAGTCTGAAACTTCGCGACTTCCATACATTAATTTTGATCGACCTGACTTCTACTCCGAGCCCTCTGGCGTCGGTATATCCCTATATGTAACTATATGTCGAGTCCGGTAACTTACTTTTAATATGCATATGGTCTCTGCACTACTCCGTTCGTGCCATCCACTATGAATTCGTTCGTCGGTACCCGGGCCGACTTTGTGATCGTGCGCGCTATAACATATTCAGGAGTTATGATGTGTTACGGTTTCCGAGGCCTCGCCATAGGGCCGGTTACCGTCTATGGAGTTATGATGTGATATGGCATTTGATATGTTCTGATGATGTGATATGTGTGTGATATGATGTGTCTGGAGACTGTACGGAGATTTGAAAACTTTTGGAGTTATGATGTGTTGTGGCACCAGCGTCGGGGGTGACCACGTTCCTAGACCCTATACATGATTTGATTTGCATTTGTACATTTGCCTTCCGCACAGGTTTGCTTTGCTACGTTGACGTTCGTGTTTGTTTCTTCTGACTCCAGTTGTGTCTGTGATTTCTGTACCTTCTGCTTTACATACTCAGTACTTCTCCCGTACTGACCCCCGGTTCTTCGGGGGCTGTGTTTCATGCCCGCAGGTACAGAAGCTCGTTTGGGTGGTCCTCCAGTTTAGGCTACTCATTCTGCTGTGTTGGAGAGCTCCCTTTGATCCGGAGCCTAACTCTTGGTACATACCTTTTGTGGTGTGTGTATTCTGTACATTTGTGGATGTGTGGGTACGGCGGGGCCCTGTCCCGTCATACATTCGTATGTTCTGTTTTGTTTAGAGGCCTGTAGTCACATTTGTGGGTCGTGGGTCCGGTGTGTTTGTATGTGAGCCTGTTTTGCGTTCTTAAGCGGCCCGTACGCTACTATGGCCAAGTCGGCCTCTGAGTTTGTATGTGTGTGTGTGCATTTGGGCGATGTACATTCCGCCCCCTTTCTGATGTGTGTGCTTGTGCATTTGGGCGACGTATATTCCGCCACCTTTCTGATTTTGATTTGACTAATCTGAACGGGCGACCGCTTAAGATAAGTGTTCGATAAATGTTGGTGTCTGGCGTCTGTTGTTCATTTTCAGTTTGGATAACGTATGTTGAGTTTGAACGAGTCTGAATACGATGATCTGGTTGTGAGTTTGTTTGGGGTGCCTAAGTAGGGCACCAGTCGCGGCCCACGGGGTTGGGTCGTGACATTGACAGTCGTCAACAGTGTTGACGCCACCGTCGACAGCGTTGACACCACCAGCAAAGTTGAGGCAGTGGTTGAGCTTTTGAGATACTATATATTGACCTCTATGTTTTATTAAGGTACAACGCAAAATTTGTATGTGCATATATGTATAGTACGAGGACAGGTTAGCGGATTAGAGATAGATTCATTGTTGATAACTAAAGTTTATATGTTTGATAGACCAAATCCTATAGGCTCATAATAACGACATAAGGTAATGAATAAGGAAAATGTTATATGGGATTGAGGATAGGCTAAGAGAATGATTGTATGAAGAAGAGGTTGTTGTAAATAACATGGAGGGAATGATGAGTAAGGGAAGAATAGGATAATGAATTGATAACTAAGAGCAAGATGGCAAAGGACAGCAAGTTAAAGGATGAGTGGAGAGTGAGCAGTGACGTTACGAAGCACTATTCCTATGTAGCTGAATTATGTTGAGGATTCGAGAGGTTGTTATGAATAAACGTCGGGGATAAAGGGTATAAGTAAGTTGTTCGTGATGTTCTATCACAATAAGATGAAGCTATTAAGGGGGGAAGAATAAACTTGAGAGCAATATCCAAAATTAAGATAGAATGCTCATGAGCCACAATCGATAGAAGGGGCATGGTCATGAGTTATTTTGGATAGATAAATTACTTTTAGAAACGAATTAAGGTTGTGAGACGAACAAGATTTGAAGCCTTGATAAGAATTGAATAACGAAGGGAACCCCATGTTAAGAAAATTGACAACGAGAGGTGGAATCTTCATGTGAATATTAAGACAGAAGCGAGACAACAAAGAGTGAAGCTGGGAGTATACGATAAGAGACTTCCGTGAGTAACATGGTAGATGATTAGGAGAATGACGACGGAGAATTCAAATGAAAGAAAGGATTGAATGAAGAAATGAAACCTAGTCAGCAAAACCTGTGAGGCTATTCTGAGATTCGCCAACATGACGCAGTATGTCTTTATTACTCCCTATATGAGCTATGCATCTTGGAGTTTACAAGTACACCAGATCTAGAGATATTAGATGTGCCTATAATTAGTTATCATTCGAGCGTGTTAATCCTAAAGTTGAGTTTCAAGTTGCAATAAGGAGATTAGAGTTTCCCTAAGTATATTGTTGTCAAAATATGATTAGAGGAATTTGTAGAACATCGGTTAATAAGAGTGGTATCTAGGATGAAGCATATGACAATTCCCAGAATACCATTGCGAAAAGCAAAGCACATGGAGGATTTACAAGAAGTAACTTCTGACTAAGCTTAATTTGTAAGGAGTTTGACGGAAAACGATTTGAGATGAACAACAAGATAGGTAAACTAAAAAGGCGGAAGAGACAATGGCTAGTAAAGGATGTAAAACGATCCTATCACCGTAGAGATGGAAGTGAGAAGAACGTGGAAGCATATCGAGCACAATAATGATAACTCTAAGTTGGCAAGAGTATAAAAATTTGAGGAGAGCTACTGGCATCAAATGATGATTTAGTAAAAAATGAATAATGTGATATCTCAAGTAAAGCATTCAAAAAAAACCAATGGGTCGTATTATGCGAAGGACAAACCAGGAGGAGAATTTCAAAGAATTAGCACAAGGTGAAGGTGAGAAGCTGGTAATTTAGATATAAAACAAAAGAGTTCCAAGGCTCGTGATAAGGATAAAGAAAGAGTGATAAAACAGAGCTTTAAATACTCAAAAGTACACTCTTCGACTTAGTGCTCCCAGGTATTAAATGGTCCAGCTAGGAAAGAAAAAGGGAAAATAACGGTCGTTTGGTGTCTCGTTTGCATCTCCAGAATAAGGTAAGGAGGCATTGTGACACCTCGGAAAATTTTCCGTGAGCATACAATGAATAGACCAACAAAGAGTATGAGTGTACGATGTTTTACTAAGAAGGGAATGACTACCAATGAGTTTTGAAAACACGAAGGTTGCAGATTTGCATTGTGACCCAGTGGTCGTAAAACACAATACGACCCGTAAAGTGATTTACAGACCGTAAAGTGCCATCGTCCTCCAACTATCAAAACTTCAACTTTCTGTCAAATGTTGAAATGGTTAAATACGACTCAGAATACAGACCGTAAATCGAAATACGGCTCGTAAACGGCGACCGTAAACCACCATGGCCTACAGCAAACCTTTCTGTTTTTGATATGCTTAAATACGGTCGTGGAGGACGGACCGTAAACCAGAATATGGCCCGTAAACTGGGTTTACGGCCACTGTGCATCCTGACTACTGTTCACAAAAATCAGATTTTTAAGTTAAGTATAAGGGACCCCAAGCTCATTTCACTTCATTTCTCATCTTCATAATTCAAGAATTCTCTAGAATACTCCAAAACACTTCATCCATAAGAATTCAAGAGAATCAAGGGAAAATCAAGATCAACAACGCCAAATTCATGAAAACAAGAGTGTGATACCTAGCTCAAGTTCATCTTCCTCAAAGAAAACCAAAAGAGGTGAAGTAGGGTTTTGGTACTAGAGTAGAGACTCCACTCACGGCTTGTTCCACCATCATCCAAGGTAAGTTTCATGACCATTTCATGTTGTTTAAGGTATTAGAAGGTTAAGATACCCGAATTGTAGAAAAGCATAGCAAATGAGTCATAAATGAGTGAATAGTGCCATGAGTGAATGGTAGTTGAATTGAATCATAAATGTTAGTGTGTTGTGAGTATGAATGCATTATAAACGACATGTAGACCATGAGATAAGTGTGATACATGAGAAAATACGATAGCGAACCCAAAACCATAAAGGTGGTAAAAATGAAGAGAAATGGTGGATCATGGTCATTGTATATGAATGATGATTGTTGATTGCTATATTGTAGTTGTCGTTTTGGGTGTTGGGAGTGGATATGGAATATGGGAAGGGTAGTATAAACAAAGGAAGTGCTGCCCAATTGTCTCTAGAAATAGTAGTGCATTCTTATAGTTGATTAACTAACGTTAGTACGAATCCTCTTTTGAAGGTAGTGACGTGACATTGAAGGAGAATAAGCGAATGCTAGATTGCTTAAACAAGAAAGGTATGTGAGGCTTAACTCTTCTTTCAAAGGGCATGAATCCTTCAAGTTTTCCATAATCCTTCTATAAGATGAAGCTTATGAGTCCTTCTATATATCGAATCACCTATAAGCATGATAATAATGACAATGAGCTAGAGTATAGAGATTCAAGAAATTGTGGAATGATGTTCCTACAATTCTAATGATGTTATTATTGTTACCACTCGCCTTATGCCTTATTTCCTTCAAGGCGAGGCATGATACCCATAAAATGTCCATAATACAATCAGGGGTTCACGACCTTACGTCACCCCGACATAGTGTGGTTGCCTTAAAGCCTAATGTATGCTCCTAACGCTAATGTATGTTATGACAATGAGATGATAAATAATGCTAACTTGTAATAAAACTATGGGATGCATGGAATACCAAGAAATGATAACATGATGCTATGGTATGAGATGTGTAAGAGTGATGTGTTATGATTGATTTTGTGATGATATAATTCCAGCACGCCACGATGGCCGGGCATGTCACCGCTAAGGCGGGCTGCGATGTTACACCGAGCCTAGAGGGCCGGGCATGATCACCACTAGTGGGCGGCATATGATGGTTACCCGGACGCGGGTTAACGATGAGGACTATGATGAGATGATTTATATGATGTGATGACATGTATACTATGATTATGTAAAATGTGATATATGTAAGTAATGTGATTGCCTATGACACTTGTGCAGGTTATACCTTTGCCTCTCGACTCATGATCTTCCTATTATGTTTGTTTATTTCATTCCTGCCTTACATACTCAGTACAATATTTGTACTGACGTCCGTTTTCTTTGGACGCTGTGTTCATGCCCACTGGTAGATAGAGAGGAGATCTTGCTCCAGATTTTTAGAGGTTGTTAGCTGACCGAAAACACCCCATTGTCCCCGAGGTGCCTATGATGATTCTTTTGTGTACAATTGTAAATGTCATCTCATAGAGGCTTGTAGATACTCAATGTGGGTCATGTGGTCTCATGGCGTGGTCATTGTGTAAATATACATATATCATTTTGCTAGCCTAAGGGCTCATGTGTATAAAAACATTTATGTTCCTAAAGGAAAACAGGTTTTCTTGTAAATAAGCCTAAGGAGTACTAGTACGAGCGGTGCTCGGCGGTTAGCCACGGGTACCCATCGCGGCCCCTAGCCGGGTTGTGACAAAAGTGGTATCAAAGCAGTTCGGTCCTAGGAAGTGTCTACGAGCCGTGTCTAGTAGAGTCTTGTTTATGGTGTGTAGCACGCCACACATCAATAAACAAGAGGTTACAGGGCATTTAGGAAAAATGACCATCTTTCTTCTATGAGACCATGCGATAGAGCCATGTATAAGATTTTATCCTCCCTAATAGTGTGTTATGATTTCAGAATGCCGCTAAAGGGAAAAGCTACAGCCTCCCAGAAGGGCAAGACTACGACAAAGAGGCGGGTAGAAAGAGAGCCCCCAATGAATATTGAAGAGGGTGAATCACACAACGAGGCCTTGTCTAATACTTCTTCTACCCCGCCTAATGTGGAAGAGCAAGGAGGAGCCCCAGCTCCAATTCCTCCGCCGGCTGCTTCGGATCAACAAATGACCGAGGCCATCCAGTTGTTGACACAATTGGTTGCCGCACAGGCACAATGACAAAATGTGGGTTCAAGTGACCGGGCAGCAAGTACCAAGGCTCGTGATTTTATGAGCCTAAATCCTCCGGAGTTCTTCGGGTCAAAGCTGGAGGAAGACCCACAAAGTTTCATTCATGAAATGTTGAGGACATTGAAGATTGTCCATGCTTCCGAGACCGAATCTGTGGAGTTGGCGTCTTATAGACTCCGGGATGTGGCGGTGTTTTGGTACAACAATTGGGTATTATCAAGAGGGGAGAATGCGCCTTCTCCGGTTTGGCAAGAGTTTGTAGATGCTTTTATTCGTCACTATTTACCACCCGAGGTCCGCCGGGCTAGAGCAGATAGATTTCTGAATTTGAGGTAAGGAAACATGAGTGTCCGAGAGTATAGCATACAATTCAACTTTTTGGCTAGATATGCTACGACTATGGTGGCCGACATGGGAGATCGGGTGCATAGGTTTGTGAGTGGCCTAGGGCCACATCTATTCAGAGATTGTCTGACCGCTTCCTTGCAAGACGAGATGGATATTTCCCGAATACAGGCCCATGCTCAGAATTTGGAGGGGCGACAACAACAACAACGGAGTGATCGCGACAGTGATAGCAGACAGGGAAAAAGGGCTAGATCTATGGGCACAGGCAGTGATTATAGAGGGGGATCGAGGCAGACTTATTCCCGACATTCGGGCCAGTCAGCAACTAGCGCACCTCCCGGATTTCCAGATAGAAGAATTGACCGCTCCTTTCGCTCGGGACAGGGTCAGAGTTCGAGGACTTCAGGTTCCCAGTTTGAGGGTGATTATAGTCAGGGGAGACCTACAGTTCCACGATATAGTCGGTGCCGCAAATTACACTCAGGGCCATGTCGTCAGGACACTGATGCTTGCTATGTTTGTGGGCAGACCGGACATTTGATGCGAGATTGTCCCTCGTGATATGGCAGAGATGTGGTTTAGCCCACAGGCTCAGCAGCGGGTTCCTCATCAGCACGCTCAGCGGGGCAGACTCCCCAGATGACAGCAGGCCGAGGTAGAGGCCGAAGGGCAGCATCTACTTCAGGTGCCACTCATCCCCGTGTATATGCTTTAGCCGGACGGCAGGATCTCGAGTCCTCCCCGGATGTAGTTACAGGTATATTGTCTATACTCTCCCGTGATGTGTTTGCGTTGATAGCTCCGGGTTCTACATTCTCTTATATTACTCCATATGTTGCTGGTTGTATTGGGGTGAAACACGAGTCAATTAAACCCTTTGAGGTGCTTACTCCGGTTGTTGATCCCGTGATAGCAAGACGAGTGTACAAGAATTGTGTCATTGTGATATGTGATCGATAGACCAAGGCTGATTTGATTGAGCTGGAAATGGTAGATTTCGATGTAATCATGGGTATGGATTGGTTGGCTTCGTGTTATGCAAATGTTGATTGCCGCACAAAAGTGGTTCGATTTCAATTTCCGGGAGAGCCCGTGCTTGAATGGAAGGGTAATACAGCATCTCCAAAGGGCAGGTTTATTTCCTACCTCAAGGCAAAGAAGATGATAGCCAAGGGTTATATCTATCACCTAGTTCGGGTTCACGACACCGAGGCAGAGCCGCCGACTTTCCAGTCAGTTCCGGTAGTGAATGAATTCCCAGATGTGTTTCGAGACGAACTTCCAGGACTTCCTCCAGAAAGAGAGATTGACTTCGCCATTGATGTGTTGCCGGATACCAAGCCTATTTCCATTCCTCCTTATCGAATGGCCCTGGCGGAATTAAAAGAGCTAAAGGCGCAATTGAGAGACTTGTTCGAGAAGGGATTCATTAGACCCAGTTCATCACCGTGGGGAGCACCGGTCTTGTTTGTGAGAAAGAAAGACGGTTCCCTGCGAATGTGCATCGACTATAGGCAATTGAACAAGGTGACGATAAAGAACAAATATCCTCTCCCAAGAATTGATGACTTGTTCGACCAGTTGCAAAGCGCCAAGTGGTTTTCCAAAATAGATTTGAGGTCGGGTTACCATCAAGTGAGAGTTAGGGAAGCAGAGCCAATAATGAATAGACCAACGAAGGGCATGAGTGTGTGATGTTTTGCTAAGTAGGGAATGACTATTTATGAACTTTAGAAATAAGAAAGTTGCAAAATTTCATTTCAGCCCAGTGGTCGTAAAATGGAATACAGCCCGTAAAGTGATTTACGGACCGTAAAGTGCCATCGTCCTTCAACATTCCAAAATTTCAACTTTCTGTCAAATGCATCAAATGGTTAAACACGACTTGGAATACGGATCGTAAATTAAAATACGGCCTGTAAACTGAGTCGTAAACTGCCATGATCTTTAGCCTACCTTTCTGGTTTTGATATGCTTAAATACGGTCGTGGAGGACGGACCGTAAACCAATATACGGCCCGTAAAGTGGGGTTTACGACCACTGTACACCCCGACTGTTGTTAAAAAAAATCAGATTTTGAGTTATTAAAAAGGGACCTTAAGCTCATTTTATTTCATTTCTCATCTACACCACTCAAGAACTCTCTAGAAAATTCTCCAAGCACTTCAACCATAATAATAACAAGAAAATCAATGATCAACAACACCAAATCCATGAAACAAAGTGTGTGAAACTCAAGTGAGGTTCATCCAAATCAAGAAATTCCAAAAGAGGTGAAGTAGGGTTTTAGTGCTAAAGGAAGAACTCCACTCTAGGCTTGTTCCACCACTATCTAAGGTAAGTTTCATGACTTTATCATGTTGTTTAAGGTATTGGAAAGCTAAGATGCTTGAATTGTAGAAAGACATGGAAATGGGTCTTGAATGGAAGAATAGTGTCATAATTGAATAGTAGTCAAATGGAACCATAAACGTTGAGGTGCCATGATTATGAATATGTTGTAAATGATGTTTATACCAGGGAATGAGCATTTTATATGAGAAAATGCGATAACGAACTATAACCATAAATGTAGAGAAAATGGAGAAAAATGGTGGATTTTGCTCAACGTAGATGAATGACGATTGTTGATATGATATTGTGAAGTGTTGTTGTAAATGTTTAGGAGTTGAAATAGAACGTGGGAAAAGTAGTAGAAACAAAGGAAGTGTCGCCCAAATTTTCCCTAGAAATAGTAGCGCGCGTTCTTATAGTCGCTTAACTAACGTAAATGTGAATTCTCTTTTGAAGGTAGAAACGCGATATCGAAGGATAACAAGCGAGCGATAGTTCAGTTAAACGCAATAGGTATGTGAGGCTAGTCCTTTATTTCTATGGCATGAATCCCACGATACGATTTTTCTTCCTTTCCATGATCCTCCTATATTCCGGAAAGCCAAGAGCCTAAGATCATGAATATCTACATGAGTCAAAAGATATGATATGACGTTCTTATAAAGTAAATGATGTCGTTCCTTGTATACACTCACCTTATGTACAAATCCCTTCAAGGTGAGGCGGAATGTTCATAAATGTTCATAATGGAATCGAGGGTTCACGACCTTACGTCACCTCGATAAAATATAGTTACTCTAGAGGCCTTATGCATGTACGATGATAAGCATATTATTATAAGTATTTTATGATGAGCATGTTATAATCATATTACACCGGGCCTAGTTGGCCGGGCAGTCACCGCGAAAGCGGGCAGCTTATACGATACACCATAGTCAGTTAGCATGGGCAGACACCACTAGTGAGCGGCATGAGATGGTACCCCGGACGCAGGAGGCCTGGACGCGGGCTAATGTTACTGATTATCACACCGCACCTATATGGTCGGGCAGTTTATATATATATATATATATATGATATGCATACATGAGATGATGATAAGCTTAAAACTAAGTCCGCATGCATTACTTTTCATGTAATTCCCAGTCAGGTACAGTTGCTCCATACTTGATGCCTCCCTTATTTCCTTGATGTATTATTATTGTTCATGCCTCTCATACACAGTACAATATTCGTACTGACGTCCGTTTTCTTTGGACGCTGTGTTCATGCCCACAGGTAGACAGGGAGGTGAGCTCGATCCAAATTCTTAGTAGCTGCCAGCTGATTGCGATCACTCCATTGTCCGGAGGTGCTCATGATTATTCTTTTGGTATATGTATATTTTGGGCATGGTGGAGTCTTATTCCACCTATAAGTATAGTATGTCAGTAGAGGCTCGTAGATGCGCAGTGTGGGTAGATGGTCTCACGAGAGGATTCTATGTATATGTATATATTATTTTGATGGTCGAGAGGCTTATGTATATAAAAGTATTTCATGTTCTCAAATGGAAAGATGATTTTCTTATGTCCTAAGCATGAATTGATAAAATAGCATTAAATTGGTAAGGTGAGTAGCAGAACGAGTGGTGCTCGGTGACTAGCCCCGGGTACCCATCACGGCCCCTAGTTGGGTCGTGACACAGATATTCCTAAAACAGCCTTCAGAACGAGATATGGCCACTATGAATTTCAAGTGATGTCGTTCAGGTTGACTAATGCTCCGGCTGTGTTTATGAATTTGATGAACAACGTATTCCGACCTCCCTTGGATCTATTTGTGATAGTATTTATTGATGATATTCTGGTGTATTCTCGCACGAAATCAGAACATGCAGATCATTTGAGAATTGTTCTTGGTATTCTTCGAGCCCGAGAATTGTATGCAAAATTTTTAAAGTGTGAGTTCTGGCTGAATTCTGTGACATTCCTGGGCCATGTCATTTCAAATGATGGTATTCGAGTCGACACCCAGAAAATTGAAGCTGTGAAGACTTGGCCAAGGCCTACGACGCCGACAGAAGTCCGTAGTTTTCTGGGTTTGGCAGGTTATTATCGAAGGTTCGTAGAGGGCTTTTCGTCTATTTCAGCCCCATTGACGAAGCTAACCTAGAAGTCAGCAAAGTTTCAATGGGATGATGCCTGTGAGCGCAGTTTCCAAGAGTTGAAAAACAGGTTGACCTCAGCCCCGGTTCTAACACTTCCAGAAGGGCCAGATGGCTATGTTGTGTATTGTGACGCTTCCGGTGTCGGATTGGGATGCGTATTGATGCAGCATGGTAAGGTTATTGCATATGCTTCGAGACAATTGCGGAAACATGAGAAGAATTATCCAACTCATGATCTCGAACTAGATGCGGTCATTCATGCCTTAAAAATGTGGAGACATTATTTGTACGGCGTGCACGTTGATATCTATACAGATCACAAAAGTCTTCAGTACATCTTCAAGCAAAAAGAGTTGAACCTGCGACAGAGGCGGTGGTTAGAATTATTAAAAGATTATGATGTTAACATTTTATACCACCCCGGGAAGGCGAATGTAGTAGCCGACGCACTTAGCCGCCGATCAATGGGCAGTTTATGTGAAGTCCCTCCGGAAAGGAAAGAGATGGTTCAAAAACTTCATCGATTGGCTAATCTTGGAGTGCGTGTAATTTATTCGGGCGATGCCGGGATTAGTATAAATGATTCCACAATTTTATCCTTGGATATGGAAGTGAAAGAACGGCAGTGCGAAGATCCGCAGTTATGTCGTTATAGAGACACATCTCATGGGAAAGAAAAGTCTCTGTTTGAAGTTTCCATGGATGGAATTCTTAGGTACCGAGGCAGGTTATGTGTGCCGAATGTGGCGGAAATGCGCCGACGAATTTTAGAAGAAGCACATTGCTCTCGATATTCTATTCACCCAAGTGCAACCAAAATGTATCATGATCTCAAGATGATGTACTGGTGGGATGGCATGAAGAGAGACATAGCAGAATTCGTAGCACAATGTCCAAATTGCCAACAGGTAAAAGCTGAACACCAGAAGCCGGGAGGCTTGTTGCAAGCAATGGAAATACCTACTTGGAAATGGGAAGTGATCAACATGGATTTCATCGTGGGATTACCCCGTTCCCGTGGCAGGTATGACTCTATATGGGTGATCGTGGATATGCTGACGAAAGCAGCCCATTTTCTTCCAGTCAGGACCACCTACTCAGTAGAAGACTATGCAAGGTTGTATCTCAAAGAAATTGTGCGACTCCATGGAATCCCATTATCTATTATTACAGATAGAGGAACACAGTTTACAACTAAGTTTTGGAAGTCTTTTCAAGAAGGTTTGGGCACGCAAGTGAAGTTTAGCACGACATTTCATCCGCAAACCGATGGGCAAGCCGAGCGCACTATTCAGACCTTGGAAGAAATGCTACCAGCATGTGTGCTGGATTTCGGTGGTAGTTGGGATGATCATTTGCCACTAATTGAGTTTTCATATAACAGCAGCTATCATTCTAGTATACAAATGGCCCCATATGAAGCTTTATATGGAAGGAAATGCAGATCTCCAATCGGATCGTTCGAAATAGGAGAAGCACAATTAGTGGGCCCCGAATTGATCCAACAAGCGATAGAAAAAGTCCAGGTGATCCAAGATCGGTTGTTGACAGCCCAAAGTAACCAAAAATCCTACGCGGACAACCGCCGACGAGACTTGGAATTTCAAATTAATGATTGGTTATTTTTTAAAGTGTCACCCATGAAAGAGGTGATGAGATTTGGTAAGAAAGGGAAGCTAAGTCCCAAATACATTGGACCCTACAAAATCATCCGCAAGGTGGGCCAGGTAGCCTATGAATTGGATTTGCCTTCGGAGCTTGAATCAGTCCATCCAGTCTTTCATGTTTCGATGCTCCGCAAGTGTGTTGGAGATCCCACAAGGATTGTCCCGATAGATGATGTGCAAGTAACGGAAAGGCTAACCTATGAAGAGGTGCCTATTGCCATCCTAGATAGGCAAGTGCGAAAGCTTCGAAATAAGAAGTAGCGTCAGTCAAAGTATTGTGGCGAAACAGCAATCGAGAAGAAATGACATGGGAAGCGGAAGAGAATATGGAGTCCAAGTACCCACACTTATTCCAACCCCCAGGAGAGATCCAAGATGAAACACCAACAATATAAGGTATGTATCCTTTATCTTTATGCTTTTGGTTGTGTGTGGCCATAGATATGTAGATGTTGTGATGTAGCCCTGTGAGGCAGTGACGTGGGATTATGAGTTGTAATGGCAGGATGGTAGTACCATATTATAAAAGCAAACTTTGGCGAAATTTTTCTAGAATCCCCGATGATCTAACATTCGAGGACGAATGTTTCCAAAAGGGGGAAGAATGTGACACCTCAGAAAATTTTCCGTGAGCATACAATAAATAGACCAACGAAAAGTATGAGTGTACGATGCTTTACTAAGAAGAGAATGACTACCAATGATTTTTGAAAACACGAAGGTTGCAGATTTGCATTGCGACCCAGTGGTCGTAAAACACAATACGACCCGTAAAGTGATTTACGGACCGTAAAGTGCCATCGTCCTCCAACTATAAAAACTTCAACTTTCTGTCAAATGTTGAAATGGTTAAATACGACTCAGAATACGGACCGTAAATCGAAATACGGCCTGTAAACTGCGACTGTAAACCACCATGGCCTACAGCAAACCTTTCTATTTTTGATATGCTTAAATACGGTCGTGGAGGACGGACCGTAAACCAGAATACGGCCGGTAAACTGGGTTTACGGCCACTGTGCATCCCGACTACTATTCACAAAAATCAGATTTTTAAGTTAAGTATAAGGGACCCCAAGCTCATTTCACTTCATTTCTCATCTTCGCAATTCAAGAATTCTCTAGAATACTCCAAAACACTTCATCCACAAGAATTCAAGAGAATCAAGGGAAAATCAAGATCAACAACGCCAAATTCATGAAAACAAGAGTGTGATACCTAGCTCAAGTTCATCTTCCTCAAAGAAAACCAAAAGAGGTGAAGTAGGGTTTTGGTCCTAGAGTAGAGACTCCACTAAAGGCTTGATCCACCATCATCCAAGGTAAGTTTCATGATCATTTCATGTTGTTTAAGGTATTGGAAGGTTAAGATACCCGAATTGTAGAAAAGCATAGCAAATGGGTCATAAATGAGTGAATAGTGCCATGAGTGAATGGTAGTTGAATTGAATCATGAATGTTAGTGTGTTGTGAGTATGAATGCGTTATAAACGACATGTAGACCATGAGATAAGTGTGATACATGAGAAAATATGATAGCGAACCCAAAACCATAAAGGTGGTAAAAATGAAGAGAAATGGTGGATCATGGTCATTGTATAAGAATGATGATTGTTGATTGCTATATTGTAGTTGTTGTTGTGGGTGTTGGGAGTGGATATGGAATATGGGAAAGGTAGTATAAACAAAGGAAGTGCTGCCCAATTGTCTCTAGAAATAGTAGTGCATTCTTATAGTTGATTAACTAACGTTAGTACGAATCCTCTTTTGAAAGTAGAGACGTGACATTGAAGGAGAATAAGCGAACGCTAGATTGCTTAAACAAGAAAGGTATGCGAGGCTTAAATCTTCTTTCAAAAGGCATGAATCCTTCAAGTTTTCTATAATCCTTCTATAAGATGAAGCTTATGAGTCCTTCTATATATCGAATCACCTATAAGCATGATAATAATGACAATAAGCTAGAGTATAGAGATTCAAGAAATTGTGGCACGATGTTCCTACAATGCTAATGATGTTATTATTGTTACCACTCGCCTTATGCCTTATTTCCTTCAAGGCGAGGCATGATACCCATGAAATGTCCATAATACAATCGGAGGTTCACGACCTTACGTCACCCCGACATAGTGTGGTTGCCTTAAAGCCTAATGTATGCTCCTAACACTAATGTATGCTATGACAATAAGATGATAAATAATGCTAACTTGTAATACGACTATGGGATGCATGGAATACCAAGAAATGATAACATGATGCTATGGTATGAGATGTGTAAGAGTGATGTGTTATGATTGATTTTGTGATGATATAATTCCACCGCGCCACGATGGTCCGGCATGTCACCGCTAAGGCGGGCTGCATATGATTCCACCGTGCCTAGATGGCCGGGCATGTCACCGCTAAGGCTGGCTGCGATGTTACACCGAGCCTAGAGGGTCGGGCATGATCACCACTAGTAGGCTGCATATGATGGTTACCCGGACGCGGGTTAACGACGAGAACTATGATGAGATGATTTATATGATGTGATGACATGTATACTATGATTATGTAAAATGTGATATATGTAAGTAATGCGATTGCCTATGACACTTGTGCAGGTTATACCTTTGCCTCTTGACTCATGATCTTCCTATTATGTTTGTTTATTTTATTCCTGCCTTACATACTCAATACAATATTCGTACTGACGTCCGTTTTCTTTAGACACTGTGTTCATGCCCACAGGTAGACAGGAAGGAGATCTTGCTCCAGATTCTTAGAGGCTGTTAGCTGACCGAAAGCAACCCATTGTCCTGGAGGTGCCTATGATGATTCTTTTATGTACAATTGTAAATGTCATCTCATAGAGGCTCGTAGATACTCAATGTGGGTCATGTGGTCTCATGGCATGGTCATTGTGTAAATATATACATATATCATTTTGCTAGCCTAAGGGCTCATGTGTAAAAAAAACATTATGTTCCTAAAGGAAAACTGGTTTTCTTATAAATCGAGCATGAATCTGATAAATGATTGTAAATAAGCCTAAGGAGTACTAGTACGAGCGGTGCTCGGCGGTTAGTCCCGGGTACCCGTCGCGGCCCCTAGCCGGGTCGTGACAAGCATGTGATATTAGCAAGTTCAATGCAAAGTGTAAGTAAAAATAAGTCAAGGAAATGATAAGAATACGTGTGTAAATTGGAGCAGAGGCAATAAAGATATGTCAAGTAAGGAGAATGATGGTACGATTAGATATGACCTGTTGAGAGGAAGGTATGTATAGGGCATGATTCAATAAGAGAACGCTTGAGAAAGTATTGAGAATGCAAGACTAGTTTAACATTCGAGGATGAATGTTCCAAAGGGGGGAAGGATGTTACACCCCGTACTTTTATATGTAAAGTTTCGTCGTGAGTTGGTTTACGAAGACTTAAAAGGCGAGGTTATCGTCAAGGTTATAAGGAATTATTCATGCTCATTCTTCATACATGAGATCTTGGTATCATATTTAATAAGTATCGGGAAGGTTGGATGTTAAGCGAATCGAAAAAATTAAGTTTGTTGAAACTTTGAGAAAAGCAGAATTCCGGACAAAAATTTGGGGTCAAATTGGGGGAGGAATATCTCCTAGAATACAAGGATTTATAGAACTCATAACCTATGCATTCATAAGTTCAGCGAGTCTACTTTCCAATGCAACTGACAGATCTGAATTTTCATATCGACGCTGAGAGTTATGGGTTGTCGAAGTGTCGACGATCCGTCGATGCACATCGATGACCTATCAAATTTCAGGCGCTGTAGCTGATGTATATATGTCACGACCCGACCTGAGGGCCATGACGGGCACCTAGTGTTAACCCACCCGGGTACCTCTTATCGTACATTCGTATTCACATCTAGGTGGACCATATAGCTTACTCATGAATGCTATACATCAATAATGCTAAACTCATTGGGCAACAACACATTTATACCATCATTAACAACTATGCCCACATCAATATACATAAGCCGATGAGGCCATCAAAATGACATACAAAATATAAGCCGACAAGGCTTCAGGACATCTAACCATATACAACTGTCTACGAGCCTCTAAGAAGAGTAAGTAACATCATATAGGCGGGACAGGACCCCGCCGTGCCCATGTATGTACATAAAAGAATAATACCAAAAGTTGTAGCTCCGAATGAAATGGAGCTCCCCTAAGTAGTCCCTGAATAAGAAAAGTTATGGATCAAGCCTATCTCCCTGGCCACCTGCGGGCATGACGCAGCGTCCACAAACAAAAGGACGTCAGTATGAATATTGTACTGAGTATGTAAAGCATAATCAACATCATAATAGGAACATAAGAAACAGCATAAGAAACAACATAAGATGGGAGAATTGGGAGATAGTAACGCCATCATCGTCAGTACTTACCTCTTTGCCTTCTCAACTATCTAACGTTCACCGTTGACGCTTGAATAATCTACATTTAGAAGGGTTCATCCATGGTTAAGCCTTAATGATACTTTTAAATTCAAACTAGAATAATCCATAGTCTAATGAAAATTGGGCAGCATTTCCCCTATTTCATCAACTTCCACCATATCACAAACACAACTCTCAACAACCACAATAACATCCATAATACACTCATAATATCCAATTCAAGTAATCACATTACACTAAGCTTGCAATATTCACCCCCATGTTCAACTCATACTAGCAACTTCATACCCATTTTAGCACATTTTCATATAATGATTCTTCATCACCATTATTACCTTCCATAACATGGTTATATCCATATCATACTAGGAATCATGACTCCATATAGATTACTACTCATAAGCATCATAAAAGCTGCATTTAGACCTCATTTTCTACTTTCTTCTTCTACCCAAGTCTTTCAAACTCTCTATAGTCCAAATAACATGAGATGATCATAAAAATTACCTTTTATTGAGTAGGAATAACCTTTGAATGGAAATACTTCACTTGAAGAAAAACCCTAGCTTCAATCCATAAATTTTTCTTAACTCTAACAACCCCTAACAGCTTCCTTATACTTGATTCCCTTGGATTAATGATAAGAGCCTTTGATTTCCCTTGAATTATTGTATATGAAATGTATGGAATGTTATACTTGGAGAGAAGTGGAGAAGTGTGAAAAATGAAAATAATGAAGTGGGATCACATTTATAGACTTAAAAATAACTCAGCCCGTCGGGTGTTATACGGACACTTATACGGTCTGTATAACATTGTACAGTCCGTATAAGTGGCCATGGTTCACCATCATGAAAAACATCTTCCTGCTGGGGGTTATACGGACACCTTATATGGACCGTACAATGTTATACGGACCGTATAAGTGGTCGTATAACTCCACTTCCCGGAAATGGTTTCCATCGTTTCGTTTGACCTCCAATCCTTATGGAACCTTCTTAACACTTGTTTAAAACTTTATTAACAATCTAAGGAGAGTTACAGCTCTCCTTTAGGACATCATTAAGTCAACATTAGCTCGGTACTTTACGAAACTTTCCAAAACACAACATATACTTTTCCCTTCTTAAGGAACTTTCTCCTCTTACTTCCAACATCTTTGAAATCTTAGCTAGGATCATTAAATAGCCTTTCTTACTTATAGAAACATCGTATTCGTCTCACCCTACATTAGTCTATCTATCATATGACGACATGAAATTTTTCGAGGTGTAACAATATAAGCACCTATTTCGTGATTGTTTTCATTCCAACCCACACCAACAGACCCTAAACACTCTCTAATGTTTATCAACACTCCCCCAACCTTTCTTTATCATCCAAGTAAGATCCGAGCCCCGAAAACCCGAGCTAGTGAAAGGGAAAGTTGTTCTTAGGGTTTCTATTGAAGTTGTTGAGTTTGGGAGTTGGATTTGGAGTTTGGTTCTTAGAATTCCATCCCCTTTAAGGTATGTATACTATTCTTATCTTTGCTATTAAGTTGATAACCAAGAGTTTTAGTGATTTAAAGTAAAGGAAATATAGTTATGGAAGCGGTTAGTTATTTGAATCAACCTAAGATTTGGGGTTGTTTTGGGAGTGTTTTAGCATGGATTTGATTATGTTGTGATATGAAAGTATTGACATAAGTTGTTTGTGAAGGAATTCCTTAGTTTAAAAGTAAAATAAAACATGATATGAAAGACCTAAACTAGCTTGATGATGTGATTGCCTTGAAGGCTGTTTCGATTGGAATTTTGGAGAGATTTCTACTTGTTTATGTTGTTGTATATTGTTACTGTTGTTGATGATGGTGTTTTGGGTGTTGTGCACCATTTGGGAGTTGGATAGGAGTAAGAATTATAGGGAAAGTGCTGCCCGAATTTCGTTAAGTTTCATACGTACTTGGAATGGGTAGTAGGGGACGTATATGGCCTAATTGTAATTCGCGTTATCTTGGTTGTAGTGTTACAAGCTCGGAAGTACGCATCAGATATTAGGTAGACTCCAAGGGATGTAAGGCTAGTCCCTTTATTTCTAAGGCATGATTCCTATGATATTATTTTCCTTATTCTCCATGACTTTCTCACATTCTGGAAAATATGAGTCAATGTTATATAGAGCCTCTTATGAGATAAAAAGAATAAGAGATATGTTATGAATACGATAAAGGTAATGATGAACCTAAGTCTAGAGATTCTAAAGCCTATGATACGATATTCTCACAATGTTCATGCTATGAACACCATGTGACATTTTCCGAACCTAATGATCCTTGTACGACTCCTTGATGTTATACATTGTTGCTAAACCCACCTTATAATGTTAGTTCTTTCAAGGTGAGGTATGATGATTACGATTACTCCATAATGGAATCTGGGGTTATCGACCTTATGTCACCCCGATATGGTTATATATTATCTTTGAATTCTAATGCATGCTTTATGATAAGTTTATGATAAGTATGTGATGATGACAATTCCACTGTGCCTAGATGGCCGGACATGTCACCGCGAAGACGGGCTGCATATGATTACACCGTGCCTAGATGGCCGGACATGTCACCGCTAATGAGGGTTGCTTATGAATACACCGCGCCTAGATGGCCGGACATGTCACCGCTAATGGGGGCTGCTTATGATTACACTGTGCCTAGAGGCCGGACATGACACCACTAGTGGGCGGGGTGAGATGATTATCGTCCCGGACGCAGGATTATATGATATATGAATCAGGTTGTACGTACTACAGCACTATCAGTTATGTATTTTCTTTTACAGCGTGCATACATATCATATACCGCATAGGTAACTTCAGTCATACAGATGCATTCAGCCAGTTAGTTTGTTATGAATTTCAGATTCCTTTCATGATTCTTATCTATATATGTTACTCTTATGCCTTGCATACTCAGTACATTATCCGTACTGACTCCCCTATTGTTCGGGGGGCTGCGTTCATGCCCGCAGGTACCGATAGATAGAGAGACGATCCAGCTCAGTAGGACTTCCCCTCAGCTGTAGTTGGTGCGCTCCACTTGATCCGGAGTTGCGGTCCATTTTGGTATTCTATTTTGAGATGTATATACATGTATATAGGTATGGCGGGGCCCTGTCCCGTCCTTTATACAGCTTTCTGTTCCATTAGAGGTCTGTAGACAGTGGTATGTAGTTGGTACATGATGTAGCCTTGTCGGCTCTAATTCTTTTGTGTATAGTATCTATATAGCAGCCTAGTCCGCTTGCACTATTATTTCGGTATTTTGCATATATATACAGTTGGATATGAATCAAATTTGGGCCACCCTGTTGTTATGTGATAGTTAAGCAGGTATATGGGTGTCTGGTCATTAGAGGTCGGGCACTCGTCATGACTCATCGGCTTGGGTCGTGACAGTACAACCTTTCATCCCCAGACCGATGGCCAGTCCGAGCGGGCCATTCAGGTTCTCGAGGACATGTTGAGAGCATGCGTTATTGATTTTTGTGGCCATTGGGATCAGAACTTACCATTGGTGGAGTTTGCGTACAATAACAGTTATCATTAGAGTAATGGTATTGCGCCTTTTGAGGCTTTGTATGGTAGGAGATGTAGATATCCGATTGGTTGGTTTGATGGGTTCGAGGCTCGGCCATGGAGTACAGATTTGTTAAGAGAGTCCCTTGATAGAGTGCGAGTTATTCAGGCCAAGATTTTGGCAACTCAGAGTCGGCGAAAGATGTATGCGGACCGGAAGGTCCGGGATTTGGAGTTTGTTATTGGTGACCAGGTTCTATTGAAGGTTTCACCCATGAAGGGTTTTATGAGGTTTGGTAAGAGGGGCAAGTTGAGCCCCAGGTATATTGGCCTATTTGAGATCGTTGACCGTATGGGCGATGTAGCTAATGAGTTGGTATTGCTGTCAGGCTTGGCGGGAGTTCATCCTGTTTTTCATGTTTCGATACTAAAGATGTACCATACCGACGGTACCTACATTGTTCGTTGGATTCTATATTGCTTGATGAGAATTTGACTTATGAGGAGAAGCCTATCGTGATCTTGGATAGGTAGGTTCAAAAGTTGAGGTCGAAGGAGATTGCTTCTGTGAAGGTGCAATGGAAGCACCGTCCAGTTGAGGAGGCTACATGGGAGACCGAGTCCGACATGCGTAGGATGTCCTCAGTTGTTTACTGATTCATGTATTTCCCCGCTTCATTCCTTTTCTTCGTTCGAGGACGAGCGACGGTTCAATTGGTATCTGATGTAATGACCCGTTTGGTCGTTGTAGTCCTTCTGGCATTTTAGCCCTTTCCCAGGCATTGATTAGCTCATTTTTGACCCGAGGGGACCGTTGGAATGCTTCCCGAGGTGTCTAGACCGAATTCAGAAAACTTTTGTGAAATATAGGCTTAAAGTGAAAAATAATTGACCCAAAGATGACTTTTGGATAAATAGACCTTTTCCGAAATTTCGTCGATTCCGAGAGGTCCGGATGGTCGTCTAGAACTTGTGTGTATATTTGGTTCGGTTCCCAATGCACTCGGATGCATTTTGGGACTTGGGTTCAAAAATTGGAATTAAGGCTTCGGGGGTTGACTCGGTCAATGAGACCTCCGTTGGGAATTCCGAGGCCACGGGGCGCGTTCGTAGCGTGTTTTTATGTGTGTCTATATGTGTGGTATGTAAGAAGATGGCCACGAGAACAAGTCGGAAAATTGGATCAAATTGTGGAACTTAGGGAGTTTTGTTGTGTCTGGTGCCCGCTTTGGCGGCACCAGCATCGCGGCAGCGGTACCGCTGGAGCGGTAGCCCTGCCGCTGAAGCAGTCCAAGGCTTTATGCTTTGACCGCTGAAGCGGCTCTGCTGGGGAGGTCCCAGTGCCGCTAAAGCGGGTGACAAACAGTTTGTAAAATTAATGAAGTGTTAAAAGCCCTTAGACCCTCATTATTTCCCATTTTGAAATTAGAGCTTCGGGAAACAGTTCTTGGAGATATTTTGGAGATATCCTTGGAAGTAAATCTTTCTTGTTCTTTTACACCTCCTTTCATCATAATCATCTTAGATTCCCCCTTCCTTTTAATAATCCCTTAGTGATGGAAGTTGAAAAAGGGGTTTGATGAACATTTTCCCTAGGCTTATTAATGATAAATTGATGGGGTTTATGTTAGATTTTGATGAATCTAAGCTTGTTAATCATATGTCTTTCATTTCTAGTGTTGAATTTTGGACTCAAAGTGTCACACCCCGACCTTACTAAGGTGTGATGGGCACCCGACCCTTACTTAGGGCCGAGCGAACCCTCAGACTCTTGCTGCACATAAAGTTACGTCAAACTTTTAAATCAAATCAGATAAAATACATAGTAAATTTTTTTTTTCTTTCTTTCAAAAATGTTCTTTCTCGAAGCTTCCAAGCGAACAAATCTATAGTCATACAAAATTCAATACATAACACAGACCGACATATCGGCTGACGGAGCCGCTTACAGACTGACATACTATACCCACGACGCTGTCTGCAAAGTCTCTAATACCATACAGAAACCATAACACATATACCATACCCTGACTTGGCAGTCCTCCAGGAGCAAATGGAGTTCGCCACCACTGCTGAAATATCTTTTATAGGGTCCTTATCTCGTCTAGGAGTACCTGCGCGGCATGAAACGCAGCCCCCAAGGAACAGGGGTCAGTACGGAATATGTACTGAGTATGTAAGGCATAGAATACAGAAAGCAGAACTATAATCGAAACAACAGTACCAAGAGTACGCATGTTATCCAGATTACCAAATTACTTGCTTCTCAGACACAGTTCATACAGACCAATACCGACCATACAGACCGACACAGACCATACCGACCAATACAGATCCTACAGACCGTACAAATCATACAAAGCATAACAAAATCATACAGAGCATACAGAATGTCGACATACTTACTTTCCAGACACAGATCGCACATACCGATACCAGATGTCAGAAGGAGTGTGGCACGTACAGAACGCACAGATAAGGTCATACGTCAGACGGAGTACAGAACGTACTGAATACTCAGATGATGTCATATATCGGACGATACACAGAACGTACAGATTACTCAGATAATGTCATATATCAGATGGAATACAGAACATACAGATTACTCAGATGATGTCATATATCGGGCGGAATACAGAACGTACAGATTACTCAGATGATGTCATATATCGGACGGAATACAGAACGTACAGATGATGTCGTATATTGGACGGAATGCAGAACATACAGAATACTCAGATGATGTCAGAACATACAAAATACTCAGAATCGTATGTCACATATGCGTATAACAGAACCCGGCCCTGTGATAAGGGACGCGGTAAACAGAATCATCATATATCAAATTCATGTATCATATATGCATATATCAGAACCCGACCCTCCAGTGAGGGGTGCGATAACAGAGCCCGGCCCTCTAGTACGGGACGCGGTGAACAGACAGATCATATGCCATCCTGGCCACCACCCCATATCATCATATCATCAAACCATATAACAGAGCCCGGCCCGCCTATGAGGGACGCGGTGAACAATGCAGAGAAATGCGCACAATAACAGAACCTGGCCCGGGACGCAGTGAATCATATCGTAGCGGACACACGAGGACATAACAGAACCTGGCCCGGGACACAGTGAAGGATACATTGAGTCATGCACGAGCAGAGTCGTGAGAAACCACATGCATAGGAATCAAGACTCGACAGACCAGTATACTTACCGATACCTGGGGGCTCGGAACAGATTTCAGGTCAATCCGACGTAGTATGAGAAAGTTACGTGCGTTCGAAGTACAGAACGCTTTATAAGCGTTTCAGAAGCCTTTTTCGGGGAATCAGAGTCATAGTCATATCAGGCACCTTCGGATGTCCATACGAATCAGATCAAATAGAGATTTTGGAACCACACTTACGTATAAGAAAATTATGGACGTCTTGATACAGAAACCTCTTCGAACATTTCAGAGCAATCCGAGATCGTACACGGAAGTTAGGGACGTTAAATCTTACAGAAGTTCTCGAACCAGAATAAACATATCAGAACGCTCATATCAGAATACTGATTTCGGAATTCTCATATCAGGATACTCATATCAGAATGCTTATATCAGCAAACTTACATCGGAATACTTATATCAAAATACTCGTATCGAAATACTTATATCAAGGACTGGCATCAAAATACTTATATCAAAATATTTATATCAAAATACTTACATCAGAATACTTATGTCAAAATGCGGATATCAGAATACTTGTACCAGAATACTTATATCAAAATACTTATATCAAATACTTATATCAGGGGATGAACTAGGATCACAAACTCAGGTCAAGAAGTGAATTAGAATCATAATCAGACTCAGAATCACAGAACAGAGTTACCCCAAGGCAGCATATCACATTATACCTTACTTGGCTCTAGGACATGCCAGAGAAAAAAAGGGTAAGCCTTACATACCTGTGCTGCGACCAACTAGTTACGCTTGTGCATCCAACTTGTTTGTCTACATGCAAGAAAGTTCATCCCTTCATTAGTTCCATTATCATATACTTGCTTTAACCTTTCAAACACATTTACTTATATTCTACCGGAATTTCGGCAGCATCTCCCCTGTAAACATACCAACCCCGAGAATATGGCTCGGCTCCAAATCAACAACAACAATCCGGGAATTTAACCCGGCCAAATCAACAACAATACTAACAATTATGCTAGCAATATTCCAACATTCAATTCAATTCAATTTAATTCACACCATATTCCAACAACTTAATCAATATACTATTTCATCCGAAACCTTCAACTTCAATCCCAACCATACATTTACTTATCGTTCGTATACCTTAACTTCGACGACACCCTTCATTCAATATCACATAATTCATAACGGCGACAACTAGAATATCAAATTACATCAATTCACCTTAACTTACCAAACAACACCATTCTCGACCACAATGACTCCTTACATATTTTCATACAATTTCTTCCATCTCTACATGTTACAACAACAACATGCTACATAAAATTCATTCATTCATTTCCATATAACACAATTCACACACACGGCCAACTTAGACCACACAACACACAACACAACACACGACTTCCACCATATACATGTGTTCCATATTTCTCATCCATTTTGCATTATGGAATTCACAACACAACCATCAAACTACTAAATAAAAATCATTTCATCTTTTCTATACAATCAACACCTCATTCGGCCAACACCACAACACAGCCACTCCATGATTTTCATTCATTTTTTTTTATACATTACAACACTACATAATCATGTTGAATACACTTAATTCATTACTCCTACACATTTCACACAACACACGGCCCAACTTGTACATGCAATATTTCATGAATTCCCATCACTTCTACATTCAATAACATACATAAACCATTCACAACACATAAAAGAGAAGGTTAAACCTCACCTCCTTCTTCACCCTTTTTCCACTCGGCTTGCTTGCTAAAACGCAACAACGAGCGGTTCTCTTGTTCTAACAACTTCTCCACGTTGACGAGGACCTCTCAATCACTCTAAATGCAAGAAGAAAAAGATTTTTCTCCATCAACTTCCCATGGCTCATTTTTAAGAGCCATGGCCGAAACCCCCTCTCATCTCTTGCTTCTTTCTTTTGTTTTGTCTTTTTTTCTTTCTTCTCCAATTCTTAAATAAGGATGAACTAGTCATATTTCCATATTTATATTTTAGTCCCTTCCAATCATAAAATTTTCACATGTCCCCCCTTCTTTTATTCTCTAGAGTCTTCTTAAAAGAAGACTAATTAATTTAATTTAATTATTTTTTTTCCTTTCCTTTTCTAGAATTTTCTTCTTCTTTTTCTTTTCTTTTCTTGAATTGTTTTATTTGGTCAAAGAAGACCAAATGTTTTCCTTGGTACACTTTAGCCCCCCAAAGCAATGTGGGCATATACTTATGCCACACAACCAACATGGAAATTTTATGAACTTTCAAGACTTTTGTGAAATTCCCATTTTAACCCTAGCTTTCCATAATATCACCATGGTTCTATTTTGCGAATTTCTCTTTTTTTTTCGCCCTCAACCTTTCTTAATATTTCCATAATACTAATGTTGTGAATAATATTTATAACCCACTTGTTCATTGAAATACATTTGGAAAATGGTCATTCCCTTAACTTCGTTACGACTACCTTGGAATATCCGAACGTATAAAATACGGGATATAACACAAAGAGTTAGGGTTTATACCCAATTTGGGGGTTTTCCTTGAAATCAGAAATTAGGCTAATCCTTGAGTTAAATCAGCAATTAGTGGTTAGGTTATGATCACCTAATACTTAATTTGGCATTTTGCTTTCGAATTTCCCGTTTTGCCCTTGTGGGCCCGTTTTCCCAATTTCTAGGGTTAGAATTGACCTAAATGAAATAGTAGCAATATTACTATTATTCTTCATGATTTCTAATTTAGATTTAGATTATGCTTAGACTACTTTGGTTCTGAGATTCAGCGGAAAGGCAAGGCAAATGAGTGAGTTGTTGGTGTTGCGGTTCGGCCATCCAGGTAGGTTATGGCTTACCTTTGGTGAGACTTCGTATAGCGAAACACATATTTAGATTATATTATTGGAGATAGCATATGAACCTTCGGGTATGAAGTCGGGTTGGATATTTCCTTAGGTTGGGCCCTATTGTGTGTTGGGGCTAGCCACCCTGTTGTGATTGATTTGATTGTTCTATTGTGCCGGCTTGATGCTTGATGCCATGAGTTGTTGATAGATATTGGATTCTGTTTTATCATTTTGATTATGATATAGTTGGCATACCCACTGTTGGTATTTGTACTCGGATATATTGTTGGTGTACCCACTGTTGGTACTTGTGATTCGGTTATATTGTTGGCGTACCCACTGTTGGTACTTGTGATTCGGATATATTGTTGGCGTACCCACTGTTGGTACTTGTGATATTGAGCATGATTATTGATGTTGATTCATGCATTGCACGCGCTCTCATTTTCATGATACACTGTTGTGATACTGTTGATACTTGATAAAACTCTTTTACTTGAGTGACGTGAGATGCCCGATGTTAGTTCCGGAATTGTTGATGGATTGAAATTGATATTTGATAAAACTCTTTTACTTAAGTGACGTGAGATGGCCGATATCCGTTGTTAGTTCCGGAATCGTTGATTGCATGGCCGATATATGATGTTAGTTCCGGAATCGTTGATAGTGGATGGACTCCGCGGGTCCCCCAGAGTGGTGTCGGTGAGAACCCCCCGTGGGCAAAGATCCGGGGTCCCGTCTGTCAGTTGGGCAAAGATCTGGGATGCGTGGCACTTAGACTTCACGAGTCACACTGGGTTGTGCTACCGAGACATCGATATTTCCGTCCGGAGTACATGTGTACATAGCATTTGCATGGCATTGCATTGCATTCATACACTATTGCATTGCATTGCATTATGGCTTGATTTTGAGATGTTTGGTGATCTACTTGTGATGTTGGATTTGGACTTGATATATTCGGACTTGGCACATTTGGGATTATATGCTTACTTAGGCAATGACGTGTACTTGGATTTGAATACGTTGGCTTATACTTGTTGGTTTATCTTCTTATCTGCCTTATTATCTGGATTGTGTTAGCTATGCTTAGTCAGCCGATGATGCTTACCAGTACTGTTGTTTTGTACTGACCTGCACTTGCTACATTCCTTTATGAATGCAGAGTATCAGGTCGGATCCACTTCCGTGACACGTGGTTAATAGTCGCTTCAACTTTCTCCTCGAGTTTCCAGGGTGAGCATGGTCGTCTGTTGCCTTGAAGACTTTTCTATCTTTATGTCCTATTCTATTCAGAGACATAGACACTTTATGTATTAGTATTCCAGATTTGTATTATTTCCCTTTTAGATGCTCTTGTGTTATTCAGACTAGACCCTGGGGATGTTATTATTATTTCACACTATTTTACTACTTACATATATATAGACTTATGTATTCATTCTATTCCGTTGCTTAATTTCATTCTTTTGTGTATTTATTCATTGTTGGGTTGAGGGTTCGCTTACCGAGGTGGGAAGGTAAGTGCCCGCACGGCTTAGGCAAAATAGGTCGTGACATGTAAGTTTGCCTAGAGTTAACTGTGTAAACAAAGGCCAAAATAGGAGCAAAAATAAAAATTTAGAGGTTGTGAGGAATACAAACCGGGAAGCCTGCGCTGAGCCCGGGCCCAAGATCAAGGCAGAAAATTCCACAATAGTTTAAATTAGAAAAAAGATAATTTGATACATGGTAAACAAATATAGTTATATATATATATATATATATATATATATATAGAGAGAGAGAGAGAGAGAGAGAGAGAGAGAGGCTTACATATTCATTCTATTTCGTTGCTTAATTTCATTCTTTTGTGTATTTATTCATTGTTGGGTTGAGGGTTCGCTTACCGAGGTGTGAAGGTAAGTGCCCCCATGGCTTAGGCAAAATAGGTCGTGACATGTAAGTTTTCCTAGAGTTAACTATGTAAACAAAGGCCAAAATAGGAGCAAAAATAAAAATTTAGAGGTTGTGAGGACTACAAACCGGGAAGCCTGTGCTGAGCCTGGGCCCAAGATCAAGGTAGAAAATTCCACAATAGTTTAAATTAGAAAAGAGATAATTTGATACATGGTAAACAAATATAGTTGGATGTATTTAAAATATTTTTTTTAAAAAAACTGACTATAAGAGTAGTCGACCATTTAGTTTTGCTTTTCTTCACAATGGTTCAGAAAAAATTCTATTCTCTCCCTTCCTATTTAAGTGTCTTAATTTGACTGTGCACGAGGTTTAAAAAATAAAATAAAACTTTTGAATTTTGTGGTCTTAAACTTGACATGTAGAATTTTGGAATTTAAATATAGAAAGATGCATTCTTTTTGGGACGTGCCACAAAAAAAAACACTTAAATTAGGACGAAGTATATATTATTTCAACTAACATTTCGATATATAGAATGATCCTTTTATTTCTTCATCACAAATTGTTGGTTTATTTTCTTAAAAAGATCTCATATCACTGTAAAAGTCGATGTTTAGGTAAAATAAAAATGGTTTAAGAGTTAGAAAAGATAAATAACAAAATTAAACTTCAAAAGTTACAAATTTGTTAAAAAGTTAAAAGTTATTAAAAATAAATACAAATATGGGATTAAGGAGCTGCCCACTTAGTAGGCACAATTACATCACTTTCCCTTTTATTCTCCTATAGCCCTATCTTAATTAAGCAAATTGAATAAAATGTAAAGTGTTTTTTCTTTTATTTCAGAGATCTTAATATAATAATTCTTGAAAAGTTTTGATACCATAATATAATTCAGTGCAAAATCTAAAAAAAAAAGGTTGCTAGAAGGACTTGCGATTTACATATGCGCGATTAGTAACAATCATGTTTTATGAACTATTTGGTTCAAGAAGAGTATCAAACTATACATTCTACATTTATTCTTTTGTTGAGGAATTAGTGAACTTACTTATAAATAAGACAAAATTTAAAATTTAAGAAATTGACACTTTGTACTGATGTTAGTATATTCTAATTCTAATTAAATCATATGGATCTAAAATATGAAAAGTAGCTACTTTTCTTAATTTAAACTTTCTATTTTCTTTCAAAAAATGCATGTGAGAAAATAACATTTCCCCCCTTTTCTTCTTGAAGTCTAAGTGAAATATTAATTTGTAAACTTTACGTTAATAATAATATTATAACTCTGCTATCAGTCCCAATAAAGTTAGGATCAACTAAATTTAAATAATTAAATCATGTCTCAATACAACAACGTATCTAACAAAATTATTTGTTCTCGCTTTTATTTTTCTAAAGGACTAATTTTGATTTTTTTTCACCTACTATACAAAATTATGTTATAATATCATGCCTAAATTTATATTTTCAAAATAAAAGATAAGATGAAGAGAAATTTAATTATAATCTTAGAATTTATATACTGAAAATATTATTTAAAGAATTCTCTTTCAATACCGAATGAGGTCTTCAAAGTTATTAGTATCATATTGTTTTTGTCTTTGTGGATAATTATTTCCTTTAGATGACATCATCACCATTTACAACTTTTTAAGCATTCTAAAGAGTCTTAATTTTTTTTATATTTACCAAATTGAAAGTGGCAACCTAAGTAATAAAGAAATAAAATAGGGCTAAATATATGACACAAAAAAAGTCATGCTACATACTTCACTTGCAAAAAGTTGAACTAAGGGGCCATGTAATTACCAAAAAGGTCTGGAAGTGTCTTGATTTATTTGAAACATACTTTGATATATCATGCAATAAATAGCAAGTACAAGGATAAATTTGGAAGAACCCTTCTTTTGATTAGCAAGATGCTCAACTAAATAGTTGAGATGCAACTAAGGATTACAAAAATCATTGGATTACCTTATTATATATAGTAATATATAATTATAATATAATATTGGAAATTTTTAGAAATATACAAGTTGGTCACTTACATTGCAAAAAAATAGCTCAAAACTTACATTACGAAAAATAGCCCAAAATATACAAATATATACAGGCATATATAAACATATACGGGCATATATAAACATATACGAACACTTATACCAACATATACCAATATATACAAAGGCACAGAGAACATTTTTGTCATTCATTGTGTAAAGAGATGACATTTGCCCTCGGTTGTAGGAAAACCAAGTGATTGAGGAAATTAGGGAATGAAGGTATCAGGTGCTATAGGGGCTCCCTCGGTATTTCCTCCCTGCAATTTCGGTCAATTGGCTGCTGCCTCTTCTTCTACTTCACTACAACCCCCAAGGCCAAGGCTTCCTCCTTCCATCTTCCTCAACCCCATCTCAGGTAAATCATCTCTCTCTCCCCTCCATCGACTCTTCATAATCAATATCTACACGCCGAACTAGGTTTTTAACTTAAGGGACTGAAATGTGAAACTGAAGGAAACTGGTTACATGTCTATTAGCAATACTTTTTATTCTATCATCAACTTTTCAAAATCAATATCTGTGCGCCGATACTTGTGCACAAATATATTTCTTTTTTCCTTTTAGATGAATACTAAGGGGCTCAAAAGTGAAACTACGGGATAATGAGTAGATGAGTAAATATTCTATTTTTCTGCTCCAAAATCAAAATCTTTATGCCAAGATTTTTGCAGAAAACATGATGCTGATCCTGTACATGATAATTGAGCTACTGAAATGTGAAAATATAGAAAAATGATTTATCATACTTTGTGTGGAATTTGCTCATATACAGCCTTTTTCATTCTATTTGTTTTTCTTTGGATTTTGCTTAGTTCAGTATCAAAGAAATAGTGTTTTTCATATAGATGGATCAGTCGTTTCATGAATTGTGTTAACTTTCCAGGGAGGAACAAGTTATTCTTACGTGCTGAGAATCTTCGCCTGGAACAAATGGATTTGAAGAAAGAATTTCCTGAATTGAACAAGAATTTATACCCCTCTATAGAGCCATATTCTACTGCGTTTTTTAAAGTTTCGGACCTTCATACTATATACTGGGAACAGTCAGGAAATCCTAATGGCCATGTGAGTTCTTTTTTTCTTTCCAGTTTCTGGTTATGTTGGCTTTGGAACAGTATCTACTCATCCTCTTGAATGAAACCAAACTGATTGTCAAGCCGGTATCGAGTAGTAAAATTATACTCCCTGTGTTTCAATTTGTTTGAACCTATTTCCTTTTTAGTGTGCCAAAATGAATTTCCTAATTTGGAAACAAATTCACTTTATGAATGATATACAGCCACACAAATTTTCAAGGCTTATTTTGAACCACAAGTTTCAAAAGTCTTCCCTCTTTCTTAAATGTCGTGCCCAGTCAAATGGGTTCATATAAATTGAAACGGAGGGAGGAAGTGATAACAACCCAGGAAGGCTCAGATAAATCGAGTACGAATTACTCGACCCTGCAAGAACATCTTGAAATTGGTGTAGAAAGCAATAAAAGGATAGGTAGATTAGGGATTAGGGTATGGAATAACAAGAACTTTACTATGACCTAGTTAAACCCCCGAAATCTCTACTACAATCACTAATGAAGGATAGAAGAAAAAAGGGATCAAATCAAGTAATGAATGCAACTAGTGATCCCACAAAAATTAACTTAATACAAACCAAATTAACAATCAATTACTCCCTCCGTCCCTGGGAGAAAGGAAATGAACTCATGAATTACCTGGCAAGGTAGCAATCCAAGAGAGGTCATGGGAGAGAACTAAGATAACCCTAAGATAATCCTGAAGCTCACAAGAACGCTCATCATTTATCCAAAGGCTCACAAGAGCATTCATCAATTTCCTTTTTGCTCAGATTTTCCTCAACTTTAAAATCTCCTAATCATTTCCCAACACAACTCCACATAAAGAATTGCTATATATTTCAAAGCCTTGACAAAGGAGTATGTTCAAACACAAAATGTATTTATGGTCAAATGTTCATCACAAAATGGATCGACACATTCAATATGCTTATGGCTTAATACATAAAACGCCCCCTGAGGTTATGCCCCAAATCCCTGTTACACACCCGAACGTTTCAAATGTGTGTCTATTACACAATTATCAAGTATATCCCCTTCAGTTTCTAGTCATTGTTATGTTTTTGGTAATTTATCCTTGTTTTATTTCTTCTGAAATCCAGACTTCGTTGAAATAACATATTATCGCATCCCGAGTTGGAAAATCAAACAAGTCTGAGTTTTACTACATTTTTGGCAAGATCTAGCTAACTTGCAACTTGCTAGGGTTAGTGCTCCAGAGGTTCCTACTAGGTGGCCATTTTATGTTCTAAGGTTGCTCGTCTATTCTATCATAGCCTTTTGGAAATTTGGAAATGTAGTATCAGACAATGATTTTAAAAGCGAAAAGCGTTGAAAAGCATCAACATTTGTAGACCTTGATGTGAAAAGTGAGTAGTGAAGTGCATGCTCCTTTGAACCGAAGCTCACGACTTATATGAAATTAAAAAATACCAAACACATATGAATTTAGTTTTATAGTAGCGGAAATCAATGAGGTATTTGTGTAAATAGATATAATCCATGTAATCACAGAAACTATCAGAATAAAAAAACTTCATTCTTGAATCTACAAGAATTTCTACGAAGCCTTTCATTCGCTTCTCTTCAATGGAGGTTTCTAATTTCAGCCTCCAATATACAATAATTCCGATGTTATCCCAACTCCTCAAAGTTGAGATTCAAAAGATTGATCGCTTCTTGTTGGGATCACTTTGCGCGTCATTATTTGAAGCACATGACCGACGTTATTTTGCTACTTTAGCCAAGATGTTTTAATGTGTAGTCATTTTGAAGATATGTTCCATATTTGCAGCCAGTAGTGTTTCTCCATGGAGGCCCTGGAGGCGGGACTTCACCCAATAACAGGAGGTTCTTTGATCCTGTCTTCTACCGAATCATTCTATTTGATCAGGTAGATATTATTAACTAAGTGCTAATTCATGCACTTTGTGCTTTTCAAATGAAAACATTGGTATCTTCCAGAGAGGTGCAGGTAAAAGTAAGCCTCATGCGTGCTTGGAGGAGAACACAACATGGGATCTCGTTGGGGATATTGAAAAATTAAGAGAGCACTTAAAGATTCCGGAATGGCAGGTGCAGATCGGCTTTTGTGACTGCTAGGTGGATGGTACTTTATTAATCTCTCATAGGTGTGAGTTTGCAGGTATTTGGTGGCTCATGGGGAAGCACTCTCGCTCTTACATACAGCATGTCACATCCTGACAAGGTCTACTAGTAATTATCTTTAAGTTCAAGTTTTGTAGTTCAAACTTGTTAGGAGGAAGTGGTAGATTCTGTTCCCAATATTATGTTAAATCTGCGTTATTGCTAAAGATTTGAAATGGCCTTTCTGTTAAAGGTTACTGGTATCATTCTTAGAGGGATATTTTTGTTGCGGAAGAAAGAAATTGATTGGTTTTATGAGGGTGGAGCTGCTGCAATATACCCTGATGGTAAGCTTCTGAATTTCATGCATGCATATGATTGAGTACATAATGGATAAGGGAGACCAACCAACTGTACCTAGTGCACAGCTGTATTGAGTTGTAGTAGAATCTGAAAAGTGTAAACTATCTCATCTGCTGCTGGAATGTATCGGTTACTAATATATATAAGGGAGAATCCCCAACTTTTGTAGTCCTCACATAACTTTTTTTGTCCATTTTACCCCCATTGAAGCTTTAATTACCTTAAAAGTTATCACTTATTTTGGTAAATTTGAATAACAATATGGGCTTTTTAATACAACAAAGAGTGATGATGTGTAAAATGTGATTGTGACACTACAAAAATCTATTTTTCAACCAAATTTAAATGTTTTTATCCATTTTACCCCTAATTGAAGTTTTAATTACCTTGCAAGTTCTCACCTATTTTGGTAAATTTGAATAACTATATGGGCTTCTTTAATGCTACAAGGAGTGATGATGTGGAAAAGGTAATAGTGACACTACAAAAAAATCTATTTATTCAACCAAATTTAAAATTGATCAAAAAGTTTGTTGTCTTTCTTTCATGTGGAAATGATTATTAAACTTGTTTCAAATTATTGTTTTTGTATAAAATTTATTATAGACAAGTAAAAAAGTCATCGTGACATTCTCTTTCTACCTTAGTACATGCTTAATTATTAAATTAAAAATTATTTTTATATATAGCTAAAAATATTTGAGAAAAGTAATTACATAGTTTTGAGAAATTAAAATATAAATTCTTTTAAAAATAAATTAAATTAAGAAAAAATAAAACACATAATTTTTTAACATGCTTTTTTTAAGGAAAAGGAAAGATTAAAGTAAGAAAAATAAATAATTTCATTAACTTTTCAGTTCCTTTTGTATATTTGAAGGAACATCTACAAAAGTATTTCGTCTTATCAAGCCTTTTATTGATTTAATTTTAAATGCTATTTGTATTTATAAGTTAACTTCATTGACTTTATTATACAACAATTGTAGCATCAATTATTTTTGATATTACTGAAATACCGTAAATATTTTATTTTTTCTCAAAAATGGGTTAGTCAATATAAGTTTAATTGAGAAAAAAATAAACAAGTTAATCCAACACAAGGTAAAACTCAATTTGAATCATTAAAAACTTTAACCCCAAAAATTTCAGTATAACAAAAAGAGGCAGAACGTAACTTTGGTGCAGGTATTTGTTTGAAAATAAAAAGGAAGTCTAAATATACTCTAAGAAAAATGTTGTTTTCTAACTTACAAAAACTTTTATATGATACACTATTTAAGAAACATTGAGAAATTGTCGAACTACCTTTACAACTAAAATATAGTGTTACAAAAAGAAAAGAAAAACAAGAGTAGAAAAAAAAAACAAAAAAAAGGTTGTAAATATAAATTTTAATGTAGTTTGGAGCCCGGGCCAATTGACACTAGTTTTATTATATATGAACTTGAATTGGACATGGGATATAAAAGTATGAGAATTTGGCACGGGTGTTCCTATTTGATTTTTCCATGTGAAGATGACGAACAACTTCTATATCTACTTGTGGATCTTTGCAATACTCACTTGAAAGCCAATGTTTTAGGCAGTTCACTATTTCAAGTCTACAAATGAAATGCATTCTCCAGAATATATGTCTAATTTTGCAATTTCTGGTAAAGTTGTGATTGGTCTGAGGCGCTTCTTTTAACCAATCTTTTCAAGTAAGCAGATTGCTTACTCAAACTGTTAAGCGCATGTATTAAGTGGTTAATTGCTTACCTAAACCTGGGACACTGATAAGCGCGTAGATCTGATTGAAGTGCTGTTTTCACTTGGTTGGTTGTTTAATGGGACTGCAGATGTGGTTTTCAAAGTTAACGCCACTTTTTTTGTCATCTGTTACAGCTTGGGAGCCATTCAGAGATCTGATTCCAGAGGAAGAAAGGAAGTGTTTTATTGAAGCTTACCACAAGAGATTAAATTCCAATAACCTAGAAACACAGGTAAGAAGTTGCTGTTTCATTGCATGTCCAATTTTCTTTTATTGTTCAAGATTTTTGAATATGTTAAAATTTCCTCTTTTAAAGGTAGGTAGGAAAGGTTTAAAAAAGAAAAAATTAATTATTTGCTCTTTTCCGTTTGATATCCTTGATGTTTCACTTACACAACCCCTGAAACTTTCGTACAAAACATGCAGGTGTTGTGCTTTCTGTATAACTTAGTTTTACCTTTCTCAACAATGGTAGAAGCTCTTTTTGTTCCTTTGTTAGCACCAGACAAGTATTGTTCTTAAGATAGAATGTTGGAAGTACTCATACCTACCGCACATAATCCACCATGCTCCTTTTTTCATAAAGAAGTCAAGATTAGGTGGCTTCATAGTTTTAAGAAGACTCGTGAAAAGATATGATAGCAAAGTTGGAAGCACAAAGGATTTTAATATGATAGGCAGCAAAGAGTATATGACATCGGTTTTTGTCTGCAGACACTGTCCGTGACAGTTTCTGATCCTATTGCCTCCAGAACATCAAATCAACTCCACATATTGCTATAATACTATTTAATACATTAAAATACATGTTTGTTTGTCAGCATGCTCAAAAAAGTACTTGTTTGTTTGTCTCAAGTTCTTAAATGTTTTAGTATGCAGCAGCTAGGGCATGGACTAAATGGGAAATGATGACCGCTCATCTTCTCCCTAATGAAGAGAACATAAAGAGAGGAGATGATGATGATTTCTCCTTGGTGAGTACATTTATGAAGTGCATGTGGTATCCGGGTGACCTTCCCATTAAAGCATTGTTCTGCATTTATATTCTTAAACTCTATCTAAGAGCTGCAGTTTTACTGTTTTCCGTATCTCTTTTATCTGCTGAGAACTTGAAATTACAATATATTTGGAAATTCAACGTGATTAATTATTTGTAGTCATAGAGATTGTTATCATTCATTATATAACATCAACGCATCTTGTTTTGTTCAGGCATTTGCAAGGATTGAGAACCACTACTTTATCAACAAGGGATTCTTCTCTTCAGATTCTTTTCTTCTAGATAATGTTGAAAAGATAAAGCATATCAAAACAATAATTGTTCAGGTAAATTCTTGAAGCATATCAAAACAATAATTGTTCAGGTAAATTCTGCTTTTGCTTTGCATTGCCTTCTCAAAGTTCAAAACTCCCCCAATACAAGAAGGCCTTTTCCGGAGACATAAAACTTCCAGAAGACTTACTTTTCTTCCCAGTGATAGATGAGATTTACCAGATAGATCGATTTGTGAAAAAATGTGATTGAGGACTCAAGGGTGTGGCCTAGTGGTCAATGAAGTGGGTTGAGAACTATGAGGTCTCAGGCTCAAATCCCAGCAGAGACAAAAACACTAGATGTTCTCTTCCATCTGTCCTAGCCTTGGTGGACAGAGTTACTTAGTACCTGTTGCTGATGGGAGGCGGCAGGTATCTTGTTGAAATAGTCGAGGTGCGCATTAGCTGGCCCCGACACCACGGTTATCAACAAAGAAATAATGGTAGGGGATGAATGGTTGCCGGTGTTACTTTGGCACAACCCAAATCTGGCACTTAAGTCGTAATCGGTACCCAACGGGCTACTATCAATGCTACGCGTACCGGACTGTGCTATGAAAAATATGCAGAAGCAATACTAAATATTAAATGTAAAGCGTTCTCGTAATAAATATTTGAAAATGAGTAAAAAGTTGAGGGAGAATCCGTAAATCCCAAATATCTTTGTGTCATAGAGCAACGAAGAATCTACGATACCACGATATTAGACGCAACTCAAAATGAAATAAAGACTGACTGTAAGTAAGATAGGAGCTGACGACTCCACGTACTGATGGATGGCTCACCTCAACTATAGAACTGGACGAGCAACTCAGCAACAACTATGTCGCCCTTAATAGTATCTACACAGAGCAGTATATGACGAGTCAAAATGACCCAGTAAGATTCTCGACCCGCCCCTGTCTTACCCTTGGGACAAGCTTTGAAAACTATAATGCATAATGACATAATAAAGCTTTAACAAGTATAAAACAGTTATACAAGTAAGCTTCTAAATCACAATATCAAATAAGATACACATATAACACAAACTGCTGATTATACTGGTAAACAGATAGATGTTACAACAACAACATACTCAGTGTGATCCAACAAGTGGGGTTTGGGGAGGGTGGGGTGTACACATGCCTTACCCCTATCTTGTGGGGGGGGGGGGGGGGGGTAGAGAGGTTGTTTCGATAGATCCTTAGCTCAAGAAAAGTGTTTTTCAAAGTAAGTTTGAAGAAAACAAGGGTAAAAAGCTATAATGAAAGTATCGAAGAAAAGAAAAGTATTGACAACAAAAATAGCAAAGATAACCAAAGTAAAAGAAACAACAATAATAATAAACTTGAAGAATAAGATAAGGATAGAAAAACCTCCGTTTCAATTTGTTTGTCTTACTTTCTTTTTTAGTCCGTTTAAAATAGATTGCCTCTTTCCATTTATGGCAACTCTTTTATTCCAATTTTCCATATGACATGTTTAAGACCACAAGATTAAATGGCATCTTGGTACATTCTACATATCTTTAGTTTAAGACCACAAGATTGAAAAGTCTACCTTACTTTCTTAAACTCCATGCTAAGTCAAAACAAGACAAACAAATTGAAACGGAGGGAGTAATAGTAATGTTGGTAAGGGGAAGAGAGGGAAGATAGGGTGCTCTGTTTTGGTACGAAATAGAACAAAACAGAAGAATCAAACATATGACCAGATTTGTAAATCTGGTTGTTGAAACTATTGAAAAAGTCCTGGGCTTCGGTTGGAATCACCAAGCAAGTACCAAGAGCCAAAAAACTAGAGGTTGAAGTCGTCGGGAAAGCAGTGTTCGAAAATTATAGAAAACTGTGTGGATGGGTTCGGAATCACTGGACGACACTATGGAAGAAGAATCCGGCTTGAAAACACGTCAAAGCAGTGTCACGCGCCGGCCAGTGGATTTACGTGTTTGTCGGAACCCTAACTTCTGGCAGCGCGTGCGAGGTCTTCTACTGGAAAATGTGGTTGGAGTTTGGTCGCTGATGACGACGAATCTTGTGGCAGTGTCGGTTTTCGCGTAACACTGATGCAGAAGAAGATGACCCAAATAAGATATGGACAGTCACCGGGAAAAAGGCACGTCGACTAATCTTTCTGCCCTAAATGTTTCTCACTAATGCTCTGATACCATGCGAGAATTGAAGACTCGGGAAATATTATTAAGACACATAATTTGCATTATTACACTGAACCCTATTTATAGACAGTACACTAAAATCCTTTTCCATGTAGGACACTATATAAAATCCTATACCCAAAAGCATAGAAATGTCCAACTCATAATTCTAAAGACATGAGATAAGATGAAAGCAGGTAGATACAATAACGCGTACTAAGTAAGTATCATCACACTGAAAATACTCACTTTCACAACCGATGCTATAAAATAGAATACATTGATAGAAAAGAGGGTGCACTGGTAGCAAACAAACATGACAGTAGTCAGTTACTGCATGATTAAATATGCACATGCATGACATTTAAGTGAAATGCATGCTCATGAGTCATAAATAAAAAATGCATGATAAAGACTCCAACTTTACTCAACACTAGCACTCCCCGCGCCAATAAACTTGCCCGCATAGTATATGGTCCCCGGGTTATACATTGACTCATGAGGAATAAATCTTTATCCACGCGCCATATCTGCTAACACCCAAGTCGTAGATCAGACCAGACTTATCAGCTCAAGTACATATGAAGTGAAAACATAACCACTGACACCCAAGCCGTGGATCGCACCCAATTCATCAGCTAATACCCATTGGCACCCAAGTCGTGGATCAAACTAGACTCATCAGCTTAACACATGTATATTAGTGTTGTCAAAGGCGCGCTTAAGCCCTGAAGCGAGGCTCAAAACATGTTGAGCGCTTCGCTTCGCTTAATGTGCGCTTCAGTGTGTGTCATCAAGGCTTTAAGACATACTTTTCATTGTCAATGAGCATTTCTTGAAGAGGAGACACTAACAATTAATATTTCACTTTATTGTTATTTTTTTCCAATTTCTTTGTCCATATATTTGTTATTCATGTTGATAATTATTGGTCTTGGACTAAACATATATATTTATATTTTTTTCCTCCATTTGCGGCTTTTTTAATTAAAGCCCACTCTTTATTTGCGCTTTGCGCTTAAAGCCCCGATAGACCTTTAGAGCTTTCCTGCACTTTTCGCTTTTGATAACACTGTTTGTATATAATGTGATTCACATATGCAAATAGTTAGACATATGAGCAATTTAAATCATTTAATCCGACATACATGTACTTTCAAATGTTACGCTAGCATATAAATGATGCCTATAACATTATACTGACATAGGATGCTTATAACAATCACCCTATATCTCGTATAGCATAGCAACCCCAGTTCCCGCATATATGCTCGTCACCTCACATATACAGGGCCCTATATATACATAATAAAACAGATTCAATTTGAGAAAATCTCATTGAGGTCAAAGCCTTAACTTACCTCTGTCTGAAGCAACTCTAGCCTTGTCGAACCACCTTTCCTCTCCTTGGATCTATCACATTAGCTTGATCTATTAAAAAATATATTCTACGAGGTTAGATGAATTAAACGATATCCATATTACAATTTTAGACTAAGTCGAAGTCAACCAATACGTCAAACCAAGCTCCTTCGTCAAAATCCAAAATTGATTATGTTTTCAGGTTATCCATAACCTTACGGGTCCAAACCTAAAAGTAGATTCTAAATCCAAATTCAGATCCATGATTAAAACCCCCAATTTCACTCTCTTAAACAAAGGACAAAAATCCCCAAATTTCCATTTCAGATCCATGATTTAGGGGTTAAATCTACTATAGATTCATGTAAAATCATTAGAAATCGATAAAGAATCATTACCTCGGCGTTATATGATATTTCTCCTTTGATTGCCTCTCCAATCATTAGCTCACTTCAACCGAAATTGAGTAAGAATGTTGAAAACTCCGCAATTAGCCACTTTTATACTGCAAGACTTTTTATTGCAGAGGCCAGCCTCGCAATTATGATGGCTCCCAAAATTTGGCTACTTCGAAAATGCGATTCCCCCCTTCACATTTGTTGTCTCACAATTGCGACCCTATGTCCGCAAAAGCAGCTGCACCAGAAAAAATAAAAATCTGCAACATGTTGAAATGCGCCGAACCCCTTGGGTCCTAACCCGAATCACCCCGACAAGGCCCAAAACACCAAATGGACTTACGGGAAGTCTCGAATCAAGGAACAAGATTCATATACTGAAAAAGAAGGGTCAGGATGCTACATTAATTGGCATGATTTTAGGGGACTCTAATTTTTCTTCCCCTAGCATAATTATAAGAATCTATTTCCTTTTATTGTAATTGATTGTCTTTGCTTAATCAATTAGGATTCACTTTTATAAATACTCGTCCGCATGCGCTGTAAAGACATTGAAATACGTAAGAAGCCTTTTCTTCTTTCTCAAATTCTACATTTCCTTTTTCTAGGACTATGTGCTGAACTCCTGCAAAAAAAAATGAGATATCCATGTGCTTCATTTTATAATTCTTGACTGTTGAACACCTATAAAGATCTCATTCTCTCTTGTCATGAAAGTGGTCACGAAATTAGCTTGAGGCATAATAGCTTCCTAAATCTTTCTGTGAGGTCTTTTTACTGTACTCTTTCTGTTACAATCACAGTTAGAATTGGTAGACAATTAACATCACATATCTCCTGGCCTGACCACTTTTTCCACTACCTGCCGTGGAGTCTCTCAGCATCGACCACTAATCTTTAAAGCCAATGGAACTTAAGCAATTCAATTAACTAAGTGACTAAAATTGTCCCAATGAGATTCAGTGTTGGCGAGTGACTTGGGTTCCACAGGTTCCAAAGGCTAAAAGCCAAAGTACTTGATCCAGTAGTTTTAAATATAGATAAAAGAATCCCGAATGGAAAACATCCACAAATGTTGATTCATTCAAGTAAGAGAGTGCCATAATCCTTTCACACTGGTCCCGTAAACGAGTGAAATCTACCTTGTAAATATCCCCTGTAATTTTCGGATATATCCAAAGTGCCATTATGACTGCCATACACTGCCACTAACTTTATCTCCTCAAGCATTTCAGTTTGGACCATAAAGCACCACCATAAATTTTGTTATAAGTCATCCGTCTAATCATGATGACTTAGTTACTGAAATCTGCAATTATTCATTATGGCCGTGATTGCATAATATGATGGGTCCTTGGGTTGGTCGGAAGGAAGGAGGAAGGAATAGGAGTTTTTTGTAGTTGTAATGAGGATCAGGATGGTGAGTAGCTCTGTGTTAAATGCCAATAGGGGCAGGAAAGAGAAGAGTATGATAGAAATGAGATCGCTGGAACAATATAAGGAGGGGAATTTGTTTCATTACAAATTTCTGAAGTTTAGTTATGCGATTTTAATATTTAATAGGGTATTTATTCACTTTTAAAATATAATTTTCATTGCCTCATTTTCCCTATAACCTACTAGTACAGTTTAAATGATCATACGAGTAAAGGGCTAGTCAAGGCTTGATCATATGTTGCAAAAAATGGAAGTGCATTAAATTTCCACAGTGCTTCTTGATGTGTTTATCTTGTGAGTTTTTACCTAGGACCACTAAGTGCAGTTGACAACTGTGAAACTAATAATTGAACATGCATTTTCAAGTTTGTCAGATGTGACTATGCTCGACTGTTTGCTTGTCATTATATGTTGTCAATCTAAGACGTATATTCTGTAATATGTTTCTCCTTAAGACCCTACACTAAACTTGAATCTTATATATTCTGCATGCACTTGACGTAAATTGTATTCTTGCACAATCTAATTACAAAAAAAAATCTTTGTAACACCTTCAGGGAAGGTATGATGTTTGCTGTCCAATGATGTCAGCATGGGATCTTCATAAAGCTTGGCCAGAGGCAGAGTTAATAGTAAGTGACAAATGATTTCCTCAGTTAAGTAGATTTAGTAATTCAACATATTCGGAGGGAAGGGGTTCTGAGACAAGACTTCCACTGTTGACTCTGGCGAGCAGGGACAAAAAATGGGGTAATTACCTTTCTGGGCCGCCTTAAAAAATAATAGCCGGAAAATGTATATGTTTTGTATATTAAGTAGAAATATACATACATATTGTATACATAAATATACCTGATCACTGTATATGTGTTGTATATTTGGGCTAGTGCCCGTAATTAATTTCGACTGATGGGCCAAAAATGAAGAAACACCCAGAAAGATCTGCCCACAACTAAACGTGAGGAGGAGGTTTTTTTTTTTTTAAAAAAATTCTTAACCTAACTGAAGGGAAGAGGTTATGGGACAAAAATACCAAAGGGGCTTGTAGAAGAATTATGTTAAACTGGCAGTTGAGACATAAAACAACAAAAAGACCTTTGGGTATAACACTGGTAGATTTGCCTATATTAATTGATTTGAGATTTCTATGAAGAGTTGGGATGGGATTCAGACCAAATAAACATTAATTTCATGTTAAAAAACTGCAGTTTGATGTAATTTTGGGTGTAGGGAAGGAAAATTCATCCAAATCAAGACATGTACTTTAGGAATGAGTTCAAGTCAATGGGTTTTTGGATTTATCCTTTAGGAAGGCCATGGATTAAATCCACTAACCTCTAGGGATTTGGATGATACTGTTAGCACTATAGATTACCCAGAAAAAAATAATAGCTGAAGAATGAGGCTTTCTTTATTACAGGGAAAACTAATTTTTAAAGAAACGAGGCTTTCATAAAAGAAAGAAGATTTTACACCTTGCAAATGCAGTCATATCGTACCTTAAATTTTTGTACATGCTTGATTGGGGGTTTGGGCTTACATTTTTTCCCCATGTATAATAGACATAATATGATTGACAATGTATCTAGACTTGTAAATTATTGGCAACTGACAGTTTCTGCTGTGATAATAGGTTGTCCCAGGAGCAGGTCATTCGGCAAATGAACCAGGAATAGCAGCAGAACTTGTTGCGGCTACTGAAAAAATG